>NC_000082.6:15612685-15927962 GCF_000001635.26 Mus musculus
TCAGCTTTCCCTCTGATCCCTTCAGTTCTTCAGCTTCCAGGAGTCAAAGCTAATACCATGTAGAATACTTACATTACCCTTGGCACCTCTGGACCACAGCTTCTGTGTGCTGACCGTGAGTATTTATGGTGAATGTCCACACTGGAACCAGCTATCAGAAGGCAAAGCAACTTTACTTAGGATGACTGGAGGCTTATAAAGTTTTGAGGGACTGAGGGTAGGAACATCCAGGATAGGCAAAGGTCATTGGCTGAAGACTTAGGGTACCAAAAGAGCTCATTAGCATGGGGAAGCATTTTGGGATCTCAGGTGCTATCAGAACAGTTTCTTATCAGAAGAAAGTAAATTGATCCTGTAATCTAACTAAGGCTATGTGACTGTACTGGCTGGTTTTGTGTCAATTTGACACAGGCTGGAGTTATCACAGAGAAAGGAGCTTCAGGTGAGGAAATGCCTCCATGAGATGCCAACTTGTTTTTTTTTTTTTTTTTTCTTTTCTTTTTTTTTCTTTTTTCTTTTCTTTTTTTTTTCTTTTTTCTTTATCACTGTGGTATCTTTTATTATTTATTTATTTATTTATTTATTTATTTATTTATTTATTATATGTAAGTACACTGTAGCTGTCTTCAGACACCCCAGAAGAGGGCACCAGATCTCATTATGGATGGTTGTGAGCTATCATGTGGTTGCTGGGATTTGAACTCAGGACTTTTGGAAGGGCAGTCGATGCTCTTAACCGCTGAGCCATCTCTCCAGCCCCCAACTTGTTTCTTGGTCATGATGTTTGTGCAGGAATAGAAACCCCGACTAAGACAGTGACATTCCTCAGATAGAGGCATCTGTAGGGCCTTAGAATTCCCCAGACAAAGGCAGAGAAGGAGAATCCCCACAAATGAAAGGAGTCTCCCATTATGTGCTGAGCCCAGAGCCTATTGGGTCAATGGTGTACTTCAACCTTATTTAGAAGAGTTTCCCACACTTGGCCTTCTATTTAAACCTTGAACTCACTTCAGGACCCTAAAAATGGACTTGAGAAGTCTGCTGGATCTTTCTGTCTCTCTTCCCAGTGTGACACATTTGAGTAAACTTTCCTTTTCTCCTTTCCATTGTTTATTTGGCTCTTTTAATTGACCTGCTGAGGAGGGGTGCCAGACCTGACTTGGCACAAGTTGTGGCCTCCAAGTTCTATAACACTTACATGTTCTGAAGAAATTTCTAACCTCTGAGAAAGCAGCCTGGAACACAATTTTAAAAACTACCTCTCCTCAAGCCACACACACACACACACACACACACACACACCACACACAAACACAAACACACATACACACAGAGAGACAGAGACAGAGAGACAGAGAGAGAGAGAACCTTTACTCTTTACAACATACTTTACCTTTAGATCTTTTGTAACTCTATGTGTCATGTATATTTACAATATTTTTATATGTTTTCAATTGTGTCCATAATTTTTTCCTTTTTTACATCATATGTATATGATATTATATATATATATATATATATATATATATATATTTAAACAAACCAATCATTTCAGTTCTCTGTATTTTTTTATTTAATTTTGTGATGTGATAAAATTATTCTTTTAGCATGACCAGTTAAAATATATAAGCAGATTCACAAATTTAAATATTGTGATCATATATTAAGGTACAAACAAGTAAACAAAAACTACTTTATTAATCTGGATACTGTAAATCTCTTAAAATGTATTAAAATGATAACATTTGATATGGTAAATATTTCATAAACCATAAAAAGCTAATTGTTTATATAAAACAACATTTGTTAAAGTAAAAAATTCTTTTTTTTTTTCTTGGCTTTTTGAGACAGGGTTTCTCTGTGTACCTGGGCTGTCCTGGAACTCACTCTGTAGACCAGGCTGGCCTCGAACTCAGAAATCCGCCTGCCTCTGCCTTCCAAGTGCTGGAAAAAAATTCTTGATGAACTATAAAATGTAATATTACATATATACTTTTGATAATGATACTCTTCCAAAACAGATTCTAAAGTATATATACTTAGTCTGGGCTATGTATAAATTAATGTATATGTTTATTGAAAGTCTTTATGTTGTTTTCCTTTTCAATTATATTGTAGAAAATATAATTCCAATAAACAAAGTGCTCAAAATTAGGTTTATTAAAATATATCATATGAGCTATTATGTGCATGTAGACTGTCTACACGTGATTCATTCTCAAGGTTTTCTGTTTCTTTTTTAACATAATTACTTAGCACCAAATTTACTTGTGAGCAAGTACTCAGACAGTGTTCTTAGCTCAGTCCAGAATCCTCATGGCTCACAGTAAATCTAAAAATGCAAGGAACAAAATTTGATAAAAGACAAAAAGTATGTTTAATTTAATGTGACTCTATAGATAAAACACACAGAGATAGCTAATGGTCCTAAATCTTTGGGACAATTAGCATGAGTTTTAAATTTTTAACTGTTTTGAACGACAAGACATAATCACCCAATTCTGGTGAAGATGTCACCACCTTGATCCCCACCCTAATTCTGGTCCTACAGATGGCCCTATAGCTTGAGGGTGTACTTTAAGCTAAGCAATGGTTAATCCAGTATGCTTCTCTTCCTGTCGGATAGGAAACACTGAAAACTTTATTTCAAAGGTTAAGAGAATAACTTATGTCTGTGCTTTCAGATGTTTTGTGTATATTGTGATTGTGTATATAAATACCAACATTTTAAAAACTTTTATACTGTCTCTTAAAAGCAAAAAGTGAAAAATTGGGTTTTTCAAAATCCATATGTTAGCCATGTCTATATAAGAAAAACCAGACATACTTTTAAATTGTCATTTTAAAACACTTTGGGGCTGGAGAGATATAGGTCAGTGGTTAAGACCACTGTCTGCTCTTTCAGAGGATCCAGAGAATCATACAGACAGACATACAAGCAAAACACCACTGTACATAAAAAATAAAAATAATTAAAAATAAAACAAGGGCCAGGAGAGATGGCTCAGCGGTTAAGAGCATGGACTGCCCTTCCAGAGGTCCCGAGTTCAAATCCCAATAACCACATGGTGACTCACAACCATCTGTTATAGGAACTGGTGTCCTCTTCTGGTTTTTCTGAAGAGAGCGACAGTGTACTCAAATAAATAAATTGAATAAACCTTTAAAAAAAATAAATAAATAAAAACAAAACCAAAAAAAAAAACACTTTGACGTTACCTAAATATTTTAATATGTCACATCATAATGGTATATTTAAAAGAAATTTTCACCTCTGTTTTTATTTTTTAAAAAATCAAATTAGGTCATTGAGGGCTACAGGGACAGCCAGAGATGAAGAGCACTGTGTTGCTTTTACAGAGGACCCAGGTTCAGTTCCCAGCACCCAGTGGTCACAACTGACTCAGCACTCTCTCCTGACTTCCTCAGGCATCAGTTATACAGGTGATGCTCATACAGCTATGTAGGTAAACACTCATACACATAGAAGAAAATGATTAAAGGTGAAGAAAAAAATTTAAATTGGGCAGTTGTGGCACATGCCTTTAATCATAGCACTTAAAGAGAGACAGGTGGATCTCTGAGTTTGAGGCCAGCCTGGTCTATGGAGAGAATTCCAGGACAGTCGGGGCTACACAGAGAAACCCTGTCTCGAAAAAACAGATGATGATGATGGTGATAATAATAACAAAATTGTAAATGTCAAACTCTCTCCTGCACTGGATGCCTTATCTTCCTTTTGATGCCCTTTAGACACTAATAAAGTGTAGCTGCATTCAAACAAAAACAACAATATAGTCAATTATAATGGCTTAAACCTTTAACCAGTATATAATTTAAATTTGGAGAAGAAACACAAGCTGTATTGTCTGTTAGAGATCTCAGAAGCCATTGTTTCTGTGCTTTAAATGCAGTCTCCCGTACTTTCATTTACAATTGGTTCATTAAAATTGTTTCCTAGTGGATGTGCACAGTCATCTATTGGATGGAACACAGGGTCCCCAAAGGAGGAGCTAGAGAAAGTACCCAAGGAGCTGAAGGGGTCTGCAACCCTATAGGTGGAACAATAATATGAACTAACCAGTACCCCCGGAGCTCGTGTCTCTAGCTGCATAAGTAGCAGAAGATGGCTTAGTCAGCCATCATTGGGAAGAAAGGTCCCTTGGTCTTGCAACTTTATATGCCCCAGTACAGGGGAATGCCAGGGCCAACAAGTGGGAGTGGGTGGGTAGGGGAGCAGGGTGGGGGGAGGGTATAGGGGACTCTTGGGATAGCATTTGAAATGTAAATGAAGAAAATATCTAATAAAACATTTTTAAAAATTGTTTTCTAACTTTTTATAATAGTAATAATAATAATGTTAAGATTAAAATATGTTGTACAAGAATTATTTTTAGATGGATACAGTTGTAACTATGTTAAAAATAAAAAATTATAAAATTTAATTCTCTACAACAATATTTTCTTAAGTTTTGATTTGTTTTTAGTAATGGTTAACAAAAAATAACTTAAAACAAGAAGACATTTTTTATTCTTTTACTAAATAGATATTTAGAATCTGTGATTAAACATGCTTCCCTATTGTTCAACATTGCTTTTTTGAGTAGTGAGTGTTTGCTTTAAGCATAAAAATTATGTTTAGAGAGTTATGCCTATTTAGAATATTCCTATGAAATTAGATAATGCTTGCAAAAATACAAATATTTAAAACTGTTTGTAAAATTTTGTCTATTAGACAAACAAGTAATAACACTTCATCTATTGATAACAAAAATTCAAAATTAGTTAGAGTCTATCTCAAAGGATGAACAAAAGCACATGACTTTATTAATTGAATAACAATAGCAACAACGAAAAGATACCAAAGGGTCCATTCCATCAAAAGACCAGGGCTGTATCCAGGTACTTATGACTCAGTCCTGGACTAGAAAAGTCTTTGCTTCCTAAGGACACATTCAAGTGACTCCGACAATGCTGCATGAGCCAAATGTGGTGATGCACACTTTTAATTCCAACACTCAGGAGTAGAGGCAGGCAGATCTCTGGCCTTGAATTCAGAGATCCAACCTAGGGGATGGTGAATGAGAATTCCTGAAAAGAGGCTGTCTCTACAGAGACGGACTGACTCATTCTGAAGAGACCTGCATACTGCAGTGTGCTCCCTTCTGGATCCAGTATTAGGCACAGACCACATCCAAACACCAATTTCTAAGCACACATAAAACACAAAGAGATCCTTCATTAAGCAAGGCAAAGAGACAAAATGGCTTAATCTGAATCAGGCAGGAACAACAAATAGCTCTGTGGGTGTTAATTTAAAGAGGGAAAGAGGGAGGTCTTTGTTAAATTGAGCTAGGATGAGTTGGCAGGTTCTGATTGGGTATTTTAATTACAGTAGTCAAAATAATGAATTATGATTGCTGGATTCTTTTTTTTTTTTTTTTTGGTTTTTTTTTCGAGACAGGGTTTCTCTGTATAGCCCTGGCTGTCCTGGAACTCACTCTGTAGACCAGGCTGGCCTCGAACTCAGAAATCTGCCTGCCTCTGCCTCCCGAGTGCTGGGATTAAAGGCGTGCGCCACCACACCCGGCTGATTGCTGGATCTTGATGTTTTGATAGTTGGACCTTGGTGATCAGCCCCAGGAATGAGTTAGGTATAACGAGTGGCCACACAAGGGAATAGACCTTTGAAAAACATTAAGACATTTAAAAATCATTAAGATGTTGAGGGGCTGCAGATGTGTTGAGGCCAGGGCAGGTGAATCTCTGTGGGTTTGAGGCCAACCTGGTCTATATAGTAAGTTCCAGAACAGCCAAGGCTATGTAGTGAAGGGCTCCAGACGTTACCAGATTTCACCTTCCAAAGCTCAACTCTTCTCTCCCCAAGTCACCAATCTTATATTCTCTCACCCCCAACCCATAAACACCTCACTTTTGGACAATTATTATATTATATTACAATATATGCTTAGTTGGTAAGGGTCCTTGCCACCCAGGCTGAAGACCAGAGTTTCACCTGAGACTTACATGACTTCACTGACTTCTGCAAACAGCCCTCTGACTTTCATTCAGTCAAGACACACAAAATAAATGAATGTAATAGAAATAACACACAGTGAAAACCCCTTGTAGAAAATTTGTAAAACTATGGTTTGGGATGTCTTCCAACCCAACTTGCATTTTTGTGTATGGGCCCTGGTTCCAGGAGTAGGTAATGCAGAATACTAAGGCTTGTGTGCGCACAGTGAGGAAGAAAAACTCTCCTCCCCACCCCCTTTACTCTTTTGTGTATAGTGTATAAAGGACAAAGACGTTCTCATTTACAAAATCTTATCTCTCTAGATTCCAAAGAGCTTGTCAGCATATTACAAAAAAAATAGTTTGTAAACTAATACATTTTCTGTATTTTGTGTTAAGATAGCTACTTCTGAGTATCATAGTTCACTGGCTGGCAGAGAATTGAAGGGTTCTGGAACAGAATACAGTAGTCTGTACTTTGTTGTTTGGAGGAGTACAAGGGTCATGTGCTAGCTGCCCTTTGTTTTGCTGAATGTACTGAATATTATGGACAGACATGCCTAAATTTTTCAACGACTAGCATGTGTATGTTAAGGAGATCCCCAGTTTTGACAAATTAATAACATTGGCTCACTTTTGTACATTTTATGTTGAAATTCACAGGGAAGCTTCTTCTCTGTGAATGACTTTTATATGAAGTGATTTAGCTCTTTCTTTTCTCTCTCTTCCTTCCTTCCTTCCTTCCTTCCTTCCTTCCTTCCTTCCTTCCTTTCTTTCTTTCTATTTATTTTATGTATATGAGTACTCTGTTGTTGTCTTCAGACACACCAGAAGAGGGCATTGATTCCATTGCAAATGGTTGTGAGCCACCATGTGGTTGCTGGGAATTGAACTCAGGTCCTCGGGAAGAGCAGTCAGAGCTTTTAACTGCTGAGCCATCTCTCCAGTCCGATTTAGCTGTTTCTAAGCTTTATGCACACCTGTATTTGCCTGGTGATTTGAAGAAAGATGATACGAGGAGAGAAATTTTCAAGGAACAGTCTTATTTAGAACCTACTTCAGATTATAATTGAAAGAAAGATGAAATTTCAAGACTTGTAAGTCATTTAAAGTACTCAGAAATTGCTGTTTTTTTTTTTTTTTTTTTTTTTTTTTTTGTGAGCCTAGAGGCTGCCTGGGGCTGAGAAAAAAAGAAAAACAAACCTGGGTATGCCCCGTAGTTAAAACATTCCTGGGAACAGCTTAACCTTAAAGATAAAGAAGAATGTGAGGATATAACAGGGCTATCTGAACTGAGTCAACAACTCACAGAACTCTGACACCCTGCACGTACCTGTAATTTTTCTGCTGATGTTTGAGTAAGCCAATAGTGTGTTGCTATGCTGAATTCCACACCCCTAAGCCCCTTACCCCATAAAAACTCCTAGCTTTCCAGCCTTGTGGCTGACATCCATTATCTCCTGTGTGGGATGCATGTTGGTCCGGAGCTCCGTAATTATACGACCTCATGTAATTACATCAAGATGGTCCTTCGTGATTTTTTGGGTGCATGCCAAATTGGGAATTGAGTGGGGGTTTCCCCACTAGGTTCTATCATTTGGAGGTCCCACTGAGATCTGTGTGACACCCAGGAACCCTGAAAGACCCCTTGGAGGTATGTTTGTTGTGTGAGTCTTGTCTGTTGTCTAAGTGTGGCACCACTGAATTTGTGTCTTGGTTTTTCAGTTCTGGTATTCTGTATTCTGGCAGCTGCCACTTTGGACCTTAAGGACCTAGTGGCTGCAGGAGGGAGACGTTCTAAGGCCCCATGGGCTGCAACCTTGGAAGACATTCCAAGGGTGACCCTGGAGGAAGTGCCCAGGGTGAGGGACAGTCAGAAAGGACTGGCTGTCCTCTGGCAGAGTGAGGGAGATCAGGTCCTCTCTCTGCGAGAGCAGGAGTGGATGTGGAATCCCACCCCGTCAAGAAGGGAGTCGATGTGGAATCCGACCCCCGTCAGGAAGTCCCGTTTGGCTGGTTGTACAAGTCCAGGAGCAGACGAGTGTGCTTAGATATGCTGGTGTCTTTTTTCTCTGTTGATATCTTGTTTTTGTTTGTGGTTTTCGTCATGGAACACAGACACCGTACATTGGAGGTAAAGTGGAATCCCTCCCTGCCTGTCTGTATGTCTGTGTGTCTGTCTGTCTTGTTCACTTGTGTGTCCTCCATTAGACTACCTTCTGATTCTGTTTTGCTTTTGGTTTGTCTGGTTTTGGTTCCAAGGTGTTGACTGATTATCCTGGTTTGGTTTTAGGCCGGTCTCAGGTTCTGGGGGCCTTCTCATGGAGAGAGGTCCATTTGGGTTGGTTGCAGTGACAGTGAGACGTGCCAAAATGTTGCAGGTCACAACGCTGGAGGATGCTCCGGTGTCAAGCTGGGAAGTTGGATCTGAAGCAGTCCTTCTCAACCCAGCAGCAGCTAGGGTTCAGTATATGCCTGGAACAGATAGTGTCAGGCTTCTCTGGAAATCGCGTGTAAGACGCCCTGTATTGGTCTTGCTTGTGTTTGTCATTTCTGTGGTACTGTGATTCTATGGTGGTTAACTGAAAATGATTTCTGTGTGTGTCTTGTGTGTCTCAATGTGTTCGGACTCGTACTAACAACTGGTGACTGTTTTTGAGTTATGCCCTCTGGAATAAGCCTAAGAATCCTGTCAGATCCCTATGCTGACCACTTCCTTTCAGATCTTCAGCTGCCCTGCCTCCCACTCCAACTCCAGGGAGCAGCCAGTGGGTCGCAGTGGTCCCGCCCATGGACCTGGAGCCTAGGGAGAAATGAGCTCGGAAATCCAGAGCAAAAGAGGGGTGGTCCCTGAGAAGTCAGTGGCCCTGGATGTTGTGGCTGCTGAAGAGAAAAAGAGGAGGCTGTGGAGTAGCTGGCCAAGAGCACTGCAGTTTCCCTGGCTGCTTCTCATTCCCCTGTCCCTTGCATCCCGTCTCTTGTTAACAGAAAAAGTGCTTTCATTTTGAGATATCAGTGGTCCTGTGCAGCCAGCTGTGAGAGCTGCACTCCCTTCTCTGCCCCATGAGGTTTCTTTTCTCAGGTGGCCCCACCCTGAGCTGCTGGCAGTGAGTCTGTTCCAAGCTCCGGTGAGGGAGGCATCTGACCACTTGGGGCTTCTGTCCAAGGTAAGGAGCACCTGTGAGTCTAACTGCCAGGCTCTATTGGGGGGTCTTGTCTCTGTGGGGCTGGAGAGATGGCTCAGTGTTAAGAGCACTGACTGCTTTTCTGAAGGTCCTGAGTTCAATTCCCAGCAACCACAAGGTGGCTCACAACCATCCGTAACAAGATCTGGCGCCCTTTTTTGGAGAACCCCCCCCCCCCCCACCGGGGCTGCTTCCCTTGGGTGTCTGGCACCTGGCCTCCATGGCATAGGGTAGGCAAAGCTGCCTATAATGGATGTGTGTGCTGGTTTATTAAAGATAAGAGAGAATTAAAAGATTTAAAAAAAAAGGAGAAAATCTCTATAAAGATTTAAAAAAAAAGGAGAAAGAAATGCAATGTCAGGTGTGATGATTATTTGTAATTCCAGCATCTAAGACTATTTATATGTCCATAGCTATATTTCTTTATGTTGAATTACAAAATTTAGAAACATATTGCTAGTATATAAGGTTTAATATTTATTGAGTACATAGAGCCTATTTAGTCAATGTGGGTATACATTATTATTTTATTTTTAGATTTATTGATTTTATGTATATGAATACACCATAGCTATATTCAGACATACCAGAAGAGGGCATTGGATCCCATTACAGACGGTTGCTGGTATTTGAACTCAGGACCTCTAAAACAGTCAGTGAATACTCTTAACCACTGAGCCATGTCTCCATTTTAAATATTGATTTTAAATATTAATATGTTCTAATCTTCCAGCCATCGTTGTAGGCTGAAATTTTAATTTGGGGAAAAATTGGTCTATTTCCTACATCAATTCTATAACTCTAGTGACTATTGGAAAATCAGTATCTGAACTTCATGAACACTTTATAGCAATCTAGTGGTAGCAATAGCAATTCTCTTTCTTAAAATAAGGAGTTTTAATTATGTATGTGTTAGCAGTTGCCTATGGAGGGCCAGAAGAGGGCATTTAACTCCCTGGAGCTGGAGTTAAGAGCCACTGGGCATGGGTCCTAGGAACCAACCCAGGTCCTCAGAGCAGTAAATGTTCTTCACCACCAAGTCATTTCTCCATTTATAAGAAATGTCAAGAACTACATCATACATAGTGGCCTTAGAACTTATTTTCCTGTTACCTTAACGTGTCTGTGAAAGTCTAGGTAGTTTGATGAAGAATGTCATATATTTGAATGCTTAGTGATCAAGAAATGCAATGATATGAGAAGGATTAAGAGGTGAGCATTTGTTGGAACTGGCCACTGAGGGTTGTGGGCTGAGGTTTCAAATGCCCATGGTAGGTCGTGTATCTCTGCCTGTAGATCACAGTGTAGCTCCCTACTTCTTCAGCCACCAAGTCTGTCTGCTGCCACACTTCCAGCTATGATAATGGACTAAACTGAAACTGTAAGCAAGCCCTGAATTATACGCTTTCTTTTATAAGAGTTGCTTTGGTCATGGTGTCTCTTTATAGCCATAAAACAGTGACTATGATATTCCTGAAACATTTTAAGTCTGAAAAGCCTATAAAGTCAACACTCCCAACTTCTCTGTCCATTTAGCGAGTATGTGTCATGTGACAAGACATAGTAAGCCTTTTCTACAAGGTTCTGGAAGCCCAAGGAGTAGAATGTCCAAAAGAACTGGGTCAAGATAAAACTTGAGTGAGACATGTCTAGGTAAGATCTGGTTCCAGCCAGAACATAAAGCTATGAATTCTATCTCTTGTTTTGGGACTTCAGATAAATCATGAGGTTTCTTGTGCTCTCATCTGTTAAAGATCTACATCCACAGGATATCTGTAAGGATGACATATGAAGCCATCTTCTACACAGGGATTCATATACCAACTCACATAAGGGAAACAACTAGATTAGGTAACTGGCCATGGCCTTTGGTGATGTCCTAACTCATCCACTCCTTCCTTTGGAATATATTTCCAAACCAACATCTGAGTGCTATGTAAATGTTCATTTTTAGATCTATAAACACAACCTGTGAGAATTCCAAGTTACATTAATGCCTACTTCATATAATTCAAATGGTTTAGAGATTTATTGTAATATTTACACAAGATTTAATGCTACAATGGCTTTGAAACTAATAATCTAAGGATCTATAAAAATTAATGAAATTCATACCTTGATTTTTTTATAACCTATCCAGCACTATTATGATTTCAAAAAATATAGTCTTTAGCAAAGTTCTGCTCTTAATGAGAAATAATTTTAAACCAAGTATTACTTTTCTATCATTTATTTAGGAAAATGTTTTACATATTAGGAAAAAACAGAAGGCAACTTGATTTAATAATTTTTCAAGCATATCTTTGTTCTAATAATAGTTATGGGAAAAAGTCTCTGTAAAGAAAGTTAAGTCCAGGTGCTATAAAAATCATTAGCCCATCATATCACAGTAAAGGATGTACGGCTGCCAGTTATACCAAGCACACAATGCTCCACACAGTAAGGACATAGCCTCTACATACAGCATGCATGGTACTCTTACCTTCCTCCCCAGCATTGCAACACAACAAAGGCACAGCCCCTACATTAAAAAAAACCTCCAAAACTGGGCTTAGGCTCTCTGTGTACAAACAGGTAAGAAGCAAGCTGCTTAAAAAATATGGCATATTGAGAATATAAACTCTACTATATGTTGATAATTTAAAATGTTAAAAAAAGGTGAAAACATACATTTACTAACAAAATACATTCCAGGAATAGAAGAGGTTTATATAGTGGAATACTGCCTTTCAGACTCCTTTTGCAGCAATAACAACAGTGAGTGACTCTAGTCCGAGGGCCATGCAGCTCAGAGCAGGCGGACAGTCTTCCCAGTCACTGTTAGGAAATCATCATCAGCCAAAGCTCGCAGGGCTTCTTCAAACATGTCCTTGGTAATTGCCTAGAAAACACAAATGTCACAGATTGTCTTTACTGTCAGGCACACATGCTTTAATGTTAAACCACCGCTTAAAGTCTTTGTCTTTTTGGTGGCTGTAGACAATTCATTTTGCATATATATATATGAGATACAATTATCTTATTCATTTTTGTGTGCCTGTGGGCTGGTTATAAATGGAAGTCAAAGGACAGCTTTCCAAAGTCAAGTTAGTTCTCCCCTTCTACCACACAGGTTCCAGAGATAGAACTTAGCTCATCAGGCTTAGTGGTAGGTATCTTCTTTACCCACTGACCCATCTTATCAACCCTGCTAAAGAGCATTTCTTATCCTGTAAATCAGGACGGCAAACCGGCAAACATTTCTTTAAAGTACTAGGTGTCTAGTCTTTTCTAAGCTCTGCCTTCACCATGCCAACAAGCAGGCTTTAACTTTGACCAACAATTTTTGGGGGGGGGGGGAGGGGGAGGCAGGGGCAGGGGTTCGAGACAGGGTTTCTCTGTGTAGCCCTGGCTATCCTGGAACTCACTTTGTAGACCAGGATGTCCTGGAACTCAGAAGTCCGCCTGCCTCTGCCTCCCGAGTGCTGGGATTAAAGGCATGCCCGGCAAACCAGCATTTTTTTAAACTAACAATTCATCTTTAATTGCAAAAGGTCAGGCAAATATTTCATTCCTAAAACAAATCTAAACTCCAAACAGGTGAACTAATTTTAACAATGTATTTCTTAATAATGTGTATATGGACAAGGCAATCTTATTTGCGATTATTACTTACACACATATAAACACTTACTGTGTCAGACTGTCCCCGAATATCCTCAAACAGCTGTTGGTACTTTAAGGCTGGTGTTTTACCCTTAGATAAAATAAGTTTTCTCAATGCTTCAGCTAATTCTTCTTTCCGTTTACGAGAAGTGGCACTCATTCCTATTTCAAAAAGAAACCAATGGAAATGTTTCTACCATGATTAAGTGAAATGTTAGAGTCCCATAAATATTCCTTCAGTAGTATTGCCAAGAAAGGTAGAACAACCAAATGCCAGAGCATATTCAAGAGCACGAGGTTTTGTTGTTTTAGTTATTTTATCTATCATTAGCTATTTGCCACTGAAAGCCCATATAAGCTGTTTAGCAAGTATAACCATACTTATTAGATCAAATTCTTGCTTGTCTGCTAATGCTCGAAACAAATTTTAATAGATATAAAACACCAGAGGAGATAGAATCTCTTTTGATTTTAAGTTTCTAGTTCAAAGCAAGTAACTAACCTGTAGTAAGAATAGAAATATCCACAATGCCAGTACGAGGGTCAGTTGCAGACTGCTTCAGAGCCTCCCGGTGGAGGCGTTTTGCCTCTTCCACATCAATTGCTTCAACTTTGTTTGAAAATCTTACTTTAGCATGGGCTTCTGCTAAGCGAATTAATGACTCTAGCTGTCGAGGGTAAGCAGAAACCATCCCCCGGCTACTCCCAATCTTCCTCATGTTTACATAAGCCTATTGAAGGTAGAAAAAAAAAAAAAAAAAAAAAAAAAAAAACTCAAGTGAAAACCACTGGCAACAAGAACCTTAAGCTTTGCCGGGCGTGGTGGTGCACGCCTTTGATCTCAGCACTCAGGAGGCAGAGGCAGGCGGATTTCTGAGTTCGAGGCCAGCCTGGGTCTACAAAGTTCCAGGATTATACAGAGAATCCCTGTCTTGAAAAACAGAAAAAAAAAACAAAAACAAAACAAAACAAAACCCTTAAGCTTCATGGATGACATCAAACAGTTAGTGTTCTGTTAAATAACTGGAAGCCTGTCTACCTGCAGTGGAGGGTTACTGTAGGTAATTACAAATTGGATCTAGGCTGTGGACTTAAAACTCACCTACACAGAAACACAGGATTGTTAGTTACATCGATATATGACACACCACCACCACCACCATCAAGCAAAAAGGAACAGTGACAGAGGAAAGGAATGCATCAGAGGGCCTGAGGAAAAGGTCTGGCAAATGACAGCCAAAAGATCCACTTTGCAAGGCATGTAAGGTAACTGGATAATGTCTCAAAGAGAATTCAATCATTTTACATGTAGTTTCATTTATTTTATGATATGAATGAAAAACCACTACCATCTGTAACCTTCACCTAGCCTTTTGTAACCTAGCTAAGATAAAAGTCCATCAAAGAGCATGCCAAAACATAATACGCAGCCCAAACAAGCCCTAGCCCATTCCTGCTCAGCTTATAATATGTGGGAATCTAAATATCACCCATCTTAATGTTGAGGTTTGGTCTTTTGTTATGCATTGTAATGGTAAGTGTCAGCTCCCAAGACCTGGTTGCTCCAGAGAGAGTGGACAGGACAGAGTCTACACTTAGTTCCAAATGACACTATGTGACCCTGTCCTCAACTATTCCTGATTGGTAAATAAAGATGCCAACAGCTAATAGCTGGGCAGAAGAGACATAGGTGGGGCTTAGGGTTCTAGGCTTCTGATGGGGAGAGAACCACAAGGGGGAGAAGGTGAAGAGAGGAAGAAGGTGCCGTGGGTTAGTAAATCAGGAAATAATGGCCACGTTGGTTGGCTAATTGGAGTTAAGAGCAGCCCAGATGAAACATGGCAAATTATATAGTAGGATTATTGGCTGGGAAATAGACAAAATAGCATAGAGGATAGCTATCTTCCCAGCTCTTGTGCTGTTTAAGGCTTAACGTAAATATAAAGGTTGAGTGTCTTTTATCTGGGAACCAAATGATCACAGGCAGGGTAGAAACCCCGGAATGGGACAAAACATTTCTATAACTTCTTACTTGTTAAAAATAAGCCAAGTGAAGTTAAGAGAAACAGATAACTCATCCAGAGTTACAAACTTATGTTTCATAAGCCTGGTTACCTCAATGAGAGCCTGGCTGGCCTCCTCACTCAGTCGGGGCATGATGGTACTATGGGCATATGCAATGTAGTCTTTCAGCACGGCCATGTCCAGGAACTCCTCCTCCACTTGCTCCTCACTTTGGTAGTACAATGAAACCAGGTGATGAGCTAGACGCCGGTCATATGCCTCATCCTGAGGGTCTAGCATGAGGAAAATGAGATCAAACCTGACAAGAGAAAAATACCATCTTCTTAGTTGAGACACTAAAACGTACCTACATATAGGACTTAAAAGGTGTTAAAGCGGGGCTGGTGAGATGGCTCAGTGGGTAAGAGCACCCGACTGCTCTTCCAAAGGTCAGGAGTTCAAATCCCAGCAACCACATGGTGGCTCACAACCATCCGTAACAAGATCTGACTCCCTCTTCTGGAGTGTCTGAAGACAGCTACAGTGTACTTACATATAATAAATAAATAAATCTTTAAAAAAAAAAAAAAAAAAAAAAAAAAGGTGTTAAAGCCAACTGTACTGTACATATTCCCACAGAAAGCTGCCATTTCTCCAGCTGACCAGTCCCTAGTCCTGCCTAGGTAAGAGCAAAGTAAAAAAGTTATAACTCTCTTCTGAGAAATGGATACAATATACAATTGGATATTGTATTTGGATAAAAACTCCTTCTACTGTTTTGAGGACATAGGAAGGTACTTCAGTGATAGAGCCCTTGCCTAACACATGGGAGGCCTTTCATTAAATCTCTAGTACCACAAGAAACAAAGCAAATTTATTAGTCAAATAATTAAGACACATAAATCTTGCCAATGAGGCCCGACAAACCAAATCTGAGTCAGTGTTTAATGTCAGTATAGAGACTAATAGCAGTTGTCGACCGCTTCTCAATCTCCAGGTGTCAATTCTAAGAATAAGCAAACAGAAGCATTTATTATATAAAAATGTTTTAGTACCTTGACAACAATGTGTGCGGTAGTTGGATATTTTCAATGGTTGTTTTTTTAGGATTCCACTGAGACTCAATAGGATTTGCTGCTGCCAGGACAGAGGTGCGCGCATTGAGCTGACAGATGATCCCAGCCTATCAGAGGAAGAAGTAGAGTTAAAAGCCTTTTCCTGACTCCCATGAGGAGGAAAACCATCTTCATCTGACATTTGCTCTGCTGGTTCTGCTTTCCAAGAGTCTCACTGACTTCAGTGCATAATGATAGTACTCTGCGCTCAGATTCACGTCTAAGATTGAGCTTAGACATAATTATTCTGCAGCCACATTTTTAGTTTAAATTATTTTATGTACTGGGTGTTTTGCCTGAACGCCTGTTTGTGTATTACATGTGTGCCTGGTAATCTTAAGAGTTCAGAAGAGGGCACTGGATCCTTTGGAACTGCAGTTACCGAAGACAGATGGTTGTGAGCCACATGTGGGTGCTAGGAATCAAATCCAGGTTTTCAGGCTAAGCAGCAACTGCTCTCAACCACTGAGCCATCCCTCCAGCCACATTTTTCAAATCAGAAAGCAAACTGGTAGTAACTTTAACACAAACTCAGGTTTGTAAGCACTACATATTACAGAGTAAAAGCAACTAACGTAAGAAGTTTCAAAATAGAACTGTAACTGCAAACTGTTGTGAGCCTGCAGCCACAGTGGACATCAGCACTCACCTTTGCAATGGACAGAGTCTGCTGTTCCATGACCTCATGCAGCACAGACCTTGTGCTTTCATTCATTTTGTCAAACTCATCGATGCAGCATATCCCATTGTCACTCAGGACGAGGGCACCTGTCTGGAGGACAAGCTGCCTGGTCTCAGGGTCTTTCATCACATAGGCGGTGAGGCCGACCGCACTGGAGCCTTTTCCAGACGTGTACTGGCCTCTGGGGACCAGGTTGTACACATACTGTAGCAGCTGGGACTTGCTGGTGCCAGGGTCCCCACACAGAAGGATGTTGATCTCAGCACGGAATTTACCCCTCCCAGTGTGACTGAAATCCTTCCTTGTTCCACCAAAGAGCTGAAGTAAGATTCCCTAAATAAACAAATAAATACATCTAAACAGTCATTTGTTGTACTGTATATGCTTAGCTTATGTTCTAGAGGTACTTTTCTTTTCTTTTTTCGAGACAGGGTTTCTCTGTGTAGCCCTGGCTGTCCTGGAACTCACTTTGTAGACCAGGCTGGCCTCGAACTCAGAAATCCGCCTGCCTCTGCCTCCCGAGCGCTGGGATTAAAGGTGTGCACCACCACGCCCGGCTGGTACTTTTCTATTTTATAAGTTCAAAGTATTACCAAAAATCATCTAAGAGTGCTCAGGCCATTCTACATATTCCTAACCATTATAAACCTAAGTAAATATTGTCCTACAACTTGACCAGCATGAATCCTTGTTGTGACCCCACATAACCTCCAATGTTTAGGAACATGAATATGCACAGCACAGATAAGTGTATATACAACAAAACAGTAGCACTCAACTATTAACCAAGGCAGGGGTCAGTGCCTTGCTATGTTAAGGCGAACAGTTCCTACCCATAGAAGACAGTAACAGTGGCAAATATATCTTAGTTACTTGATTCTAAGTAACTGTAAATCTCAATACCAAGCTAAAAAGTCCATTGTTACCTTTTTGATATCTTCATGTTCATAAATGCTGGGAGCCAAGGCTGAAGCAAGCCGCTCATAAATATCTGGCTTCCTGGAAAGTTCCTTAAGCAATTTCACACGTTTCTCTGAAAAAAGTTTCTGTTCTGCTTCTTCATCAAGGCCATGCAGACGTTTTGCATCCGTTTTCCGATAATGAATGACATCAATGTGGGTTTTATAGACAGACTTCACGTTGCTCACTCTTGGATTAACTCGAATTGGTACTGCTCGATATATGCCTAAGAACATATGTAGGAGACATGACGTTACCTCTCTACTTCTCTGTAAGCTCAGTCGACAGCGAAGGTCAGACCTGGGGGCTCCATCTCACTTGAGCACCCCACTACCTTTTAATCTCCCAGGCTAAGGCCCCCGTTAAGAAAGTCAAGATACAGAAGAAATAGTCAAGGAGCAAAGAAACACAGGTTTTTAAGAACAGACCCAAAATCATATTTGTAACCATCTGTGTTGTATGAGCTTAGGGAATTATCTGCATAACTACTCTACACAATTGTAGGTTCAAAGTGAAAAACAAAAAGGCTGTGTCATGACAGTATTTAATATAGTAATGTGACTTCCCTAAGTTAAAAGTAAAAAGAATCTACTTAGTAATCAGCATGGAAGAACAAGAGAACTTCCATAAGCTGTTTTCCTGACTTTCACCCCAATATACAAAATTTCAAAAAAACCAGCACTCAAATGCAAACCAGATTACAATTCACCCAGAGTAATGTGGACTAGGTTATTATTAATGACATTTGGAACAGTTTTGTTCCTCTAGTAATAGCACTGATGAGAAGGGCAAGGAGTGGGGGCAAGATAGGATTGTATGGCTCTCTTCTATGTTGGGGAAGAAATCCGGACTGAGTAGCTGGGCCAGTGAGCCCTAGACGCAGGAGCCAGGGATCCCTGGGCTCAATTCTCCATGAAGAACAATGCTGTTACTTAACCCATCACTCTTGACCAACTGCCCATATACCTCCAAAATGTAGAAAGTCTGCCACATGCCAACGGCATTGAAAACAGGGCACTTTTTGCGTGAAGAGACCGCACTAATGCAGCAATGAACTATAAGAATCAAAAAGTCAGCAGTAGCTTTGCCCTGTGTACAAAGTGGTCTGTCCTACTCTGTAAGTAATGCTAATCCTTAGCTGTACATGTAGGAAATAGTAGAAAAGCATTTATGAACCCAAGTTGGCATTCTGTCCCTGAGTTACTAAATGTTCCCTCTTAAAGCTGCTCTTGTGACGTCAACATTACCAATCTCAGACATATACAAAGTTCTGAGAGATCTATATAGTAAGGGCCCACCAGGACCCTGAGTTCTAAAACCTGCATCTGGGAACTTAAAAGGTTAAATAAACAGTAGTAAGCCATAGTATAACTTTGTCTTTTTGTGACAAACCTACATCCTTACCTGTGACGTTCACTCTGTCCCCTGGTTGAACCTTGTCAACAAGGTCATTGTGGGCAAAAAGGACAATAGTGTGAGGTGTCTGCCCAGCAGGCATGTCTTCAGGAGACTCTTGAAGTTTGATCTGCAGAAGAATAAAGAGTAAAATTGGAGAAACAAAGTAAGTACCATGGAAAACAATTATAGGTCTTTGTATATAGCCCATACAACGGTTGAGACGTAGCAAGCAACACTGAAGCCTCAGTGTGCTCTAAGCTCAAGTCATTAACAAAACCAACAGATATGAAAAGAGCAGAATTCCACTGAGGAAGGCTGAGTGTAAACTGACAAATTAAATTTGGTAGAGGATTTAGACCAAGGCAGAACACAGGTAGCAGTGTGTGCGGGGGAACCTCACCCTGGGTGCTGAGTGGCCACATACCATTTGCTTGTCAGAGAAGAATGATCGGTTGTGGATCAGTGCCATGCTGTGGGTAGTGTGGCAGTGCACACAACTGCAGGGCTCAGCAATTCTGCCTCGATCTATCTCCACCCGGGTGGTGTGGGCACAGACTTGGCATTGGAAAAAGGCCTCCTGCATCTCCGGAATCAGCTGTGATGTTCTGATGACCATGCCACTGATGGTGATGAGCTGATCAATGTCTGGAAAGAGAAAGGTTGGCTTGTCTACCAGCCACTTCCCTTAGCCCACTCAAGCCTGGGTATGCCGCTAAAACAGAGTCTTAACTCATGCAGAAGTATAGATGACCAACAGAGATCCAGCATGCACCATCACCAGGGACAGCTGGTTATATCCTCACAACTAGCCTAGGATGTTCTGCCTATGTCCAGCCTGTTTTCCTTCTTCTCAGCACCAGTATACTGCTGAATCTTTTCATTTTACCATTTCTTTTCTCTCTTTCCCCCAACACCCCATCTCGTGAGTATATGAACACATGCATGCCACAGTCCGAATATGGAGATCAGAAGACAATTTATGGAAGTCAGTTCTCTTCTACTATGTGGGTGCTAGGAATCTAACTTGTGTTGTCAGGCTTAGCATCTTTACCCATTGAGCTATCTTGTTAGCTTACTGCTGGCCCATGTTGGGGCCTTTGTTCCTCAGGTGTGCTGCTTAGAAGACATCAACAGGTGAGAAGTTTGATGTGTAGGTATATTGTCTCCCAGCCTTTCATCTCACCAACAAAGCCACCTGGAAGTCCTGAAATCTCAGGTTAAAAATCTTGGGCTGAAAATGCTTGTGGTATGGGGGATAGTCTGCTTATAATTTCAGCACCAGGGAGAAGAAAAACAGAATTTTAGGGCTTGCTGGCCAGCCAGATAATCTAGTCTCCTTGCTGAGTGGAAAAAACCCTTTAGAAATGATACCCTCTGGCTTGTATAGCATGTCCTGACACACAAGAACAGCCTGGACTCTAGACCTGGACAACATGGACAAAGCATTTATGACCCCGGGGATCTCTGAGCCGCTCTCTGTCACCTACAAAATGGAGGAAGGGCATAGTTGAGGACATCATAAATACACACATCTATTTTTGTAGTTAGTGTCTACAAGGAAAAAAGCACTTTGCCTCTCAGCAGTAACAGTACCTATAAAACAAATGTCTTTTATGCTCTTACTACTTCTACACTTGCTTATGCCTCTCCTCTATTTGTTCCTTTCTCAACACCTTTGCTGGACTCAAAGGCCCTCCACCCCACCATTCCAGTGTTGACTCACAAGGCCTTTAAATACATTTCATCCATTTCCGCTACCTACTTTTTGCCACTCTTGGCTAATCCTTTTTTTTTTTCCACTTAGAAAGTATATGCAATTTGCCAACTTCTGAAATTAGCTGATCAACCAGCAATCCTTGCCTTCTAAAAAAGTATTTTTTGTAAAAGTAGATTTTACCTAGGAGCTATCTTCCTCACTCCTTTTTTTTTTTTAATGGTACACACATAGAAGAGTGATCTACCACTAATTTACACTATAACCATCACACATGAAAACAGGTAATTCTGACCTGCTTACAGCACCATAAAATGTCTAAGTTAGAATCCTAATGTCCCAGAATTGAGCCACCATCAGAATCTAAATGAACTCAGATGTCATGTGCTTCACTGAATTACATACACGAGTAGAAAAATCTTTCTCTTCTAGGATTTTCCTACTTACTTTGAAAGAAAACTTAAATTCTCTGTTGAGATTCTAAATTTTCTAGAGCTAGGCTTTTTTGTCCTAAACACTGGCTCAGAAATCCCTGCTTCAGCCAGTCACAGATGCAAACAGCATTTTCTACTTTCATCACTGATTTCTGTTATCTAAAAGAAATTCTACCACATTCACTTTTCAAACGGTCCAGGACTTTGCCTATCCCCTTAGGCACAGACGCTTACCTTCTGCCCATGTATGATTTATCCCCAAGCTAGAATTCTTTCTTAGGTTTAAAGGAGAGCTCAGACACTAGGTTTGCTCAGCAACTGCTTTTATATTTGAGCCACTTTTCGGGTCTTCAGAATTTTTCATCAGTGATGAAAAAAGTGCATACCTACTAACTAGCAATTTATTATATTTGAATAAATTAATTACAGAGTAACAAATTGTTAAGTCATTTCTATCAGGTATTCCAGTTAAGTTAAAAAACTGCATACCAAGTTCATGAAAGTATACAGAATAAATCTTTTCAACTTATAATTTAATGCTACACAATCCTTGAGATCTCTTTCTACATAAGGCATTTTACACTACTAAATATATTACCTTCTGGATTCAAGTTTCTCATACTCTTTGTCTTCAACGCATTAAAAGGTCTGACTTGAATCTGATGTTCTAAGATGGAGTCAGGATAACGGTCAAAGAAGATCTCATTGACAGCCATGTCAAAGGTTGGTATAACCTCCTGTAAAAACAAAGATGTAGGAGATGAAGAGGTGACTCAGGAGTTGAGAGCACTTGTTGCTCTGACGATAGGACTCAGGTCTCAGCGCTTTTATCAGGTGGCTCGTAAACCCCTTAACTCTAGCTCCAGGGGTCAGAAACCCTCTTCTGGGCTCCACAGAATCAGGAGTTCAAGGTTCTCTTCAACTACAAAACTGCTCCTGAACACTACCCTGCCTCACCAGCTCCCAATTAACACCCCATCCCCAACCCAAAAAAGATAATTTACTTCATGATACCCAAGAAACCACTAATAAAACTCATTATTTTTAAGAAATACTACTCGTTAGCAAATATAAAACATATTCATTTTAACTGCAGTTGACAGTTTTAGAAAATAGTCAACCTTAGCAAGCAGCCTTTTACCCAAATGTAAAATTCTCCTTTCCAGGAACCTTTACTATGATCTGGAAGCTCAAAGTCAACTTCTCACCTGTGGGTAGGAGATGAGCTGTCTATACAGATTTTTGCTAAATGATTTTATGTGTTCGCAGTTCACATTTAAAAATGGCTCTCCTGTAATATTAATCTGTAAGACATATGGACAAGTCGTATTTTACTAATTATATTATCTCAAAAACCAAAACTTTCACTTGTAAATCATATTTGATTACCTCTCCAAGTTGTTGCATGTACAAAGGTTGAGTAATATCTATGCCAACATTTTCTTCTTCTTTGGCCAGAGGATCAGTAAAACACTGAAGGAATCTCTAGATGTAGAGAAACAATACTAAGCATTAATGAACTTAGGAATATGTAACTATTATTAAAATGCAAAACAATGAGACCAGCAAGATGGTCAGTAACTAAGGATGCTTGGCTGGAAGCCTGACAACCTGAGTTGATTTCCATAACCCTCACAGCGGGAAGAACCAGCCCCTACAAACTGGCCTGAAACCTCCAAATAAAAGCTGTGAAGGGCAGGTACCCCTGCCCCCAGCAATAAATATGTGACAAATTTTTTATGAGTATATAGCTATCTGTACACAAAAATAATTTCTCTGTTTTGGGTTTGAGACAGGGATCCCATTAAGAAGCACAGGCTGGCCTTGGACTTGCTGTAAGCATTTACTACCTAGCTGCTCGTGGTGGCATGCACTTTTAATCACACTCAGAAGGCATATGCGTGTGTGAGCTCCAGGAAAGACTGGTTAACAGATCCAGCTCCAGGATAGCCAGGGGAACATAGAAAAACCATCTTGAAATACCAAGAACTAAGGAAAAAAAAAGTATATCACCATTTTCCGCATGGCATATCCCTTTTCTGGAATAAAATCTAGACCACTAACAACCTGCTATTATGCACCATGGCTATTCACACATAGGTTATACTTTCACCCGAAGTCTCAGACTGAGTTTTAGTGTACATAAGCTTACCTGAAAATTCTCTTTACATGTTGCCACATTCACATCTGTTCCCCAAATCACAAGCTTTTGGCCTAGAGACTGTTCACTTGGTACGATGTCTTCTGCTGCTGCCTATTGAGAAAGCGAGGATAGAAACATGTTAATGGGATGACCTACTTTATGCTCTCAAGGTAACACCATCAGAGATCTGCTTTGTACTCACGCCATCAGACTGCAGATCCACCTGCAAACCCTTTCGTGCTGAGCCCAGATCTGGCCTCTGCCTTACAGGTGTGCCTCTCACCCCACTTCTTGGGGTTCCTTCCACTCGCGAGCTGGGAGTGCCATATGTCAATGGTGAACTAACATCAAAGTCCAAAGGAATAGCTATAAAGACAAGATATTTAGCTTTACCATGAAATCCCCATAAGCACATCAAATCCCAATTCCGGAATGCTGTTTGACAATTTAAACAGAATACTTTACTGCAATCTTTCATACCCCAATTGTAGTTCTACTATAAAGTATGCTTTCTTTGCTCACTAGGTCCTAAAATGTACCAACTCTGCTTCTCTCCTCAGGTGTTTCAGTGAAGAATCTATCAGTACACACAGAATAATAGCAACTGGTAAACCAGCAAAACCGACGGCTGACCCACCTAAAGAATGCATCTGAGGAGGGCTGGAAAACAAGGCATTCTGTGCAGGTGGGCTCTGCAGGTCGGCTCCTGGTGAGGTGGGCATTGGCAGTAGCTCTCCGGTGGAAGAATCTTCGCCTCTACGTCTCCGATTGGGTGACGACCTGCTTTCCTCACTTCGAACTTCCGTCATACAAAACAAAAAAGACGATCAACGCTCAAGCTTAGTCTTCCAGGAAGTGCCTTAGGGTAGTCATATTACTTAAACAAGAACACCCCCCCCCCAAAACCCTCAAACTGGAACAGAGGGACAAGGTGTAGGAAAAGGTGGGTCAACTGAACTGACCACGCCAGACTGCCTGGAGACGAGAGCCCAGTATGTGGGTGACAGAGGCTACTATATGCTCAAGGCCTGTCAACCACACACCAGGCTCGAAGGACTCAGGACTTTCCACAGTGCTGCGGGAAGAGACACGAGGCGGAAAGGGGGCAGATGAAGGAGGGAACTCACGGGACTGGGTTGGGGTGACTCGTCCGCGTCGGCTGCTGCGGCGGCTCGGGGTGGATGCCGGGGACGACATGGTGCTGTGGTTGCTGCGCGACAAAAGAAATCTGGCTCTCAGTTGTCCCGCTCCGGGACCTCTCGTACCTCGGATCCGGGTTAGTTGCAAACGCGCACAAAACGGCGAGTCAGGGTTCTGCGCCACCCAGGAGAACGTTCCTGGGCCCGCAGGGTGAAGCGATTCCCGCCAGCCGCTCTGTCGTCACAGCGACCGAAGACGCCTGGCCAATCAAAGAGGCAAGCGCGCGTAGCTCCGCCTCCGGAAAGCGCCGTAAGTGAACTCTGAGAAAAGGTTTCCGGCCAATCACAGCGGCAAAGGCGTGTAGCTCCGCCTCCGGAAGGCGCCACTGCAAGCCGGAGGGGGAGTTCTCGACCGCTACCTAGGAATTACAGCCTAGATTCACTTGCACGCCCCTCGCCTTGGATGGGCCAGCCTGCAGCGGGATTGCGTTTTGGCGGGAAACCCGGGGCCGGCACAACTCCCTTGTGTGTTTACATTTGCGTTGTCCCGAGTGCAAACACCAATCTGTGATATCTCCGCATGGTTAGACTGGTTCTGTCCCTTTGCATTCCGATGTGTACATGTTAAACGCTACAGATCTGCAGGCCGGTGCGCGTCTTCACCCCCCCACCCCCGCGAGAGTATAAGGGAGCAGTTCCGGCTGGGCCTTCAGGGAAGAGCTGGCTAGAGTGCTGAGACGCGCATGCGCGAAGCGGTGCCGGCGTGATGGCGGAGGAGGGAACCGGCGTACGGTGTTGGCTACTGCAGCTGCAGGAGTTCCTGTCCGCAGCAGACCGCTGCAGTGCTGCCGGGGCCAGTTACCAGCTGATTCGTAGTCTGGGGCAGGAGTGCGTGCTGAGCACTAGCTCTGCAGTGCAGGGTGGGTAAGGTCCCTAGACGCAGGGCTCAGCGTTTCTCTCCGTGGTGCGTGTAGTCAACGTCCCGTAAAGTTTATGGAATTGGTAGATGTGTATACTGCTCTCTTCCTAGTATCTGAGGAAGATGCTTTAAAACAGGTGTTGGAAAATGACCACCAAGTTTGGTAGTCATTTTTATCCAAAGTTGGATGAGAGTGCAAGATGGAAGTATTTTCTTCCAGAATAAACTCGCTTGAACTCAATAGGACCTTGACAAAAATCCTTTTTTCGTTGCACCATGTTTTCAGAATAATTGCAAAAATTAATGAAAGTCATGCAATTCTGTAGACATTTTTATTTTTTAGGTTAGGTATTTCCTATCTTGGGCTATAGCCCAAGATAGTCTGGAATTTACTATGTATGTAGAACAAGCCTTCAAATACTGGGGTTATAGATGTGAGGTACCACACGTGCCTTGCTCTTTTTAACCATTTAGTAATTGATGTGTTAAAATAGAGGCTCGAATCTGAACACAGCACACTGGGCCAAAAACAGTTCCACGTGTAAGAGGTTTGGAGGGGGTGGCAGAAAGAGAAGGCGCAGAGAGAGAGAGAGTGAGAGAGGGAGGGACATTCCCTTTATTTATATGGAAAATGACAACACAGGTAAAGGTGGGAGGTGAGCCAAGTGGATATTCTGGGAATATGGTGCCTGATGTCTTGGCAACAGGTCTGCTGGCCTTGCTGTCGCCTATGTGATGTCATAGGTTTGGGAGGTCCTGATGCCAACATACCTCCCTTGTTATAATAAAGAGAAGGAAAGAAAAAGGGAGGGGAAAGCCATGGTGAAAAGGGAGCAAGGGTGTTGTGTCTCTTAAGCTGCTTCCTGTTGTCTAGGGTGTCAATTTTGGGGGGTAGCTGGTTTTCACCATCGGGATCGACTTGGTAAACGTTCACATCAGGTTCCTCTGTGGACAGCAGCTCTTCTGTGGGCAGCAGCTGGCAATACTGTAACAGGAGCTGATTAATATTTGGTTAGGAATTTTTTGTATTTCTCATTGAAGGAATGTAGAAACAAGATTAATGAGGCAGGGAGCAAATAACACCAGGAAGATGACTAGGAAAGGTGCTTATCCCAGCACTCGGGAGGCAGAGGCAGGCGGATTTCTGAGTTCAAGGCCAGCCTGGTCTACAAAGTGAGTTCCAGGACAGCCAGGGCTACACAGAGAAACCCTGTCTCAAAAAATAAAAACAAAAAACCCAAAACAACAACAAAAGACAAAAACAAAAAATGAAAGGGAGCATCCACTTCCATATAGGATTTTCAAAAATCCCAGAACTGGAGGCCTCACGGTCCCTGAAGTTCTCTATGTCTGACTGTAGCTCCTGGGTTTTATTTCTCACTGTCCTGGATTGGTTGATGTAGAAACAGCATTTTTCTTGAAGGAACAGGCAAAGACCACCTTATTTAGCTGTCAGGACATCTAGCCCCCATCAGTTCTGAAGCACCCCAGCTGCCAAAGAATCGACCAACAACTCCTGTCTCCCACCTGGAATCCCATGGGTCTTGTATGCAGAAAAAGAGTGTCTTGTGTTGATAGAAGAAATGATTGGTCTGTGATCCTAGCATATGTATTTGACAAAACCAATATGGGCAGCCCCCATATTGTCTGGCCATTTTCTACAATAATCTTTTATGTGGTAAAAGAGAAAGCAAGTATAGAAATCATTATATTTAGATGGGATAACAGATGACAGCAATTTGGATAGGTTCCTAGCATCCGGCTACGGAGGAGTTTCCTGACCCTATTTGGAAAGACTGTTATGGGGCGGGGGGTTCCTTGCACCTAGAATCGCCAGATGTAAGGGCTGCCCTGGATGGAAATGAACAGCAGGGGGGAGGACAAGAGACCCATGTCTAATCCAGTGAGGTCAAGCTTGGCTGCTGGAGTGGAGTCTCATTTTTCTGGGATTGGGGGCAAAATAGGTGGTCTTCACGTCCTCCAGAACTTAACAGAGCATGGTCCTGTTAGGGTCGATGTGTATGAAGAAGAGTCATTTTTAGGTGGAGGAATGTAAGGTTTGAGATGAGACAGATGGACCCAATGAGAGAGTCCATGGAGTTTAGCAGCTGTAGGTGTCGTGAGGATTACCTTAAAAGGGCATTTGGGGGAGAGGGGTGAGGGTCAGTGATCTGGAGGGGATAGAAGGACTTGGTCTCTAATGCTGACAGGCAGTGGACAGAACACAGTGTGTGGCCAAGGTAGATGGTGGTCAGCAAAGTTCCATAGGAGAGAATGGAGGTGGCAAATTAATGGGGTGAGTAGATGGTCTGAGAGGGGAGAGCATTTGTGTGAAAGACCAGGAGTTAGGACTGGATGTCCATACATGAGTTCAAAGGGCAAGATGAGGAGAGGTCACTTGGGGAGAGCTCATAGCCTGCAAAGAGCCAGAAGTAGGAGTTTTACCCAATCAAGGTGAAGTTCTTGTGACAGCTTAACAAGACTGGTTTTTAAAGAGCGGCTAGTTCTTTCTACTTTACATGAAGATTGAGGGTGTAGGGAATATGAAAATGCCAGGGGATGTCTAGGGCCTTAGATAGTATTTGAGAAACTTGGGAAGTAAGTTCGGGACCATTGTCTGATTGAAGAGAGGCTGGGACACCAAATGGAGGGGATGATCTCTAGGAGGAGATCAAAGACTATCTGAGCCCTTTTGTTAGTTGTGGGAAATGCCTCTACCCACCCCGAGAAGGTGAGAAGGTGTCTACTAAGACCAGGAGGTACTTAGCATGTCTGACAGTGGGCATGTGGGTAAAGTCAAGTTGCCAGGCAGTTCCAGGAAGTGAACCTCTAGCTTGATGGATAGGAAAAGGGGTGCTACGATACGTTCAGTTGGAGTCAGACGCCTGACAGATTTTGCAAGAAGCAGTGATAGATTTTAAGAAGTGTAAGTCCTCAGGAGTAGGCTGTAGGTGGGTCTTAGAAGAGGACAGTGCTTGGCTGTTAGGATGAAAGAGCTGGTGAAGATAGGACAGAGTTTGGCGGGTGTCAGGGGGTGAAGGTGGAGATGTAGGTTGTAGTGTAAGAGTGTCCTGGGGAGGATGAGACAAGTCTAGGCCCCTGAGGGCGGCAGCTCTAGCTGAGTCCTTAGCCATTCTGCTTGGTGTGAGGTGGCATCTCAGGGTCATTTTGATTTGCATTTCCCTGATGACTAAGGATGTTGAACATTTCTTTAGGTGTGTCTCAGCCATTCGAGATTCTTAAGTTGAGAATTCCTTGTTTAGCTCTGTACCCCATTTTTTATAGTGTTATTTGGTTCTCTGGAGTCTTAATTTCTTGATTTCTTTGCATATATTGGATATTAGCCCTTGACTGGATGTAGGATTGGTAAAGATCTTTTTCCAATCGGTTGGTTGCCATTTTATTCTATTGATAGTGTCCTTTGCCTTACAAAAGCTTTTCAGTTTTATGAGGTCCCATTTGTTGATTCTTGATCTTAGAGCATAAGCCATTGGTGTTCTGTTCAGAAACTTTCCCCCTGTGCTGATATGTTTGAGGTTCGTTCCCACTTTCTCTTCTATTAGATTCTGTATATCTGGGTTTTTTTTTTCCTTTGATTTAAGTTTTATTGGATTATGATAAGAAAAGATACATAATTTCAATTTATCTGAATTTGTTAACATTTAAAAACATAGTTTGAGTAAATAGACTTACATCACATTCTTCTTTCCCTTTTGTACCCCAAATCCTCCTGGAGAGCCCCCCATTCAAAATCTGCAATACCTTTCATTTTTTATCATATTCTTTAAAATTTATGAAATATTATAACACTAAAAATAAGTATTATAAAAGTTGTTTGATATAAAACAGCAGCCAATTGAACAGCCTTATGTAGATGTTTGCAGCAATATTGAAAATACATAACGTTTTTCTCAATATAAATCTTTTTTTTTTTTTTTTTTTTTTTTGGTTTTTCGAGACAGCGTTTCTCTGTGTAGCCCTGGCTGTCCTGGAACTCACTCTGTAGACCAGGCTGGCCTCGAACTCAGAAATCCGCCTGCCTCTGCCTCCCGAGTGCTGGGATTAAAGGCATGCGCCACCATACCCGGCTTCAATATAAATCTTATTTTTATTTATTTATTTTTATGTTTTTGGTTTTTTGAGATAGGGTTTCTCTGTGTAGCCCTGGCTGTCCTGGAACTCACTCTGTAGACCAGGCTGGCCTCGAACTCAGAAATCCGCCTGCCTCTGCCTCCCGAGTGCTGGGATTAAAGGCATGCGCCACCATACCCGGCTTCAATATAAATCTTATTTTTATTTATTTATTTTTATGTTTTTGGTTTTTTGAGATAGGGTTTCTCTGTGTAGCTCTGGCTTTCCTGGAGCTCACTTTGTAGATCAGGTAGGCCTCGAACTCAGAAATCCGCCTGCCTCTGCCTCCCGAGTGCTGGGATCAAAGGTGTGCGCCACCATGCCTGGCTAATATAAATTTTAAGTAACTCCAAATATATCATCTGTATGATAATTTAAAGTAATATATCACTATTAGGCTTTTTTAAAAATGAATATAAATAGTCTTTTTGTATGTTTGTTTGGTTTTTAGTAGAGCTTAAAATCTTGGCTCTTACTGTGGTACAAACACAAAATAAGAACAGTTTTTGGACATTGGAGTTCATTGTTTTGTTTTTGTTTTTGTTTTTGTTTTTGAGACAGGGTTTCTCTGTGTAGCCCTGGCTGTCCTGGAACTCACTCTGAAGACCAGGCTGGCCTCAAACTCAGAAATCCTCCTGCCTCTGCCTCCCAAGTGCTGGGATTACAGGCGTGAGCCACCACTGGCCGGCCATTGGAGTTCATTGTAATAAGGCTGTACTTGAATGTCCCTCGTATCACCAAAGGATTTTACCTCCATAGTTGATAAGCTAAGAGTTGACAGTTCTGCTGTGCCAAGGAATGAATTGTAGGCATGATTTTTAGATATAGATTTCCTGCTGTGGTCAAAGCTATTTGATTTGAGTGATTGTTATCACTCTCAGCCTGCAGGGAGCAGGTTACATTCATTTAAGAAATGGTGTGTGTATTAAGATGGTCTATCCAAGAAGTCATTCATCAACTGTTTCACTGAACAATGGTTCTGCTTGGAGGGTGGCACAGACTTTAGGTGAGGGTAAAATTCTGGTTCATTGGCTGTGATGATTTTGAAAAGCATTCATCTCAGAATAAGAGTAACTTATAAAGTCCTCTTCAAAATTGATACAATAATTATAAATATCAAGCAAAGTCTTTGTCTCACTCTTTTCTGTTCTTTTACAAGCCACCTCCTAGATTAATTGTCTACATTTCTTTTGGCTGTATAAATAATTTTGAAATATGTAAGCTGTTCTGTAAACCATAGTATAGTGTAAAAACATCACCTAAACAATCCTACTAATAGAGAGGCTGAGATAAGAGAAGCATGATTTCAAGACCATTATGTGGCACACAGCAAGACCCTGTCATGTACCAACAGGCAGAAAGTGTATATGGATTGTACAATATTGGACTTACTTCTTCCATTACCAAATTAGAGAGACCATGGGATGACAGCTGACAATTTCCTAATTCCTCATATTTTTGATTTTCAATCGATTAGGATATGTTGATAATATTAATTTTCATATTAAGATATATTAAAGAAAAGTGATTGTTACTTCCTGTTAATTTTCTTGTTAGAGGTGGAATTATGTTTGTGTGAGTTTGTTGAAAGATTACTTTCTTGCTTCTAGGGTGTAGTTTCACTCCTTGTGTGGGTGTTTTCCATCTATTATCCTTTGTAGGGCAGGATTTGTGGAAAGATACTGTGTAAATTTGATTTTGTCATGGAATATCTTGTTTTCTCCATCTATGGTAATTGAGAGTTTTGCTGGGTATAGTAGCCTGGGCTGGCATTTGTGTTCTCTTAGGATCTGTATAACATCTGCCCAGGATCTTCTAGCTTTCATAGTCTCTGGTGAGAAGTCTGGTGTAATTCTGATAGGTCTGCCTTTATATGTTACTTGACCTTTTCTTTCTCCTTACTGCTTTTAATATTCTTTCTTTGTTTTGTGCATCTGGTGTTTTGACTGTTATGTGCAGGAGGAATTTCTTTTTTGGTCAAGTCTATTTGGAGTTCTGTACGCTTCTTGAATTTTTATGGACATCTCTTTATTTAGATTAGGGAAGTTTTCTTCTATAATTTTGTTGAAGATATTTACTGGCCCTTTAAGTTGGGAATCTTCACTCTCTTCTATACCTATTATCCTTAGGTTTGGTCTTCTCATTGTGTCCTGGATTTCCTGGATGTTTTGGGTTAGGAGCTTTTTCCTTTTTGTGTTTTTGTTCACTGTTGTGTCAATGTTTTCTATGGTATCTTCTGCACCTGAGATTCTCTCTTCTATCTCTTGTATTCTGTTGGTGATGCTTGCATCTATGACTCCTGACCTCTTTCCTAGGTTTTCTATCTCCAGTGTTGTCTCCCTTTGTAATTTCTTTATTGTTTCTTTTTTTTTTAAAGATTTATTTCTTTATTTATTAAGTACACTGCAGCTGTCTTCAGAAACCCCAGAAGAGGGCGTCAGATCTCATTAGGGATGGTTATGAGCCACCATGTGGTTGCTGGGATTTGAACTCAGGACCTTTGGAAGAGCAGTCAGTGCTCTTAACCGCTGAGCCATCTCTCCAGCCCTCTTTATTGTTTCTATTTCCATTTTTAGATCCTTTATAGTTGTGTTCCTTTCCTTCTCCTGTTTGATTGTGTTTTCCTGTGACTCTTTAAGGGATTTTTGTGTTTCCTCTTTAAGGGCTTTAGCTGTTTACCTGTATTCTCCTGTATTTCTTTCAGGGAGTTATTTATGTCTTTCTTAATGTTCTCTATCATCATCATGAGAAGTGGTTTTAGACCTGAATCTTGCTTTTCCAGTGTGTTGGGGTATCCAAGACTTGTTATGGTGGGAAATTGGGTTCTGATAATGCCAAGTAACCTTGGTTTCTGTTGCTTATGTTCTTACGCTTGCCTCCTGGCGTCTGATTATCTCTAATGCTATCTGCCCTGGCTATGGCTGACTGGATGGAGTCTGTACTTCTTATGATCCTGGTTGTGTCAGAGCTTCTTCGAATCATGCTGTCTCTGTGATCCTGTGATTCTGGCTGGGACCCTGTGATCCTGAGATCCTGGATGTGTCCAAGCTCCTGGGAGTCAAGCTCCCTTTGAGACTTTGATATCCTGGTGTGACCAAGCTCCTGGGACCCTGGGATCCTCTGATTCTGGCTGGGCATGTTGGTGTGCCTGGGAGTGGCGCTGCCTCTAAGTGTTGTGGGGCTGGCTGCGGAGTTTGCGCCCAAAGTATGCTCAGGGTGTGAGACAGATTGGAAGGAACCCATGCCACTGGTCTGGCAGAGTTCCTGAGTACCTGGGTCCGGCGGGTCCCAATTACTCCTGATGTTGTGTCCTCCTCACCTGTGATCCTCTGATCCTGGGTGCTTTGGAGGGCCTGGGAGTGGAGATACTTCTGGGTGTTATAGTATGTCTGGTTTTATGTGGAGGTCCTTGATCCATTTGGACTTGAGCTTTGTACAAGGAGATAAGAATGGATCAATTTGCATGCTGACCGCCAGTTGAACTACCACCATTTGTTGGAAATGCTGTCGTTTTTCCAGTGGATGGTTTTGGCTTCTTTGTCAAAGATCAAGTGACCATAGGTGTGTGGCTTCATTTCTGGGTCTTCAGTTGTATTCCATTGATCTACCTGCCTGTCTCTGTACCAATACCATGCAGGTTTTTAAATTTATATTTATTTATTTATTTATTACCTGTAGTACAGCTTAAAGTCAGGGATGGTGATTTCCTCAGAAGTTCTTTTATTGTTGAGAATAATTTTCACTATCCTAGGTTTTTTGTTATTCTAAATGAATATCCTGTTGGGGACTTTGATGGGGATTGCATCGAATCTGTAGACTGCCTTCGACAAGATGGCCATTTTTACTATATTAATCCTGCCAATCCATGAGCATGGGAGATCTTTCCATATTCTGAGGTCTTCTTTTCTTTCTTTCTTCAGGGACTGGAAGTTCTTTTTTTTTTCTTTTTTTTTTTTTTAATTGGGTATTTATTTCATTTACATTTCCAATGCTATCCCCAAAAGTCCCCCACATGCTCCCCCACCCACCCATTCCCACTTCTTGGCCCTGTCATTACCCTGTACTGAGGTATATAAAGTTTGCACGACTAATGAGCCTCTTTTTCCACTGATGGCCAACTAGGCCATTTTCTGATTCATATGCAGCTAGAGACACGAGCTCCAGAGGGTACTGGTTAGTTCATATTGTCGTTCCACCTATAGGATTGCAGATCCCTTTAGCTCCTTGGGTACTTTCTCTAGCTCCTCCATTGGGGGCCCTGTGGTCCATCCAATAGCTGACTGTGAGCATCCACTTCTGTGTTTGCTAGGCCCCGGCATAGTCTCACAAGAGACAGCTATATCTGGGTCCTTTCAGCAAAATCTTGCTAGTGTATGCAATGGTGTCAGTGTTTGGAAGCTGATTATGGGATGGATCCCCGGATATGGCAGTCTCTAGATGGTCCATCCTTTTGTCACAGCTCCAAACTTTGTCTCTGTAACGCCTTCCATGGGTGTTTTGTTCCCAATTCTAAGAAGGGGCAAAGTGTCCACACTTTGGTCTTCGTTCTCTTGAGTTTCATGCGTTTAGCAAATTGTATCTTTTATCTTGGGTATCCTAAGTTTCTGGGCTAATATCCACTTACCAGTGAGGGAAGTTCTTATCATACAGATCTTTCACGTGGCTTGGTTAGAGTCACGCCAAGATACTTTATATTGTTTGTGACTATTGTAAAGGGTGTCATTTCCCTAATTTCTTTCTCAGCCCATTTATCCTTTGACTCTAGCAAGGTTTGTTTGAGTTAATTTTATATCCAGCCACTTTGCTGAAGTTATTTATCAGCTGTAGGAGTTCTCTGGTGGAATTTTTAGATCACTTAAGTATACTATCATATCATCTGCAAATAGTGACATTTTGACTTCTTCCTTTCCAATTTGTATCCCGTTGACTGCCTTTTGTTGTCTCGTTGCTCTGGCTAGAACTTTGAGTACTAAAGATTGGGAGAGAGTGGGCAGCCTCGTCTAGTCCCTGATTTTAGTGGGATTGCTTCAAGTTTCTCTCTATTTAGTTTGATGTTGGCTACTGGTTTGCTGTATATTGTTTTCACTATGTTTAGCATGGGCTTTGAATTCCTGATCTTTCTTTCTTTCTTTTTTTTTTTTTTTTTGTTTTTTTTGTTTTTTGTTTTGTTTTTTGTTTTGTTTTTTGTTTTGTTTTTTGTTTTGTTTTTTCGAGACAGGGTTTCTCTGTGTACCCCTGGCTCTCCTGGAACTCACTCTGTATACCAGGCTGGCCTTGAACTCAGAAATTCGCCTGCCTCTGCCTCTCAAGTGCTGGGATTAAAGGCCCCAGCTTTTTCTTTTCTTCTTTTTTTTTTTTTTTTTTTACTCTTGATCTTTCTAAGACCACGAAGGGGTGTAGAATTTTGACAAATGCTTTTTCAGCATCTAATGAGATGATCTTGTGTTTTGTTTTGTTTTGTTTTTCCCCTTTGAGTTTGTTTATTTAGTGGATTACATTGATGGATTTCCATATATTGAACCATACCTGTGCCCCTGGGATGAAGCCTAGTTGATCATGGTGAATGATCTGTTCTTGTTAAATATTAATATTTAATTGCTTTATGTTTTCAGTGTTTCAAGGTTAGAATTCATTTTTGTGGAAAGACCTATTTGTTCTTAAGGAGTTCCAACTTTACTGTTAATATACACTATATTGAAAGATTATAAGCAGTTTTTTCTTATTACTACAATAGACCCTGCAATCATTTCTTGATTTTTTTTCCTTGAAACAGTGTTTCCATACACAGCCCAGGCTGTAACTCTACCTATTCTATATTAGCAGCTCAAGTACTGGCTGGGATTACAAGGTTCAGGCTACTGTGCTCAGAAATGTACTGATTTTAAATAACAGAACTCACCTTAAAATACTGTTATCAGAAGCCGGCCATAGGTTACACCAAGCCAGAACTAAGGTATTTGGGCAGATTTCTTTCCTGAGTGGTCTAGGAGACAACCCATTTCTTCATTTATTTAGATGACAGTACTAACGCCTCTGTTTCTTTGCTGGTGATGCTTGAGTTTAGAGTGTCCACTTACTTTTGTAGTCTTCAACATGGTAACAAGCAGCATAGTAGGCCCATCTCACAGGGCTCCTAAACCTCTTCTGGACTTTCTCTCCTCTTCCCTCTCTGTTTTTGTATAGATAGGGGCCAACGTCCCGCTTGTAAGGCCTCATATGTTTATATTGGCTCCACCAGATCGAGTATTATATTATCATCTTAAGGTCATTAATTAGCAACCTCATTCCATTTGTAACCTTTATTTCCTTATAAAGGTGAGAGTTGATATCTAGAAGTTAGACTTCTCAGAGGAGACTGTTGTGGGGAGGGCCGAAAGTCTTATTTTGCTTACTGCATCTTTGTGGAACAAAATCTTTCTCTTTTCATTGTTCTAAAGTAATAGCCTCATGCTAGTTTTATTACTTGCAACCGTTTTAGAGGTCTCTTATGAAATGTTTCTTGACACTTCTAATATTTTCTCCTTCCCTCTGCTTCCCCCACCCCCAGCATTGCAGATTTCCTTAGTTTTTTCCAGAGACTTTGGTTTGCTTGTGTTTATCCGGAAGTCGCTTAGCATTGAGGACGTAAGTATGATACCTTGATTTTTGTCTCTTCTATCTTCCTCTTTGTTGGAGTAGCTTATTCTTACCCATATTTTCTATTTATTTCTTACAGTTTCGTGATTGTAGAGAAGAAGCCCTAAAGTTTTTATGTGTTTTCTTAGAGAAAATTGACCAGAAGGTTATGCATTACTCTCTTGATATTAAGGTAAGGAGGAGGAAAAAATCAAAACTCACTTCTGCCAACTTCAGTCTTCAGGCTGTGGTTTAGAGAACTTGACTCTTGCTTCTGTAAGCTTTTTTATTTGAGCTTACTCATTTGGGCTTGATTGTGTTAGGAATGAGGGTGCCATCCAGCAGTCACTTTCGTTTTGATAAGTCCTTTGATGGAAGGACTTGCTTTGGTAATGTTAATACTTTATACACTGTTGTAAATGAGATTAAATAATGCCTTTTATAGTAATAAATTAGATGTTTTTAATCATGAAGACTTTCAAGGACACGTTATAAGACCATTTTATAGAATCATTCCTTAACAGTGGAAACTTAGCTATAATACCTTAGCCAAAGCAAACAAAGAACAAGTTTCAGTAATAGTAGTTAATATTTATAAATGTGTCATAATTTATAATGTTCTTTGATATATAGCTTGTTTTATTTACTTTGACCAAAATTCTGTGGAGTCTTCCCTACCCCGACACCGTCCTGTTTGGTACCAGCAACAGAGCCATTATCTCTCCAGCCCTCTGTGAACACGTTTATTGCTTTCTTTTTTTTTTTTTTTAAGATTTATTAATTGATTATATGTAAGTACACTGTAGAAATCTTCAGACACTTTTTCTTCTCTCTCCAGTCCCAATTGCTCGCTGTAGCTGTCTTCAGACACCCCAGAAGAGGGCATCAGATCTCATTATGGATGGTTGTGAGCCACCATGTGGTTGCTGGGATTTGAACTCATGACCTCTGGAAGAGCTGTCAGTGCTCTTAACCCGCTGAGCCATCTCTCCAGCCCTTTTTTTGGTTTTTCGAGACAGGGTTTCTCTGGTAGCCCTGGCTGTCTTGGAACTCACTCTGTAGACCAGGCTGGCCTCCAACTCGGAAATCTGCCTGCCTCTGCCTCCTGAGTACTGGGATTAAAGGCGTGCACCACCACACCTGGCGCATGTGGCTTGTTTCTTGATGTATAACAAGTATGAAGTGTTGTAGAAAGAAGTGATGTACTTTTGCTTTTTTTTTTCAAATTCTTACTGAGGCATCATCTAATTGTGCAGCTAACATTAAAACCATACCAATATTGAGTGGAGTGTTTAGTAAGATAGATTAATTGATTGATTAATTTTCAAGAAAGGGTTTCTCTGTGTAGCTCTGGCTGTCCTGGAGCTTATTATATAGACCAGGTTAGACTGGAAGCCGAAGATCTGCCTGAATCTGTCTCCCAAGCTGAGAGATTAAAGGCCTGTTCCACCACTGTCAGCCCAAGTTCTCAGTAATTTTTTTTTTTTTTTTTTTTTTTTTTTTTGGGTTTTTTGGTTTTTCGAGACAGGGTTTCTCTGTATAGCCCTGGCTGTCCTGGAGCTCACTTTGTAGACCAGGCTGGCCTCGAACTCAGAAATCCGCCTGCCTCTGCCTCCCGAGTGCTGGGATTAAAGGCGTGCGCCACCACGCCCGGCTTCAGTAATTTTTTTATCTGTACATTTATATACTTTATTATGCTTTTAATGGTTAATTAGTATATTTTATTATATGACACATTGGTATTACCCCCTCAGATACAGTTTTGTTAAGTTAACTGTGTTAAGTATTGTTAAGTCTTAGTTCTTAAGTCATACAGGTGATTTTTATCTCCTTTTGAATGAGATGTTTCTTTTTGAATCCTAGAATACTTGTACCAGTGTTTACACAAAAGATAGAACTGCTAAGTGTAAAATTCCAGCCTTAGACCTTCTGATTAAGGTAATTTTATATTTCTCAGTAGTATATTTTTATGTTACGTGTGTAACGTTAGACTAGAAGTCTGAGTTTTGTTTAGGTGGGAGTTTAGGAGAGGGTAGAGTTGTGATTATGTAAAGGACATGCAGATTTTGTAACCACCACCTGGCATCAGCTGGCGTTTTGTTCTCCTGTTTTTCTGAGTAATGAGAGAAGAATGTGAAGTTGCAAGAGATATAAAGGAGAGAATGAACTGAGAGTTTAGTGCTTTCCCGTTTGTCATTTTTACTGTCCTTGGTTAAATCTGATGCTGTTAGGTACCCAAAGAGCACCTCCCTGTGTTTCATTTGACTTTTTCTTGAAATCTTAGTAGTGAGGATAGACTGATGTATTTCTGTGCTCCCTAGGGCTCATGTTCACTTGTAGTCTGAGTCATTTTGCTTTTCTGGTTTAGAGTTACATTGGATTTAGTTGATGTATGATCTTGAGTGCCTCCAAAGAGAAGTTCTAGTCATGTTGTTGGTCTCTGGGAAGTTACAGTTATGTTTAGCCTGCCTTTTCCCTGTGATCTCCTACTGATCACTCAAGCCAGACTTTCCTATAACCCCAAGTAGGTGTCACTCCCAAGAGAGCAGCATGGATCTGCTGGAGGCCAGGACTGGAAGTTTTGCTGAAGGGGAGGATATTTTTCTATATTTCCTCTTTAGAAAATTGTAATCTGTTTCTTTAGTTACTTCAGATACTAAGAAGTACCAGACTCATGGATGAATTTAAGATTGGAGAATTATTTAACAAATTCTATGGAGAACTTGCATCAAAATCAAAACTACCTGATACAGGTGAGATGCTATTTTCAAATATTTTAACAAATTAACCTTAGCTAACAATTTCCTCAACAAAGGTATTTTGCTGAAAAAAAATTAGCACAATGGAAACAAAAGGATTCCTTAAGAGAAAACACATAAAGTATAGCTTAGCTTATAGAAGTAGATTTAGATAAAACTTGGGAAGAATTTTATGAAAACCTAGGAATTTTGTGTTTTATTATAAAATTACTTAAAACATTGCTTAAGCTGGGCGTGGTGGCACACACCCTTAATCCCAGCACTCAGGAGGCAGAGGCAGGCGGATTTCTGAGTTCGAGGCCAGCCTGGTCTACAAAGTGAGTTCCAGGACAGCCAGGGCTATACAGAGAAACCGTGTCTCGAAAAAAAAAGAAAAACAAACAAACAAACAAAAAACTAACCAAACAACAAAACAAACAAACAAACAAAACATTGCTTAAACATGCTTGTATATGTGCAGGTGCATGTGTGTGAAGTCATAGGACAGTTGTAGAGTCAGTTCTCTTCTTGTACCATGGAGGTTCAGGGACTCAGGGCTTGACAGCAAGTGCCTGTAAAGTGCTCCCCTGTGCTGGCTGGCTGGTCCTCAAACCATGTTGAACCAAACATCCTCTTATTTCTCATTTATACATTTTTGTTATTTTACTTACTTAAATGTAGTTTGCTTTCATTTATCTGATCTTATTTTTCAGTTTTAGAAAAAGTCTATGAGCTCCTGGGAGTATTAGGTGAAGTTCATCCTAGTGAGATGATAAACCATTCAGAAAACCTGTTCCGAGCTTTTCTGGGAGAACTTAAGACCCAGGTATAATACTCCCTATGAAAATATACTTCCTCAGTCTTGTTTTCGTTTTTATTGTCGTTGTTTTCATTTTGTAATATCTTCCTAAAATCTCCCTTTTAGATGACATCCACAGTAAGAGAACCTAAATTTCCTGTCTTAGCTGGCTGTCTGAAGGGACTATCCTCACTTCTGTGCAACTTCACTAAGTCCATGGAAGAAGGTACTGCCAGGCTTTGCTTGATTTTCTTTCTAATAATAAGACCTTATCTCAAAGATAAAATAAGGACAAATTCGGATGTGTGCTATAATCCTAATGATATGCTCAGTGAAATAAGCCAGTCCCCAAACAAAAAACAAGCTGTATATGGCTCTACTTGAATGAGTTACATGAGTAGGAAACTGTAGAGACAGACAGCAGAATGCAAGTCTCCAGGAGCTGGGGGACGGGTGGTTTCAGTGTTGTGTATGACGAAAAAGTTTTAGGCATGGAACATGCTGTTATATAACAATGTGAAACTATTTCATGCTACTAAACTATGTCATTCTACATTTTTAAAGTGATGAATATTATGCAGATTTTACCACATTAAAAATAGATGTGAGGATGTTTGTTTAGAAGGCTATGCACTTAAGAGGGATGGTGTGTTTCAGAAGAGGTAGCAGGAGGGCGCTGCAAGCGCAAAGTCAGACCTCTGTGTACTGAGACAGTGGCAGTCCACCGTAGTGGCAGTCCAGACCCTCTATACTACTGAGTGCTTGTTGCTGTTGTGAGTGTATGTTGTGTCCAGAGTTACTTTGCTAAACCAATTTTCTGTAGTTATTTTGGTTCCTTTTTAAATTTTTTCACATTGACTTACAAAGGAATAGATTTTTCTATGAAGTTTGCACACATTTTACTTTGGTTGATTCTTCCCTTTCTCTCATCTTGCCATCACTCCTTCCCCTACTGCACACTCTCATTTCTACTATTCCAGTTACTTTAATTTAAATGTTCTTTACCTTAAATAATAACCTCTTGCAATCTCAGTTCAAATGCTATTATATCAGTAATGCCTTTCTTAAATATATAATCCAAGTTAGTTTTGTATTCCAAAGTTGACTTTTTTTTTTTTTTTGGTTTTTCGAGACAGGGTTTCTCTGTGTCGCTCTGGCTGTCCTGGAACTCACTCTGTAGACCAGGCTGGCCTCGAACTCAGAAATCCGCCTGCCTCTGCCTCCCGACAAAGTTGACTTTTTAAATCTTTTCTGTACTAGAAAATACGTTGCTATTTTTATCACTATAAAGCCTCTCTAACGTCATTCTCCCTCAAGCACTCGTCATTTCTGCCTTCTAATACAGAAATCTATCATAGCAGATGGTTTCTGCTGTATATAAGTCACTGCTGGAAGGGCAAAGAAACCAGTCAGGAATAAACCATGTCTTCTATATAGCTGCAATTAATAATTGGAGACAGTTATATAGGTTATTGTGGTGTCAGCTTGCCTAGAAGATCCATACATTATAGTTATATACATATTTTTCATTCTTCTTTAGGATATAAAATTATGAAGGTCCATAGTAATATTTTATTCAAATTTTTAATTTCCATCATTTACCAGGTGTCTTAGGTAGTGTTCTATTTCTGTGAGGAGGCCAAGGTAGCTCTTATAGAAGAAAACCTTTAATTGGGGGCTCGCTTACAGTTTCAGAGGGTCAGTCTATGATTATAATGACAGGAAGCAGATGGGCATAACCTTGGAGCAGTAAGCAGAGACAGAGATAGAGACTGACTGACTGACTAGACCTGGCATGGGCTTTTGAAACTTCAAAGCCCACCCCAAGTGACACGCCTACTCTAACAAGACCTCACTCATTAATTCTTCCCAAACAGCCCCACTAACTGAGGACTAAACATTCTCATTCAAACCACCAAAGCAGGCATTTTATGTAGAATAAATGCCTGAGAGCAATGGGGGAAAGGGAAGTATGTTTGGCCTTGAATGAGTCATACCTTTTAACCTTTTTTAACTTTCCAGTCCTTGTAGACATTATAAATAGCCTCTATTGTAGAAGAGAAAAGTTGAGGCTCTGAGAGATGATGTAACCTAGGTGATAATTTAGAACCTGATCTCACACAGCAGTTATCTCAGATTTTCTTTCCGCTTTCCCCAGAAGCTGGAACAACTTGCAGCTCTAGCTCTGTCAAATGATGTTGAGAAGTTATTCTGGAATCATAGGACATTTGTACAGCTACTACAAATATCAATCTGTCTTAAGAAAAGCTGACACTTGCAAGTATCTGATAAATAGCATAAATAATGTTCAATTCAGTTTTACAATTTTTAACGGCCTTCTGTTGTTATATTCTCAGATCCCCAGACTTCAAAGGAAATTTTTGGTTTTACATTTAAAGCAATTCGTCCTCAGGTAGTATTAACATTACTCTTAAGTCTTTTACAGTTGTACTTGTGATTTTTCAGTCTATGATGGTTTCTTTTTTTCTGCAATAGATTGAGATGAAGCGATATGCTGTGCCCTTAGGTAAGATTCTGTTTTTAATAAGGTAACAGTTTAAACTACTTAAGTTAGCATCATGAGTAAGGTTTTGTTTAAGTAAGAGTGAAAGCAAATACAAAAGTATTCACTCATAGCTATTTATAATGGAGCTTTAAGATTTTATTGATTGAAGCACATAAAGTCTTACTGGGATGATGACACTCATGTTACATGATCTATATATATATCAAATATATATATCATATATATGTATATACATATATGTACACACATGATACACGCATTATATATATATACACACACACACATACATGATATATATATATATATATATATATATATATATATATATATATATATATACACACATACATGATATACACACACACACACACGATATATACACACATGAGATATACGCACCACACACACTTATTAGGGACTGCCCAGATGGCTCCGTGAGTGAAGGAACTTGATCTCAAGTGTTATGTCCTGAGGACCCATGTAGTGGCAGAAGAGCATTGACTCCTGCAAATTGTCCTTTGGCCTTCATATTTGTGCAGGCTCAGACACACACATGTAATAAGAACGTTTTTTAAAAGTACATTTTTAATGTTAGTGCAATTAGACTCAATGGCCAAAAATATTTTATGTTCATATAGAAAAGAATTAAAAAATATATGTGTACATATATGTACATACTCACATATATATACATATACACATGTATATATGCACACACACATATAAATAAACAAATATGTATATATGTATATATTAGAATATCATTCAGGAGATTCAAGCTACTCAGCTAATTTGCTGTTGTTGAGACGTGGTTTCATGTTGCCTAGGTGGGCTTTCACTTAACTATATAGATGAGGGCATCCATTTCCCTAATGCTTAGATTCCAGGTGTATGTACCATACGCTGTTAGGTACCTAACCCAGGGCCTTGTGCAGCTATGCAAACACTCTACTAACTAACCTGCAAAGGCCCATAGGCTCATTAGTTTTGCTTTGAGTCAATAAATCCAGATCCAGTTTCAAGTCAGTGTAGAGACTGGGAGCATTACAGGTGTCACAGGGCACTTTGAGATCACCAGATGATTATTATAGGATAGCATACGGAATCTTCTTTTGTGTGTGTGTGGGGGGGTGGGGTGTGTGTGGGTGGGTGGGGGGGTGTTTTGAGACAGAGTTGCTCTACATAGGCATGGCTGTCCTGAACTTACTTTGTAAACTAGGCCGGTCTCAAACTTGTATCCTGCATTTGCCTCCTGAGTGTTTAAAGGGTATGCCACCATGCCTGTCTGTCTGTACTAAATTTTCTTGAGCATGGTTTAAATTTTAACATACACAGGAAGCTTTCTTACTTCTTTTTCTGACTTACGTTGACATGTTTTAAACGAAATGGATTTTATATTTGCAGCTGGCCTACGATTACTTACCCTGCATGCATCTCAATTCACTGCCTGCCTTCTGGACAACTATATTACTTTATTTGAAGTACTGTCTAAGTGGTGTAGCCATACAAATGTGGAATTAAAAAAAGCTGCACATTCAGCCCTGGAGTCCTTCCTGAGACAGGTACTTTAGACTCAACTTGCATTAAAAGTTTCCACAAAAGAACTGAATTCCAATCTTGTACCTGCATGCTTGAAAAATAACTGCAGGATGATCTATTAGTTCCTGTAGCACTTAGAGTAAAAAGCTTTGCTATTGATCTGTCATGGGTATTAGCTAGCTTGGATGATTTCAGATTTGATCAATACTTGAACCAAGATCAAGGCATATCTAATGGAGTAAAGATGGAGCATAGAGGTGGAGGAAAGGGCAGGCAGGGCTGCTTAGAGCAAGAAGATAGATAGAGGCCAGAAGCCTGTCCTGGAAGGTGAGGGTTGACTGCAGTTAAGAGATCATCTCCAGAGTAGAGGGATCCTCTCTCTTCAGTTTCTGTCTTTGTAAAATGAAGTTAAGAACTGAGCCTGCAGATGTTGAAGCCCATCCTTGTTGGCTAAGGAGAATGTGCTATGATTGAGGCACTGCTCTCAAGGATGGATGAGTGTTCCAAGGTTTAGAATTATGTAGGAAATCTCATCTAGGTTCTGAGGAAGTGTGCACATACACTGGCTGTGGTGGGAAATGCTAGAGAGGTATGACAACAGTTTTGTTTGAAGCTCTATCAAAACTGGGTAAGTAGACCTGGATATGGTGGCACCAGTTCCAGGGAATCCAATACATTATTCTGACTTCAGTGGGGCACCAGGCTTACATGTGGCACATGTACATACATGCTGGCCAAACACTCAGACACAGAAACAAGGTCAAGTGTGGTGGCACACGCCTTCTATCCCAGCATTCAGGAAGCAGGTGGATCTCTTGTGAGTTTGAAGCTAGTCTGGTCTATAGAGCAAATTCCAGGACAGCCATAACTATGTAGAGAGACTTAAAAAAAAAAAAAAAAAGGACTAAGAAGTAGTTAATTTCACAAGCCTGTTCTTTAAAACCTATGTGCAATGTGCACTGTTGTCTTGAGACTCAAACTTTTATGGGAGGGAAGGAAAGAGAAAGCATTGTTGTTCTTAGGTGTTGCTAATTTCAGGAAATTAAAAAGATAGGTACAATGGCTTTCTGTCCCCTTTATATTCTAGTCTGTCTCTCCCAGCTTCTGGTTCCTCCCTCCTCCTCCTCTTCCTCTTCTTCTTTAAGATTTATTTAATCTACTTTATTTGTTATTTGGTGTTTTGAGACAAGGTCTCTCTATGTAGTCTTGGCTGTCCTAGAACTTGCTAGATAGACTGGTCCCAAACTCACTTCCTCTGCTATAGCAGTGAATTGTTAATCTGCTCTGAGTTCCAGGCAGGCGAGCGCACTAACTGTGCCACCCACCCGAGTTCTCTGGATTTGAAAATGAAAACATACACTCACACACACACACACTCAACCTTTATATTTTGATCTGGTGTTCCTGAGGTAACAATTTCTAAATCTATATATTATCTTTGCTGCCCTGTTTCTTTCTGGGCAGCCCTCCCATGGGGCCACTTTCCCTTTGCACCTACAGTACTGGATGATTTCTCCTCTGCAGCTTTTAAATCTGATCTCTCTGCATCATGGAGATCCTCCCCCTCCCCCTCCCCTCCCCCTCCCCTCCCCCTCCCCCTCTCCCCTGTGATTCTTACCAGGTAATCCTAAAAGTCCCGCCCCTTTCACCCTGCCCAGTCATTGGCTGTTGGGGATGGGGACCTCAGTGCCTGGACATGCAGATTCCTGCGTGATTCTTGGGAGGTGAATTAAGACAAAGCATTAGAACCAAGCCCCAACACTCTGCCTCCCCAGTGCTAGGATTAAAGGCCTGCACCACCATGCCTTGCCCTGTTATGTGTCTCAGTCTTTTGCCAGCATGTATGTATGTATGTATGTATGCATGTATGTATGTATGCATGTATGGATGCCACGTATGTGCCTTGTGCCCCACTGAGGTTAGAGTAATTTATTAGATTCCCTGGAACTGGAGTTACAGATGATTGTGAGCTACTGTGTGGGTGCTGGGAACCAAACCCAGCTCCTCCTCAAGAGCAACATATATTCTTAATGACTTGATCTCTCTAGCACCTTCTTCTTCCTTTTAAAAAGAGATTTAATTTCTTGAGCGTTTCATGTATGAGTACTGCATTTACCTCATATCTAGTTCTCGCTCTTCCTCTTCGTCCTCCTCTAACATGTCACTCTCCACTCCCTCTCAAGACATGTTCTTTAATTATGATTGTTACCTATATATACATGTGTGTATTTGAGCTTATTCATTGTTGTGTGCATGTGTTCAGGGGAGAGCATTTGGGATTGGATAACCTAGCAGAAACCATTGATTGCCTTCATCTCGGGTTAAGGCCTTGTGAGATTTCCCCCTGTCCATTTTGGCATGTCAACTGGTGTTGTCATTCTTCAGATCTTATGTAGGCAACTATATTGTTACAATGCCATGTGAACAGCTTTCCTGTCACATATAGAAGACACTTTCTCCCAGCACACATCCTGGTTCTCTGCCTCTTATAGTTTTATTCCTTGCCTCTCATAATGTTACCTGAGCTCTCCATAGTCAGTTGTTCTTTGCATTCTGAAAAGTTGTAGCATCTGTGATGGTTTTCATCTGCTATAGAAAGAAATTGCAAGGGTATTTGGTTGAGAAAGCTACACTTACCTGTGGATGAAAGATACATATTTAGACTGCAGCTAGAAATTACACTCATTTAGGAAAGAGACAGTGGTAGCTGATCAGCCTTTTTTTTTTTTTTTTAATTTTATTTTATTTATTTATTTATTATATGTAAGTACACTGTAGCTGTTCTCAGACACTCCAGAAGAGGGAGTCAGATCTCGTTATGGATGGTTGTGAGCCACCATGTGGTTGCTGGGATTTGAACTCCTGACCTTCGGAAGAGCAGTCGGGTGCTCTTACCCACTGAGCCATCTCACCAGCCCCTTTTTTGGTTTTTCGAGACAGGGTTTCTCTGTGTAGCTCTGGCTGTCCTGGAACTCACTCTGTAGACCAGGCTGGCCTTGAACTTAGAAATCCGCCTGCCTCTGACTCCCAAGTGCTGGGATTAAAGGCATGCGCCACCACGCCTGGCTTTTTTTAATTCTTTTTTTAACATCATTTCTTAAAGTAGTAGTTTTAAAATTTTAAAATGGATATCCAATTTAACAATTTTAAGCTGGCTTTTCTTTTTTTCTTTTTTTAAATTAGGTATTTTCCTCATTTACATTTCCAATGCTATCCCAAAAGTCCCCCATACCCTCCCCCCCTCCCCTACCCATGGCTTTTCTTTCTTGTTTGTTTGATTTGTTTTTTGTTTGTTTGTTTGTTTGTTTTTGGTAGAAAAAATGTAATTAAAACAAGTTTGTGCATTGATACTTATGGCTTAATTAGAATAATGTTTGTCCAGGTTAAATATGTACTAGTATTCACTCAAAACAGTAGTTCAATTGTAAGAGCTCTCAGAAGCAAAAGTCCATTTACTGAAGTAATTCAAAAATTTTTATATAAGTGAAAACAATTGTCTGAAAAGGTCAAGAACGTACTTAATCACCTCACATATAAACACTGCCTATCAAGTCCCTTTCCTATTAAATTTCAGAGCATAAGGATGAATATTTCTACCAACTACTGACCTGGTTACTCAGAGGACCTTTGAAATGTTATCCCTAATTTAACAGACTCTGATAGTTTAGGTTTGTTTGTATAGACATCTAGTTAGTACTACCTTGGAACAACTGATCCCCACCCCCACCCCCCTTTTTTTAGTAGTTCTGTGGTATGTCTGATACAAGTGAGTATAAATAAATGAGGAAACTAATCTAATCAAGAGCATGGTCTTATTATAGTGAAATTGGTAGATAAGGCTGGCCTTGAAATCAGAGATCCTCCTGCCTCTGCCTCCCAAGTGCTGGGATTGAAGGTGTGTGCCTCCATGCCAGGCTCTAGCGTCTCCTTTTCACGCCCTAAGATTTTCTTCTTTATTTTTTTTCCTGTGGGAAGTTTATACTTGTCACATTTATATTTAGATCTGTAATATATGTTGAATCATTTTGTGTATGGGATAAAGTAAGAGTGATATTGTCTAATCTACTCCCATTTCTTGGTTCTAGCAATACTTATTGAAAACATGCTTTTTTTTTTCTTTTTTTGTCCTTTTAATCTTTGTCAAAAATTACCTGACTTATAGTTCTTTCTTTTTGGACTTTTAATTTGCTCCATGAGTCTTTTTTTTTTTTCTTTCATTTCTTGAAGCTAGGTAGTAGATGTGCCAATTTTCTTTTTTTCCATAATTATTTTAGCTATGGAATGTACAATTTTGAATTTAAGAATTATCCCATGGGATAAAATTTTTTCCAAAACTCAGTTTTATATAAAGTTCTTGTGAAAAAACATTGCAGGTTTGTTACATATAATTTAAATATGAGTACAAATTTAAATGTGTGTGAGTGTGTGCATGCACATGTATGTGTGTACAAAGGTGCTGTGGTTCTTGCTTGTCGTCCCAGCCCAGGAAAGAGGATTGTTGCAGGCCAGTCAGCCTGAACTACCCAAAACAAAACAATAGCCAGATAGCAGTGACACACACCTTTTAATCCTAGCACTCAGGGAGGCAGAGGCAGGTGGATCTTTGAGTCCAGCCTGGTCTACAGAGTGAGTTCCATGATGGCCAGAGCTGCACAAAGAAACCACCACCACCACACACATACAAAAGCAAAAAACAAAACAATAAACAAAAGAAACCAACCAACCAACAAAAAGTGTAAAGAAGACTGTTCAAATCTGATATCCTACAACCAAGTAAACAGTCATTTTCCATTTTGGTGACTATTTTCTTTTTTTCTCTTCCCTCCTCTTATATTTTTACATAATTTTTGTAGCTTCAAGATTTTCCACAGCATTGACATTTCCCTAATAATATATTGGAATTTACTTGATTAATTTTTAACAGTAGCATAATGTGTCATTATGAACCATGGTGTTATAAATGGCCCTTTGTGAAATAATTATTTTTAACTTTTTGCTATTATAAGAAGATAGTTGGATACAAGGGCACAAAAATGACAGGATCCAATACTAAATTAGTTCAAGTTTATGTGATTGAATAGTTTACAGTAAGATGAAGATATTTTCAGTAACTAAGTAGATACTACCTAATTTTTTTTGGTTGTTGTTGTTGTTTTGTTTTGTTTTTGTTTTTGTTTTTTTGAGACAGGGTTTCTCTGTATAGTCCTGGCTGTCCTGGAACTCACTCTGTAGACCAGGCTGGCCTCGAACTCAGACATCTGCCTGCCACTGCCTCCCGAGTGCTGGGATTAAAGACGTGCGCCACCATGCCCGGCTTCATGACATGCTTTGTGAAAGAAGTTTTTGAAGCACTATGTATGGTAATTCCATATTTTCAAAGTTAGTGGGAGTAAAGAGCCAAGAAGGACATGCTCAGATATAATGCTTTGGGAATAATTAGGAAATATGTTGGTAAATTAACAGTGGAAGTAATTGATTTTTCCACCCTGCCTTTGATAGTTACCTACATTGTTTTCTATACTTGAGTAGAATTTGTGCTAAAATTAAGAATGCTGTTTTGAACCCTATGTCCTTGAACATAGGATGTTTGCTGTTTGTCTGGTAGTTATGCTGGCTAGTTTTTATGTTAACCTGACACAAACTAGGCTAATCTGGGAAGAAGGAATTGTAATTGAGAAAATGCCTCCATAAGAGTGGCCCGTTAGGCAAGTCTATTCAGCATTTTTGTGATTGGTGATTGATGTAAGAAAGTCCAGCCCATTGTGGACAGTGCCACCCTTAGGCAGGTGATCCTGGGGTGTATAAGAAAAGAAATTGAGCAAGCCAGGTAAAAGGAAGCCAGTGAGCAGCACTCTTCCATGGCTTCTGCTTTGCTTCCTGTCTCCAGGTTACTGTCCTGTTTGAGCTCTTACTTTCCCTTAGTGATGGATTGTGATATGGAAGTGTTAGCTTAAACAAAGTCCTCCTTAAATTGTTTTTGGTCCTTATGTTTATCACAGCAGGAGAACTCCTCATTAAGGCAACAGTGATCTCAAGTATCTCCCTTCTCTTCCTGCACATAGTTTTAATGATATCTCTTGCATTTGAATCTCAAAAATACCTGAAATTGGGCTGATGGCTTAATGAGTAAAGACGATTGCCACTAAGCCTGATGACTGAGTTAAATATCTGGGACCCACATGGTGGGTCTTTCATAGTTTATCTTCCTGCCATTATACACACACACACACACACACACACACACACACACACACACACACACAATACTATATTATACATTCCCACAAACAAACAAGCAAACAACAAATGTAGCTAAGAAAAATTTAAATGTGACACGCCCTTTTCTGGTCATCTCTGTTTTCCTGGTCTCTTTTACCCCACCTCCCACCCCCCTCTTTTAAGGAAATATGCATCACATAACAGTATATCCTTAGTTAAGAAACTGTCTTTTCTGGACTTACGTTATCTAAGCATATTGAAGCAGAGGGTTCTGATTAAAAGCAATCAAACAGTATGTTAATAGTTATATTTGCTTAAGTCCTTTTATTTTGCTATTAAATGTTTCTAAGGAGTAAATGTCATGCAATTACAGATTTCGTTTACTGTGGCAGAAGATGCAGAGTTGCATAAGAGCAGGCTGAAGTACTTTATGGAACAGTTCTATGGAATCATCAGAAATACAGACTCGAACAACAAGGAATTAGCCATTGCTATTCGCGGATATGGACTATTTGCAGGAGTATGATTCATTTATTTACTGTATTTTATGGCTTTGTTTTTATTTAGCTATTTGCAGGAATCTACTATTGGTATTCTATTAATAGTTCAATTTTCAGTGTTTACTATGTATTAGCATACATGTATTATCTTAGATTCCTCATAGTTCACCTATAAGATGAACTATTATTATTTTGTTTTATACATGAAAAAAAAAAGACCAGGATAAGTTAGCTAATCTCTCAAAAGTTACCCTGAATTGATTGTAACAAGACATAGCTCTTACCTGCTATATGCCTGTAATTCCAGTGTAGAAAACAGAGGAGGAGGATTAAGAGTTTGTGGCCAACCTGGGCTACATAGTATTCTAGGTCTAGGTTAGGCCATCTAAACATAGTTAACCAAGAAATACAAACACCTCCAAGCAAACAAAATCCATATAAATTTGATTCTAGAGGTTAGAAGCATCCTCTTTTTCTTTGTACTCTATAGTCCCCTTACATTAAAAACTATAAAACTGTATATATAGATAGTTATAACTAAGTTATGACTAGATATGAAACTACAGTTGTGTTCACTAAAAGTTTTAGACAAGATATCTTAGGGCAGAAAGGCAGCATTTTTAAGACTAGCTGTATTCCTACCTATAATCCAGGCTTCAGGAAGCTAAATTGCTATAAGTTGAGGACAGCCTGGGTAACATACTAAATTCAAAGTTAGCCTAAGCCATATCCACCCCACTCCACTCCCATCTCCATTTGTTTCTGTTTGAAGCTCTAACTAATCCAGGGACAAAATAAGTAGTATGTGAGAAGTCTCGTGTTTCAGTGCTTAGCTTTACAGGGCCAGCGCATAGTGAGAACTGTCCTTTAAACAGCCTAGAACATAATTGACATGTGTATAACTAACTATTTAGGGTGTGAAAATATATATATGTGTGAAAATTATAAGACACAATATGTTATATACAGTAAGATAAACAGCTTACATTAATAATATTCAGCAGTTTATAGCCACACGTCTTAATATGACATGTTAATATAAAATACCTTTGTTTTGATGCTGCTAAGATTCCGGTTTCTGTTTTGCCTTTCCTAAAGCCTTGCAAGGTTATAAATGCAAAAGATGTTGACTTCATGTACGTGGAGCTCATTCAGCGCTGTAAGCAGATGTTCCTCACCCACGCAGATGCTTCTGAGGATCATGTTTACCAGATGCCAAGTTTCCTTCAGTCTATTGCAAGTGTCTTGCTTTACCTTGACACGGTAAGTGAAATGGTTGCACTGAGCATGGTTGTAAGTACTTAATCTCATCTCCACGATTAACCTTGGTTTCTAAGTAATAAAAAGCACAGAATTTCTTGGTTAAATTATCAATTGTGGAGCCTCTTAATCACAATATAAAATGGATAATATCCCAGAAACTTGCTTGCAGATACTAATTTAATTTTTTGAAACAACAAAGTTTAGCAATAAGTGTGTAACAAGCACCATTATAACTGTAAGCTCTTGAAATGAACAGCATTGCTCACCATCTATCCAAAACTCACTAATACTTCTTTTGACAATAGGTAGTTAAAGTCCCAAAGGACAGTTGCTGATGAAAGCTGTGTTTGCTAGCCTAATAGTCTGCTGGACCTGCTAAGGTTACTCTTAACTTCTGGTCCCATGTTATCTCAGAGTCTAAAAAGGAACACAAAAGCTTTGAGATGAGACAGTAAAGGAGCCAGGCCCCTCAGGGATTATAACTGATCTAGACTGAAGTACTGAGGTAGGTAGCAGAAACTAGAGGGTTCTTGACTTTCAGTTTAGCCAGGTTTGGCATGTCACAATTCTAAGCCTGAGGCATCCCAATTGCTTTGCTCAAAGGGTAGGGAAGGTAAGGAGGTTGAGACAGACACTTGAAACCCTCCCCTGTTCCAGGCCTTCTCTTCTGTGGAAGGACAGAACCCTTCACAAAGAATTTTGAGTGATACAGAGTACATCCAGTGTAGCTACCCTGTGAGCCTCGTGACAGCTTATTAGTATTGGTGTCATAGATGTTGTTGTTGTTATCTAAAGCAGGCTTACTAAAACTATTTCCACTCCTGATTTTTTTTTTAACCAGGGAATTTTTGATACAGCCCTGGGTATATAAGTATATTAAATAGTTGTACAAATCAAATTTTCTTTCCTGTTTTTTTTTTTTTTCTCCTTCCCTTTCTCCCTCTTGTTCCAGCCCACCTCACTCTGGTCCCTCCTCTCTCCGGCTTATAGGTTCTTATTTCTAATTATGGATGGTTGTGAGCCACCATGTGGTCGCTGGGGTTTGAACTCATGACCTCTGGAAGAGCAATCGGTGCTCTTAATTGCTGAGCCATCTTACCAGCCCAAATGTTGTCTAATAATAAAGAGTAACTAAACTTATCTTAAAACAGTCCTTAGGTTTCTGTATAGCTTTACCATTTATTAAAGATGAGAGGAAATTTACGTACTAGTGAGATGGATTTACATACTAGTGAGATGGATTTACATATTAGTGAGATGGATTTACATACTAGTGAGATGGATTTACATATTAGTGAGATGGATTTACATACTAGTGAGATGGATTTACATACTAATGAGATGGATTTACATACGAGTGAGATGGATTTACATACTAGTGAGATGGATTTACATACGAGTGAGATGGATTTACATACTAGTGAGGTGGATTTACATACTAGTGAGATGGATTTACATACTAGTGAGATGGATTTACATACGAGTGAGATGGATTTACATACTAGTGAGATGGATTTACATACTAGTGAGATGGATTTACATACGAGTGAGATGGATTTACATACTAGTGAGGTGGATTACATGTTCACTTTTACATAAAGATTTAAATGCTGGTTGACTGCTGCTGTAAGATGTACAGTATCAGAATCGATAAATGATTTTACAACCACCAAAGCTGAGAATGCTTCTTGGCATAAATGTATAGCACAAACTGGCAGAAACATATATATAGGGCCATTTCAGAACTGGAAATATTGTCCTAATCCCAAGCCATTATTCACTTAATGATTTTTCTTTCTAATGGAACTTAAGTCAGAAAAGGCAGAAGTTCTGTTGTTTTTCTTTTAGAACAGATTTTATGTATTTTTATTTCTTAGTCATACAAGTGTTTTGCCTACATATATGAATATGCACCTAATGTGTATCTGATGTCTAGGGAGGGCCCTGGAACTAGAGTGACACCATGGTAACACTGTGAGCTGTGGGCTCTGGGAACCAAATCCTCTGTAAGGGCAATAGGTGCTTCCAACTGCCTAGCTGTGCGTGTATCCAGCCTGACAGTAGCTTTTAAAGTCAAATATTCTAATACAATATAATTCAAAGATAAAGTAATTTAATAATTACATGCCGAGGAATGATAGAAAAATATCAAGTTTTTTATTAGTCTTTTTTTTTTTTTTTTGGCTTTTCGAGACAGAGTTTCTCTTAATAGCCTTGGCTGTCCTGGAACTCAGTCTGTAGATCAGGCTGGCCTTGAACTCAGAAATCCACCTGTCTCTGCCCCTCAAGTGCTGGGACTAAAGGCATGTGCCACCACTGCCTGGCTGTCATTGTTTTTCTATAAGAGGAAAAAACTAGCATGTCAAATAAAAAGACTAATTCATAAGGCAGTTTTGAATTTGAATTGAAGTGTTTCAGGTAGTACGTATTGGAGCTACATGACATGATGCAGAGAGTGTGTTCAGAAGCTAGGTTGTAGTAAAGTCATGTGACACTGTAGGCAAGCATTTCTAGACATTCCTTGGATTCTTCATTTCTTATTTGTTAACTCTTTTGTGTATGAGTGTTTTGTCTGAATGGGTGTGTGATCGCCACATGCATACCTGGCCTTTCAAAGACCGGAAGAAGGCATTAGATCACTTGGATCCATAGTACAGACAGTTGTGGGCTGCCATTTGTCTGCTAGGAATAGATCTAACCCTGGGAGAGTACCAGAGCTCTTAAACTTTGAGACATCTCACCAGCCCCATACCTCGTGTTCTGTACGTTTGATTTTTAAAAATAACTTGCCATCTGGGTATTTGGAAATGTTTTACTATTCTGGTATATCTTCTGATCTCCATAGTTGATTGTGTGATACCATTTGGATCACAACACACAATTTAAGAAGCTGCAGTCTGGAGCAGAAAAATAGGTGTTACCCTTTTCCATCTTCCTTAAAGATTCAGATAGCCACTTAGAAGTGTGCTGTAGATGCCACTCAGTTTGATTTTGGCAGCTACAATAGTTAGATAGGTTAGCAAATCAGTATTTATATTTACTTGTGACTACTCAGTTATAATAAATTAGAGTATATATATATATAATACTCTATATACTATTTCTTTTCTTTATATTTTATATATTAAAATCTTTATGTCATTAAATATATATTATATATTAAAATATTATATTTATTCCCTGTTCTAATTTTGAGTTCTTCTCCATTTCTGGTAGGTTCCGGAGGTATATACTCCAGTACTGGAACATCTCATGGTGGTACAGATAGACAGCTTCCCTCAGTATAGTCCCAAAATGCAGTTGGTGTGCTGTAAAGCAATAATAAAACTTTTCCTAGCCTTATCAGAGAAAGGACCAGTTCACTGGAATTGCATTAGTGCTGTGGGTAAGCTTGCCCTTGATTTTCATTCTGAATATGGTAAATGCTAAACATTTAACATGCTATTTGATATATTTAAAGAAAATCTGGTTCCCTAATTCTTTGTGTATATATTACTTTTTAGAGAACTTTCATGTTGATGAATCAAAATCTTTTTTTAAAAGTAGACTTTGGAGTCAGTGGTACCTACTACTTCTGTACGTAGAATCTTTTATTTTCTTTTTGACAATTTCAAAAGTATAAACAGCACATCTGGATTATACGTACCCATGTCTTAGTTACTGTTCTATAGGTGTGAAGAGACAATTCAACCAAGGCTACTTAAAAGAAAGCATGAACCGGGGCTTGCTCATAGATACAGGGAATTTAGTTAGTCCATGGTCATCATGGCAGGGAGCATGGCAGCAGATTGGCAGACCATGGTGTTGCAGCAGTAGCTGAGAGCTCACATCTGATCCGTAAGTTTAGTCAAAGAGAGACAAGAGGCAAGAGTTTTTCTAATCTCATAGTTCATTCCCAGTGACACACTTCCTCCACAAAGCCACACCTCCTAATCCTTCCCAAACAGTTTCATGAACAGAGGCACCAAGCATTTCACATGTATAAAAGAGCCCATGGGTGCCATTCTTAAACAAATTACCACAATTACCGACTCCTTCCTCCTACTCCATGTATGAATCCTCAATTTCTTCCTCCCACTAACCCCTCCATGTTCTCTTTCTCATTGTTAATTACCCACCGAGTCCTATTGCTGCTGCCTCTTGACTTGATTTTGTGCAGATAACTACAGTGAGTTTGTAGGTACTGTAGCCATGTCATGTCTAGAAGACAGCATTTCATAGCATTCCTCTTCATCCTATGGCCCTTAACATTCATCTCACTCATCTCACTCTTCTTCCAAGATGCTCCATGAGCCTTGGGGTGTGGGTGGGGATATAGATATCCCATTTACAGCTGAGCACGTAATAGTCATTAATTATCAGCACCTTGACTGGTTATGGGTGTCTGCATTGACTGGTGCCCACTGCAGAGAGATACTTCTAAGCCTAAAAATGTAGACCAGATGGAGTACATTCGGAGTGGTGTGGCCTGAGACAAACATAGATAGTTAGAAGGCAGTTTTATTATGTCTATTTAACAAGGTAACTATACTAGATTGTTCCACAGGGCATCATGCCCCCTGAGCTATGGGCTTTTTTTTTTTTTTTTCTTCACCGAAAAGCCTTTTTCTTTAAGCATCTTTGGTTTCTGAATCTCCTTTTATTTTATTTTATTTTATTTTAGACAGAGTATCACTGTGTAGCCTAGGCTGACTTTGAGCTCCACTGTTGTCCAGCTTCTACTGTGCAAATGCTCAGATTATAGATGTGTGTTACCATACCAACTTTATCAATAGTTCAGAATTTAAAACTAAAGGTATTAACAGATTTCATATAGAAATTAAGAGGCAAAATAATTATTGTTGTTTTTATTGAGTGATTGTGCTTCTTAGTGTTTCCTTCATTGTTATTTTGTTTTCTTCATTTTTAGTGCACCAAGGTTTAATTAGAATATGTTCTAAACCAGTGGTCCTTCAAAAGGTAAATTCTGATTCTAAAGTTTCAAAAACTGCTCTCATCATTGGATGCTAGAAACTGTTTTAGCATTAAATATATAAAAAAGCCTTTCTTAGTTTAGCCTCCACCATTTTCTTGAGATATTCTTACACATTGCATGCTACCCTTGAACTTGATGTAGCCAAAGATCACTTTGAACATCCAGTATTTCTGCCTGTACTTTATAAATGCTAGGATTACAGGTCTACATCCGTGCACCATATTGATGTAGTGCTGGGGATTGAACCTAGGCTTTTGTGCATACCAGGCAAGCAATCAGCCAGCCAAGTCCAGCTCACCCATGCCTTACATTTTGAAGTTTCATGTATAAATACCAGCCTCTATTGGATAAATACACTTCTAAGGAATAAAATGATGTTATATATACTTAAAATTTTTTTTTCAGTGTGTAGATGTATATGTGTGCTTGTGTGTGTACATGCAGTAGTGAGCTTGTGGCTGTTGGAAGGCAGTGTTTAAAATTTAATTCTCTTCTTCCACCATGTGGGTTCCAGGAATCTAACTCAAGTCATTAGACTTGGTAGCATGTGCGTTTACCTGCTGAGGCATCTTGCTGTCCCTGATAGCTACATGTTTACAAAGAATCTTTACAATCTAGGAGGTGATATAAATGTATACAAGTTAGTGGAACTCCAGGCCATGAGTGGAATGAGAGTTTGGATCACATGAGGAGAGGGATGATGTGTAGTTGGTTTGGTAGGTAGATGAGTTAAAAATTCTCACTGGCTACAGTCACTGTCTTACTGTTACAAGAAATATTAAAATAGAACCCATACTACTGTCAGCATGGCATCGGCATCCTGGCTTCCACTATCCAACCGGGAAGTCCCGCCTACTCACCCAGTGATTGGTTCCTTTATTCATTAGGAGAAGGTTCACAGGAAGTCACCTGAGTACGTGACTCATTCCTCCTTCCAGACAGCCCCTCCTGGGAAAGCTTAACATCAAAATACAAACAGCACCAGAGCCATCCACAACATTTTACCTTTCCAGTTGTCTTTTACTATGTTGTCTTACTTTCTTTAGTTTATTGCAGAATTTATCTTGGTTGCTGTTTTAGTTTAGAAAATTCTGTAAGTCATTATGTTCTGGCATGAGCTACCCTGTATGTCTACCAGTCAATAATGGGATATTGTCTTCTCTAGGATGTTGAGTCTAGGTCTGATAACCGTTCGGCCTCCGAGGAAGTCAGAACTGGCAGGTGGAAAGTACCTACGTACAAAGACTATGTGGATCTTTTTCAGCATCTTTTAGGCTGTGACCAGATGGAGGTAAATTTTTAAACATGCATATTTTTATTATGCTTCCATATTTGGGGAGTTTACCACACATTCATGTGGCAGTCAGAGGACAACTTCTAATAACCAGTTTTGCCTTTTGACCAAGTGGTTTCCAGAGATTAATCTCAGATTGTAAGGCTTGGGGACAAGTGCCTTTATTTATTTAGCTATCTCTTTAACCTCTGTTTTTTATTTTTTGAAACAGGGTCTCACGTAGCTCAAGCTAGCCTGGAAGTTGAATGTAACTAAGAATCAGCTTGACCTCCTGATACTCTTGCTTCCTACTCCAACCAAATTTTATAATTTGAAAGATATAAATGTACTCCACTTTTCATCTTTATTAAGAGGCTCAACTAAACAAATACACACTAAAAACCAAGCAGACAAGACACCATGTCTCAGAAAAACTAAACAAAACATCTCCTTGGTTATAGATGTCTTTTTTTTGTTGTTGTTTTTGTTTTTTTTGAGACAGGGTTTCTCTGTATAGCTCTGGCTGTCTTGGAACTCACTCTCTAGTCCGGGCTAGCCTCGAACTCAGAAATCCACCTGCCTCTGCCTCTGCCTCTGCCTCTGCCTCTGCCTCTGCCTCTGCCTCTGCCTCTGCCTCTGCCTCTGCCTCTGCCTCTGCCTCTGCCTCTGCCTCTGCCTCTGCCTCTGCCTCTGCCTCTGCCTCTGCCTCTGCCTCTGCCTCTGCCTCTGCCTCTGCCTCTGCCTCTGCCTCTGCCTCTGCCTCTGCCTCTGCCTCTGCCTCTGCCTCTGCCTCTGCCTCTGCCTCTGCCTCTGCCTCTGCCTCTGCCTCTGCCTCTGCCTCTGCCTCTGCCTCTGCCTCTGCCTCTGCCTCTGCCTCTGCCTCTGCCTCTGCCTCTGCCTCTGCCTCTGCCTCTGCCTCTGCCTCTGCCTCTGCCTCTGCCTCTGCCTCTGCCTCTGCCTCTGCCTCTGCCTCTGCCTCTGCCTCTGCCTCTGCCTCTGCCTCTGCCTCTGCCTCTGCCTCTGCCTCTGCCTCTGCCTCTGCCTCTGCCTCTGCCTCTGCCTCTGCCTCTGCCTCTGCCTCTGCCTCTGCCTCTGCCTCTGCCTCTGCCTCTGCCTCTGCCTCTGCCTCTGCCTCTGCCTCTGCCTCTGCCTCTGCCTCTGCCTCCGCCTCCCAAGTGCTGGGATTAAAGGCGTGTGCCACCATTGCCCGGCGGTTATAGATGTCTTAGGGTTCCTGTTTCAATGATAAAACACCATGACCAAAAGCTACTTGGGGAGAAAAGCGTTTGTTTTGTTGTGTATTTCTATAGCATAGTCCATCCTTGATGAAGTCAGAACAGGGACCTGGAGACCCAAAGTGATTTCACCATTAATTAAGTGATTTCACCATTAATTAAGGCCATTAAGGCTGCTTAATAACTTGTTCCTCATGGCTTACTTTTTTTTCTTTTCATCCAGGACCACTTGCCCAAAGGTGGCATTGCCCACAGTTATCTGGGCTCTCTCACTATATCAGTTATCAATCAAGAAATAGCTCAAATACTTGCCTCTGAAGCATTGCTTCTGTGTCCCAAGTACTGGGATTAAAGGCATGTGCTACCACTGCCCTGCTGAAAGTTCTTTTCTTTATTTACAGGATTTTATTTTAGGAGATGAAACATTTCTCTTTGTGAACTCCTCCCTTAAAAGTCTGAATCATTTACTCTATGATGAATTTATAAGATCAGTTTTGAAGATTGTGGAAAAATTGGATCTTACACTGGAAAAACAGACTGTTGGAGAGCAGGAGGTTAGCAGAGCCTATCAATAACTTTGCATCATTCTAATACCAGCCCTTTGCATGCTCGGGACAATAGCACATCTTCAAGGGAAATTGGTTTCTTGGTGATGATCATGTGCCTTAGGTGCTTTTTTGTTGAACGTAATCCAATATATAGTATATGTTATCAGAAGAGTATTCAAAAAATGATTTATATGGTTAATGTGCTAAAATAATGTTTTTAGTCAGGTGTGGTGCTATTTGTGCTAACGACTTCTGAGAAGCTCATTCTGAGAAGATGATGAGTCCAAGGCAAGCTCACATTACCAAATAAAACTCTGCCTTAGCAAACCTGCATATGGCTAGCACCCATTGTAGTTAGCTCACAACCACCTGTAACTCCACCTACAGGGGATCCAGCATGGCCTCTACAGGCACCCACATACATGTAGTCTCTCTCTCTCTCTCTCTCTCTCTCTCTCTCCAGGCACCCACATACATGTAGTCTCTCTCTCCCTCTCTCTCTCTCTCTCTCTCTCTCTCTCTCACACACACACACACACACGCACACAAGTAAATGAATAAAAGTAAAAATAAATCTTAATTAAAAAAATAAGACCATTCACCTAAGGTAGACCAGACTTAGTGTCTTACTCTTGTAATTCTGGCACTGTAGAGATTGAGTTAGGAAATCTGCCATGAGTTCAAAGCCATCCTGAGCTGCATAGTGAGTTCTATGTCAGTATGTCCTTGCTTCAAAGCATACATAAACATATGCAAAAACAAACCTTCTGTAAAGATGCTTCCTGGAACCACGCTATATTTTTTCATTTCCTTGTTGTTTGACTTTAGAATTTGAGTACAAAAATTATATCTTATAACAGATTTGAGAATATGACCTTAAAACTATGGTAAAACTTAGCTGGGCATGGTCTTATATGTCTGTAATTCTGGATCTTAATGCTATGGAGGTCAAGGCCAGCCTGGACTATATAGCAAGTTTGAGGCTCATATGGCTACAGAATTACAGAGTAGGACCTTGTCTTTAAAAATACATAAATAGAATAAAATCATGTATTTTCCAAAAATAAGTATTTTTTGTTTGTCTTATTATGTATTATTCTTTTATCTATCAATTTGAAACTGATGCATCATTATTGATGTTTTCTCTTTTTTGAAGTTTGTCTCTGTCAAGATGCCATCATTATTTTAAAAAATGCAGCACTTCCCTTATGTTGACTCTATGTTGGCTTCCAATCCTTGGGAGGCAGAAGCGGTATGATTGCCATGAGTTCAGGGCGTAGCCTACTCTACAGAGTAAAACCTTGTCTTAAAAAAACTTTTCAAAATGGAAAGATAATGTTCTCCCCACCTATATTTTGTATTTGTTCCATTTTTTTTTCTTATAAGTTCTTTGGTTTTCTGCTTCTATTCCCATTCTTAAAATTCTTAAGGACTTGATTATGTCTTTCTCACTTTTGTGTTCTTTCTATATAAAGCCCTTCTGTATGATAGTTTCATTGGACACTTATTTGTTGAATGAATGATGTGGTAAATGAAACAGTTCTTGATCTGGGACAATTTTTCAGGATGGAAGCACTGCTGATGTCTGGGTGATCCCAACTTCAGATCCAGCAGCTAATTTGCACCCTGCTAAACCAAGTGATTTTTCAGCTCTCATTAACCTGGTGGAGTTTTGCAGGTACTTTGTAGAATTTTAATTATTTAAGAGTGAAAATCTGTTTAATAACTCAATAGAGAAGATATTTATATAAATGTAAGAGTTCAAATAGTAAATGATTTATAATCTAAAATTGCTTTTATAGATTTTTAAAGTATTTCTAGCAGTTTAGACTTAGCTTTTTGATTTTTTTGTATGTTTTTTCTGAAAAGTTAGAAGATCTCAGGCAGGAAAAAGAAGCATAAATATCCTTAAAGGTGCTGGAAAGTCTAAAAGTGTTGTAAGTGAAATTGTCTATTCCTTAATGTCTCATAGTTTTACAGCTTAATAAGAATTAATAGGATAAAACTTTCTTTCTTAAATATTTTGTCTTTATAGGGAGATTCTTCCTAGGAAACATGTAGGCTTTTTTGAGCCATGGGTGTACTCATTTGCATATGAGTTAATTTTGCAGTCTACACGATTGCCACTCATCAGTGGTTTCTACAAATTGCTTTCTATTGCAGTGAAAAATGCCAGGAAAATAAAATATTTTGAGGTAAGTGTTTCTTAGAAACCTGAACAGTTCTTGTGTTTCTTTTATAGCTTTTGTGTTTATAGAGTGCTTATGGAATATGTAGTTTTAAAGTCTAATTTTGATAATTAAAGAGAAAACTGGTTTGTGGATATTAATTAGAAGACTCTTAAAAAGCTAGTAACATTTTCTACTTTGATTATTAATCATCTGGATAATTATATAAGATTACCAACTCTTTAAAGTGATCCTGGGACCAAAATATTACTCTAGAATTCCCAGATTTTCTCAAGATTTAGCTAGTCAGAGACACTTCTGGGAGTCTACAAGACATCTATGTTACAAAACCTTCAAATGTCCTGGTGCCATGAAGTTTGGGGATGACTTAAGTTGTACAACTGAAGGTCCTATTCGTCGCACAAAAGCCTTGGGTGGAACCAATGTATTTTTTATTGGAAGATGAAGAAGGGTTAGAGTTGACCACTGCTTATGGCTTTGGGTAGTTCCTAACTTTTCCCCTTGTTCTGTTTCTACTTGGTATCTGTTGGAGTGCATCCTTGGAACTGAGTCTCCCCTCTCCTCCAAACTAGACTATGGCAACATGAAAAGGATTGATCTTCTGGAGAAAGATAGAGAACTGGGAGATGAGGGTGTGGAAGTTCTTGATTCTTGCTTGACATAATAATTTGCTCCTTTGATTGACAGGGAATCAGCCCAAAGAGTCTGAAACATTCTCCTGAAGATACAGAAAAGTATTCTTGCTTTGCTTTATTTGCAAAGTTTGGCAAAGAGGTAATATTTAAGTAACTTGTCTTAGTGTGTTACAGGGTCTTCTTAAATGGATGTTAAGTTTTAAAAGTTCTAATGATTATCAGCAACATGATCATATATATATATATACTTTTTTGAGTTTTGTATTTGCTCATTTGATTGAGATAGGGTCTCATTGTGCAGCCTTAGCTGGTTTGGAACTCACTATGTAGACCAGGTTATCCTCAAACTCATAGAGATCTGTTTGCCTCTGCCTTCTCAGTGCTAGGATCAAAGGTGTATGTCATCAGGCCAGCTTTTTTCCCCTTCAATTTTTGATGTAATACATTTCTTTATGTGTTTATGGATGCTCGTGTATCATGGTGCACATATGCATGTTAGAAGATAAAGTACAGGCGTTGGTTCTCTCATGTCAGTATGTGCTTCACAAACTCTGGTCAACAGTCTCCGTGGCAAGCTCAGTAATGCACTGACTCCCTGAGCTCTCTCTCTAGCCTTGGAAATTGGTTTCTTAAATTCAGGAGTGAGGTTTTGTTTCTACGCTTGATTGGTGGGTTGCACCCTGCTAAACCAAATGATTTTTCAGCTTTCATTAACCTGGTGGAGTTTTGCAGGTGTTTTGTGAAATTTTAATTATTTAAAACATTAAAATTATTGTAGTGGTGTTTTGTTTTGTTTAATTTTCTTATTGTCTGTGCATATCACACATGTGGAGGTCAGAAAACAATCTGCAAAAGCCAGTTTTCTTCCACACTGTGTGTCTCGGGCCAATCTCACTTTGTCAGACTTGATAGCAAGTGCTTTTACTTACTGAAGTATCGTTCTTGCTACTTTATGTGACAGGGTCTTGAAGTGTAGCCCAGGTGGTCCTTGAGCTTCTGTTCCTCTCTGCTCAGGTAGGCAAATATTGGGATGACATATTTGTCTTAGTAGTAAGGTCTTTTAAAAGCTTGACACAGGAAATCACTGCTTGAAAAATTGCTTAAATTATCAGGAAAATAATTCGTTTGAGTGATGATAACTCAAATATAATAACAATATATTGGCCTGTATTAATAAATAATTATTAATGATAATGGATTTCATTGTGACATTCTTTTTTTTGTTGTTGTTTTGGTTTTTTTCTGTTTTTCGAGACAGGTTTTCTCTGTGTAGCCCTGGCTGACCTGGAACTCACTGTAGACCAGGCTGGCCTCCAACTCAGAAATCCACCTGCCTCTGCCTCCCGAGTGCTGGGATTAAAGGCGTGCGCCACTACGCTCTGCTGAATCATTGTGACATTCTAGTATCTTCCAATAATGTACATTATCATATCTCACCCCTTCTCTTACTTTTATAAAACGTGGAAGCTTTATCTAGAAAGCTTTACCTAAAGGAGAATAAGAACTTAAATTAACTTTTTCTGGGAATTAGCATTTAGTTTTTAAGCAAGCGTAGTTATGACAAATAAAGTCTACATGCTTATTTTTCACATTTAAGAAGAGGCTGAATATTTTTAATTTTCAAATTGTAAACTATATTCTGAAACATAGCCTTTTGTGTGCTCTTTCTTGCTAAGGTATCAGTTAAAATGAAGCAATACAAGGATGAACTGTTGGCCTCTTGTTTAACCTTTGTTCTGTCCTTGCCACATGACATCATTGAACTTGATGTTAGAGCCTACGTTCCTGCATTGCAGGTAGGTGTGTTTTCTTGAGTTGACCCTTAACTTTGATCAGTACTTTGTTTCCTAGAATATATGGAAATGCCAAGTTAAAGCAGGTGCTCACTCAGTACTGAGCTTGAACACTTCCTAGCTGGTAGGTTTTTAATAACAGAAGTTCCTCTGTAAGATGAAAGGATGGACCATCCAGCGACTACCCCACCTGGAGATCCATCCCATAATCAGCCACCAAACCCAGACACTATTGCATATGCCAGCAAGATTTTGCTGAAGGGACCCTGATATAGCTCTCTCTTGTGAGGCTATGCCAGTGCCTGGCAAATACAGAAGTGGATGTTCACAGTCATCTACAGGATGGAACACAGGGCCCCCAATGAAGGAACTAGAGAAAGTATTCAAGGAGCTGAAGGGGTCTGCAACCCTATAGTTGGAAAAACAGTATGAGCTAACCAGTACCCCCAGAGCTCGTGTCTCTAGCTGCATATGTAGCAGAAGATGGACTAGTCAGCCATCATTGGTAAGCGAGACCCCTTGGTCTTGCAAACTTTATATGCCTCAGTACAGGGGAACACCAGGGCCAAGAAGTGGGAGTGGGTGGGTAGGGGAGCAGGGTGGGGGGAGGGTATAGCATTTGAAATGTAAATAAAGAAAATATCTAATTAAAAAAATGAATGAAAGCCTATTCTACTTCCAAGCTTATAAATTATTAATATAAGAACTACCTAAAATTATGATGTTGTATTTAGTACTATCATTTAAAAAGGCCTTGGTCTTTCAAAGAATATATGCCCCAGTACAGGGGAATGCCAGGGCCAGGAAGTGGGAGTATGTAGGTTGGGGAGCAGGGTAGGGGGCGGGTATAGGGGACTTTCAGAGAGGAAACTAGGAAAGGGGATAGATTGAAATGGAAATGAAGAAAATATCTAATAAAAAAAAAGTTGCTCTGCTCCTCCCCTAAAAATTGACCTGAGAATTGAGTCTTGCAATGGTTGAAAGCCTGCAGTAAATCCCCAGCCATGGACTGCTGTTGTTTGTTGTCCTCTGGTGTTTTGGACTATGTGCACTAACTTTAACAGTTTTTCGGGGCTAACAATAGAAAGTATATTAATTAGAAACAGTAAAAATAATTGATGGGGTTTTCTTTTTAAGTCTTAAATTCCTATTTCAATTTTCCCTGTTTGTATTGACATATAGATGGCTTTCAAGCTGGGCCTGAGCCATATGCCACTGGCAGAAATAGGTCTACATGCCCTTAAAGAGTGGTCAGTTCACATTGATAAGTCTATACTGCAGCCTTACTACAAAGACATTCTCCCCTGCCTTGATGGATATCTGAATACTTCAACCTTATCAGGTAAGTTTTACTGAAATTGGGAGGAGTAGCATAAATAAAATTGGGATGTGCTAATAAAGTTGATCTTGTATTTTTTTGAACTTGTAAAGTTCCATCACAGAATAATCAAAGTTTTTCTTTTAATTTGTTATTTCTTGGTTGATTTGTTAAAATTTTATAAACTGGAAGGAAAATGAAGCTTATTTGTTTGTGTCATCATGGCTGACAATTTGGCACTGGACAACTAATTGGTGCGCTTTTCCTTGGGAAGACGACTTCTACTCCCAGCTTTCCTTAGTTGCCTGTAGTTTTTTTTCTATAGGGTTGAGGTCATGCAGGTTTTTCTATATCCTAATTGTCATGTTCATTGGTGTCATCCTTGTTCAGCTAATGTTAAGACAATCATGTTGGTTAAGTCTTTGTGGGTATAGCTTCTGATCTATTCTGCTTGTTTTCTGAGGTGACAATTTTGGAATTTTGGTTTATTTTAAAAACACAGAAATATTATAAAAATACCTTTTCCTTTTAATCCCAGGTGTGAGAAATGGGGCTGCTTCAGATTGTCCACAGCAGCTGCTATGATGTGCCTCATGCTCTAGCAGGGGTGTGATTTTTGACAGCTGCAAATAGTTTCTGCAATTGTATGATGTTTGGAATACTGGGGACCGTTTGGCTGGTCTATAAATGCTAGGGCCGCCAAGAGTGCTGTGGGTTGTTGGTTGTTTTTGGTTTCGTTTAAGTAGTCATGTGCAAAGAAGAAACAAGAGGAAGAAAATGGACACTCTGATGGCAAAGATTGAACTTACCCCTAGGAACTCAACACTTCTAATCAGCAGGAAGTAGTCTTAACAATAATGTCACCACTTCCTTTCTGACCTTTGTCTTTATTCGGGGACCTCTTTCCTTTCCTCTCTGTCCTTTTTTCTCTCTTACCTAGTATTAGGGAGTTAAAGGGGTAGAGAAGGGTAGAAGAATGAAGAAACCACAAAATACCAAAGATGGGCTCCTACTTTCCTTTGGGTTTCTTGTTTGAGCTGTGTGCTTTTCAGTTCCATGTTCATTTCAGTTTGAGTCTTCAGTGTTTCTGTTTCTTGATTGAATTCTATTTTGAGTCTTGGATTATTTTTGTCATTTATATCAGGCTTACTTCTGTATTTTCTTGGGCATCACTCTGGGCATGTACTTAAGCTTATTCTCTCTGATTTCATTGAGCTGTCTATTTGTGTCTTCTTTAAAGGCTTCAAATTCCTTGATGAAGCTTAAGACATTCTGTGTCTTGGAGTTCATCTAGGTAATTCTCATTGGCAAGTATTTCTATAAGAGTGGTAGGTTTGAGAGAGAAGATAGGACTTATTTGTTCATATTGTTGGTATTCTTGAGATAAGAGCTGGGCATGTAGACTTTCTTTTTTAGTTCTGCATTATGAACAGAGCAGGTTGGGGTAGAAGAGAAAATGTGGAGCATGTTGGGTCTAGAGGTTAGAAATGGCTTTTGTGAATTGAAGTGAGGTGCACAGGTAGGCAGTACTTCATGATCTAGGCCTGGTGTTTGACAGAAGATAGGAGTGAGTAGAAAGGCTGGCTACAGTATGGGTTGGCCCTATGGGTTGGGAATTGGTAGAGTGGATCCAGGCCCAAACCTATATAGCTCTTTTTGCATTGAAGGCCCTGCAGAACATAGTAGGCTACTGCATTGGTTGTAGACCCATGCTATATATGTGAAAGTCAGGGTCACTCAACAGAGAACATCCTGGAGGAGAATATGGGAAGTCTGTGTATGAAGTGGGGGTGGTAGAGGTACCACAGAGTGATCTGTGAATGGGTGCGGGTAGGTCAGGTCCTGACAGAAGCTGAGGGGTCAGCTGGTGTGCAGGTATAGGTGGGTGGCCAGACTAGGCTATGGAACCCAGGCTAGATCTGGCTGGTTTCTGAACAATGATTCGAGAGTGGTAGGGACTATTCACAAGGCTAGACCCTGAAGGAGGACATGGGAAATAGGGGTGTGGAGTGGGGTGGTGGAGGTGTGAGCAGATGCAGGTTAGGCGGATTCTGGTACAAACCTAGAACTTGGTTGAGGTGAAGGAGGACCTAATGGGACAAGTCCAGAACATGGCGTGTGGGACTCTGTGGAACCTTAGCAGTCCTCATTTGGTGCTACTGTTTCAGAAGGTTTAGAAGATGCAATCTTGATTGAGGTTAGTTCTTCCCTGGGGTTGGCCTCTGAAAGTTTTATAGCTTTGGCCTAATTCCAGTTTGCTCTCTTTCCTTTATGCTTGTGGCTGAGATGTTATTTCTCAGCTTCCTGCTCCATCCATGCTGCTATGGTTTCTTGCCATAACACACTCATCACTCTGGAATCAGAGCTTAAATAAACTCTTTTATTAGTTGCTTAGTAATGGTATTTATCACAGTAACAGCAAAGTAACTTAGTCCCTAACTGGTCAGCAGCCCTAAACCCAAACACATTGTCTCCACCCATTGTTGGGGTCACAAACCACATGGACACTGATGTCAGTCAGATAGGGATAGTTTATGTGCCTCAGGACTGACCAAGGGTTACAGATCCAGACTGGAGAGCTGCTTGTAATCATGAGTTAAGATCCTACAAGGGTTTTTTGTATTTTTTGTTTTTGTGTTTTGTTTTGTTTTTGTTTTTCCAGACAGGGTTTCTCTGTGTAGCCCTGGCTGTCCGGGAACTCACTCTGTAGACCAGGCTGGCCTTGGCAGAAATTCGCCTGCCTCTGCCTCCCGAGTGCTGGGATTAAAGCCGTGCACCATCATGCCCGGCCTATCCTACAAGGTTTTTGTTTGTTTGTTTGTTTTTTTCTTTTCTTTGTTTTTCTTTTAGTTTCTTTTTCCTACAAGGTTTTTAAGCCTAAAATCCACAAACATCAGGGCCAAGTTATTCTGCCAATCAGGACTTAGGGATAGCAGATTTTCTTAGGAACACGCCTTTGTTGTACACTTGTCTTGCTCCCATTGGTTGGGGAGTATGCAACTGTGGAAGGGGACTTGCTTTGTCTAACATTTATGCCTTAATTTGCCAACCAGGATGTTAGTCACCCACGTACATGTCTCTGCCAGGTAGGATGCCAGTTCCCAGGGAGGTCTTGGGAACTTAAGCTTTACTCAACCCCTACTCAAAATGAGAGTCTTATTCAGAATAGATGCAGGTGTCTCTCTTTTATTAGGGTCCATCCTAGGAGCAGCTTATAAAGGCTTATTAAGGTTGGCTCAGGTCTAAGCTTATTGTGGGTAACTATACAAAGCAGTTCTACTGTTTCCTATTATGATTGATTTCTGAGGGCATAGAACATAACAGAATATGTAACCAACTTGCACATGAGAAAGTTTCCTAGTAAAAGCAGAAGCAATGTGAGAAAACATCTTTATAATTTTATTAATAGCACAAAATGGCAGGCTAATCAGGTAGCAGTTATCTAGGCCTTAACTATGACCAGCTTCCAAGACATAAGAAAAAATCAAAATAAAAAAAAATCAATTTAAGAACTAGGGAAACCAAGGTAATGGCAATCAGGAATTTTGAGAGCCAAAAATTTGCTGAACTAAACCATACACACCATGCAACTTATAAACTACTGATAAATAACTTCATGGCTGTAGAATGAGCATCTAGGCAATAGAAAATCCACATATATCAAAGATTTTATTTAACTCAGTAGTTAATGATGAGAGAAACAAATGGATGTTACAACTGGTTTCCATAACCTGAATCTTAAAAAAAAAAATCTGTAACTTTTTAAATTCATTTGTGAACTCGAGGATGATGGCTTGCACACCTTTAATCCCAGCATTCAAGAGGCAGAGGCCAACAGATCTCTGAGTTTGAGGATCGCCTTGTCTGCAGAATGAGTTCCAGGACAGCTAAGGGCCACATGAGAAACCCTGTCTTGATAAACAACAACCACAAAACAAAACAAAACTGTATTTGTGTCAAAGCTTCATAAGGAACAATATTACCATTTTTTAAAATGTTTATTAAAATGAGTGAATTCTTTCTTTCCACCATGTGGGTCCAAAGGATTAAACTCAGGTCATCAGGCTTGGCAGCAAGATACACACAAGCTATCTTAGCTGTCCATACTTCGTCTTACAGCATCCTCCCTTGAAGTATTGTAAGGCAGTAATAAATAAATAAAATATATAAATGGAAACCTTTCCTGAATAACTTAGATCTAAGCTGCCAACCTTCAATATACATTTCCTACATCAAAGTTGTAGCTGTACTTAACCCTGGTACAAGTGGGATTGACATTTACTCTTTAGATTCTTTAAGGACTTGTATTTATAAACATTTTTATATATTAGTTACTTTAAGCATGTTAAGTTACATGTCCATTTGGGTTTTTCTAATGTTTTCTCATGATTAGATTTGTTGGTGTTCAGGAATTGCCACACCAACCATACGAATTACTGATCTCAGTTAAGTAAAAATAGTTTATTGAGGAGAGACTGAAAGAAAGGCCATCCAGAGACTGACCCACTTGGGGAATCCATCCCATATACAGACACCAAACTCAGACACTATTGTGGATGCCAAGAAGTTCTTGCTGACAGGAGCCAGATATAGCTGTCTCCTGAGAGGCTCTTTCAAAGCCTGGCAAATACAGAGGCAGGTGCTCGCAGTCAACCATTGAACTGAGCATGGGGTCTCCGTTGGAAGAGTTTCCCTGGAAACACAGCTTTAAGTTACCCTCAAATTCCATGTTCCAATGTGGAAGCCGTTTTACACAGGTTTTATAGTTTTATGGTACTGAGAAAGTCCTTCAAGGCGTTTAAAATACATTGATGGGTACACCAGAGAGGTAGGCACAAAGAGGTGGGAGAAGATTCCTTATAGTCTCAAGATGCCTTCAGATGGCATTCTTGGCTTTGGATTGGTAGGAACTAGTTGCAAATGTTCTAAGAGGTTTTTATCTATTGTCACAAGATAGTACTTCTAAGGTGGGCAAGGAATAACAGTTCTAGAGGGCCAGAACTAACCAGTCTCTCGACCTGCAGCATTCCAACGTCTCCACAGTACTGGCATTCTAATACACCAGCCAGACTCTATGGAGAGTTTCTATTCACTGTCTCTACCACCAAGTAAAATAAAGTAAAATTTTAGGACAAACACTGTAAATACTATTGTTCTTCATGAAAACTTTCCTCATAATAGCTTTAGTGTTTATTCATTCATAGTTCTTCCTGAGTTGTTTATGATTGTGATAGTTATAGAATGATAGTTTTTGCTTCCGTTACTCTTTTTTTTTTTAAAGATGTATTTATTTTATGTATGTGACTACACTGTATCTGTCTTCAGACACACCAGAAGAGGGCATCATTTCCCATTACAGATGGTTGTGAGCCACCATGTCGTTGCTAGGAACTGAACTCAGGACCTCTGGAAGAGCAGTCAGTGCTCTTACCCGTCGAGCCATCTCTCCAGCCCACTTCTATTACTCTTTTTACTCGATTTGACATTCTTCTAGAAGAAATGACTTTCCTTTTCCATCCCAGTAGAAACTTAAGAAATCTCATGTTTTCAAGGATTTGATTATGAGGCTTGGCTTGTCACAGGTTTGGCTTGTGTCTAAGGTTGGAAGGACTAAGTCTTAATACCACAAAATGGTTCAGTCTCTTAAGTGTAGCTTACCCAAGCCCAGAGTGACTTCTTTTGTGTTCCATAATTTTTTGTTTTGAAATCATAGTTTAAATAACCAAGACTTCAGTGTTCCTATTTCATAATGTGGTGTAAATGTTGCTTAAAATGTTTTTCTTGTTGACTGCCCACAGATGAAACCAAGAGCCACTGGGGATTGTCTGCACTTTCTCGGGCTGCCCAGAAGGGATTTAATAGACATGTAGTGAAGCATCTAAAAAGGACTAGAAATAGTTCGCCTGTAAGAAATCCTTTCCTTATTCTTTACCTTAAGTAATTCAGAGATTAACTTATGACAATTTAAAAATCTTCATTTAAATGTTAGTTGTTTTGCATACAAATTTAGAGTATGACCTAGAAATAATTTTGGTATCTTTTCAGCAATGAAAGCACCTGACATTAACTATTTGGCTTCCTGTCTTGGTTGTGCTTTCTTCGCTGTCCCTGCTTTGCACAGCGAAGGGAGTTGTGGTTCACATTCAGTATGATGGGGCTGAACTGATGCGTCCTTCCCGATGTGTGCGCACCAGGCTGAACTCACTCCCCTTTTCCTGGATGGTGATTTGCATCCTTCCTTGCTTGCTTTGTGCTTTTGTTGATATTATCTTGGCTAGGTGGTTGTTTGTTGTTGTTGTTTTTTTTTCTCTCAATTTATTGTAGGTTAGGATCAGAAAAATATAAAGAAAATTAATTTAGTTTGGAAAAAGTATTTTTTGCTTGAAATCATAATAAAAAAATTGTAAAGCTGAGCGTTGCAAACTAAAAATTCTTGGATATTTATATTTAGTTTTGGAAGTTTTTGATTGAAAGACTAGATAAAACTAGAAATAGTTTCTTGAGGCTTTTGAATAATTTTATCATATTTAAACAGTGGTATAAAATTACTTAAATATATATCAAGATTTGTAAACAAAACTTCTTTATAGATACACAATATCTGTTTCCTAAGCATGGATGCAAGGCCTAAACCTTGTTGTGAAGAGACACTATGACCAAGGCAACTCTTGTGAAAGAAAGCATCTAATTGAGGGCTTGCTTATAGTTTCAAAGGTTTAGTCTGTTATCACTGTGGCAGGGAGCATGGTGCCATGGAGGCATGACTCATCTTTGTGATGAGACAGGATGCATACTTAGACAGGCCTGCACTCCTACAGAGGCTGCCTGGCAGAATACTCCTAGGTCATACCTTAAATGGTATGCTGAAATCCCCACTTTTTTCATGGTCACTGTGTGTCCTAGTTTGCTTTCTGTTGGTGTGATAAAATGCAGACCAAACCAACTTGGGGTGTTATAGAAATCAGGCTCTTCAGAAACCAAGCAGCACTCAGAACTGGAGAGCTCACTGCGTTCCCAGCCCTGTTGTGGGCCTGAAACATAGATAGCTCTTGTTTTGTAGATAGTAACTTCTATCCTCACTTGCAGTTTTGTTTTTTGTTTTGTTTTTTTTTTTTTAAATAGTTTCTCTGGTTTGAGTAACAACAGTGCTGAAATCCCTGTCTCCTTCAGTGTCTAAGGGTGGTTTCATGACCTCTGAAGGGAAGTTTCCCTTCATGTTTAATCCTGTTTACAGAAGCAAATGGTATGGGACATTCTTTCTTTAGCAACAAGATCAGTTTCTATGTCAACCATTTCTTACCTTTGTTCGCACTTGCTTTTTCAAGATAGAGCAAGGGGATTCAGCGGAAACAAGCAGGAGTACAACAAGCTGAGCCCAGTAAAATTTCTAAAAATAAAAAAAAATAATAATAAATACAAACAAAGGGAAAAAAAAGTTCTACAGCCCTCAGGCAGTGGATTGTAGAGGCAAGCAGTACATTATGTTAGGTGCATATTAAAATAATTGCTTAATGTATATTTTTCTTTCTTCAGTGGGAAGAAAGGGTTTTGGACATACAGGTTTAAGTTCATCATCAGTGGAAGCCAGTTCCTACCAGAGGCATGAACTGAAGCAGAAAACCTGCTTATGACTTACTCTTTATACCTTTCTGAGTTTGCTTTCTCATATATCCCAAGAACATGTACCTAAGGGTAGCACCACCCACAGTGTGCTGGGTCCTCCCACATTAAACATTTAGTCAAGAAAATGCCCCACAGACATGCCCACGGGACAGCACTATCCAGCAAATGCCCCACAGACAGGCCCACGGGACAGCACTATCCAGCAAACGCCCCACAGACATGTCCACGGGACAGCACTATCCAGCAAACGCCCCACAGACATGCCCACGGGACAGCACTATCCAGCAAACGCCCCACAGACAGGCCCACAGGACAGCACTATCCAGCAAACGCCCCACAGACATGCCCACGGGACAGCACTATCCAGCAAAGAAAATGCCCCACAGACAGGCCCACGGGACAGCACTATCCAGCAAACGCCCCACAGACAGGCCCACAGGACAGCACTATCTAGCGAACGCCCCAGTTGAAGTTCCCTTTCCCAGGTTATTTGGATTTGTGTCTGAATTTGACCAACATTTTCCCTCAATGAATGAAGACAGCCGTTCTTCTCAAGGGAAATATCTACTAACACACAAGTATTACAATGAGTGTGGTAGCTGATACATATCCTTTTCACGAGATTGGTGATAATAACAACAAATGTCATTTTAGGCATCTGCAATGAAACATGTCAACATCTGGAAAACCTGCTTGCTCTACTGAACCAGTATTTTCAGATGAGCAATGCATGATTGTAAAAAAAAAAAAAAAAAAAAAAACAAAGAAAAAAAACCCAAAATCCATTTAAAGTGTAAATTAAATGAATTTAGCATCTTAGAGCATATGTAAAAGTTCATTGATAAGGCTTCGAATTCTACCTTATATGATTTGAAGGATAATTAGTTAACTAAGATGACTACAGAGTGCTGCTTCTCTTCTACCTACACCCATGCATGAGCTCTGTGACTCCTTGGAAGATAACTAGAGCCTTTGTATTAATAGGAAGCAGATCCACTCTTCTGAGGGTTTTTGGTTTGAAAAAACTAATTTTCATAAAAGTATGTTGTTTTTAGTATAACATTGGGTTGGCATTATTTAAGTGATACCTTTTAAAAGTTTGAGTTACTAATGTAGTATTTAGGAGTGTGTCCCATAGAACCAAAAGTGCTTTGCGAGTTCTTGGTACTTCTTTAGAGTTCAAAGGTTTTCCCCAAAACTTTGGGGCTGCTGGCTTATGCTGGATACCCATCTATGACATTGGAAGAGTTTTATCTTGTAAGGTTTCTCAGTAGCATTGATAGTACTATTGTATAGAAATTACATAACTGTTAGGAGATATTAACAATAGGTAATCTTTCCTCTTCACTTTAATTTTAAACTCATTTTTCATGTTTATCAACTGAACACATTTTCAGGATGAAGCACTGTCCTTAGAAGAGATAAGAATTAAAGTAGTACAAATACTTGGCTCTCTGGGAGGACAAATAAACAAAAGCCTTGTAACAGGTAAGCCTCTTCCTAAGGCAGCCCTGTAGAGTTGTAGTCTGTGCTGGGAGTTACCTGTGAGCCTGTTTACTTCTCACCAGCTCTTCTAGCACGCTTCTGATGCTGTCAGAGTCACGGGGCAGTGACAGCCTGTGCTCATACGTGCTGTGCCCAGTTCTGTATTATTGCCACTGCTGTCCTGAGCATCACTTTGGGCTACCAGAGCATAGTATTTATTGTATATCAGATTTCCTCAAAACTGATCAGATTCCCTTTGCCCTGTCTGGTCACCTTCAGAATCTGAAGTCATACTTTGTACTTTTTAAAACTAGTTGGAGCCTCAAGTTGATCAGCTCAAGAGACTTTGTGTCTTCTTCTCTTCTGACAAGAATGAACTATGGAAACCCAGACTGGATGGCCTGGACATGCTATACAGACTAGTCAGGCTCCAAACTTAGAAAGATCTGCCTGTTTCTAGCTCTTGGGTGCTTGCATTAGAGGGGGTGCAACCATGCTGGGCTATCAAAGACCTTTTAATCTTGGCAGATGGCACCCACCTTCTGGCCTTAGGCTGAGGGACAGCACCCCCAGCAGCAGTCCTGTGTAAGAACACTAAACTTAATATTCTTGGTTTTCTTGTTTTTTTTCTTTACATTTTTTTTAGATTTATTAATTTTACATGTTTTGCCTGAATGTCTATATGTGCACCACATTAGCGCCTGGTATCATGGAGGTCAGAAGAGGGCATCTGATCCTCTGGATCTGCAGTTAGAGATGGTTGTGAACCACAGTGCAGGTGCTGGGAAGCAAACGAAGGACCTCTGCAAGATCAACAAGTGCTTTCAACCACTGAGCTTAATATTTTAATATGTGGATGTTTTTAGAGTGTTTTTATATTAGAAAATCTCAGCTGTCTTTACTTTTGAAGTTTGGTGTTAACTGGAGACTTTTAGCTATTTGAGAAATTAGAACCTATACTCGGAAAGTATTTTCAAAAGAAGATTTTGGTGGTGTTTGCTTGTATGTGTGCATGCACAGGTACATGTGCATATGGAAGCCTGAGGCGGATGTCAGGAGTCTTACTCTCCACCTTATTCTTTGAGGCAAGATCTCTCAGTTGAACTAAGGGCCTGCCTGTATATCTAGGCTGCCATGTTCACCCAGTATGTACTTGTTGTCTTGCAATCTGAGCTTTGGTTCTAAAGCATGTATGGAAAACACTGATCCACTAAGCAACCTTCCTAATCCCTTTGAAAGAGGAGATATGTTTTTGTTGAGAAAAGGTCATCAGGGGCTGGAGAGATGGCTCAGTGGTTAAGAGCACTGACTGCCCTTCCAGAGGTCCTGAGCTCAATTCCCAGCAACCACATGGTGGCTCACAACCATCTGTAATGGGATCCGATGCCCTCTTCTGGTGTGTCTGAAGACAGCTATAGCGTACTCATAAACATAAATAAATCTTTAAAAGGAGAGAGAGAGGAAAGGTTATCAGTAATCTTGGCTGGCCCAGAGCTTACACAGGACGTCCCTGCTCCTGCCTCCCAGTGCTAGAATTAAAGGCATGGTACCACAGCTGGCAAAAAGGAGATTTTTTTTTTTCAAATATACTTATTATTTTCTACCCTGTTTTAAGTAGCTGTCACTGAATTTGCATATTTCTATTGAATAATAGTTTTAGTTAACTTAAATTTAGAAGTAACAGCTTCAGGGGTTTTCATATTCTTGCATAACTAAAGCAGAAAAAAGGAAAGAAAAAATGCTTTAAAAGTACCCTAATTTAGCTAATGAGCTGTAAGAGACAAGATCTTGAATTAAAAGCACTCTTCTAACACTTTTTCATCAGCTACATCCGGAGAAAGGATGAAGAAGTACGTGGCGTGGGATGCGGAGAGAAGACTCAGCTTTGCAGTGCCCTTCAGAGAGATGAAGCCTGTCATTTATCTGGATGTCTTTCTGCCTCGGGTCACTGAATTGGCTCTTTCTGCTAGCGACCGACAAACTAAAGTATTTCCTGCTTCATTTTATTCACTGTTTATATTTTATTTCTTTAAAAACATTAACATGTTGGTTGAGAAACAGACACTATGTATTAGCTCTTCTAATATTACTTTTAAATGTTTTCAGAAATGGATATCATTGATTGATGAAAATTAAGTATAAATCCTCATAATAAATAATAACCTCTAACAGAAAATGCAGTGCAAAGTATGTTTAAAAATAATATTTGGGAAGAGTTTGATTATTACCTTAACTTTAGCTACTGGGGACATATAATCTCAGATGTTACCACTAATACGTAAATTTTTAATGTGCTTCCAAAATGTACTTACTAAAGTGATAATTTACAAATGAAGCCAGGATGTATAGTCTATACTGTGTGAAATATACTTCATATGAATGTATTGCCTTCAGAGTCTGAAGGGTTTTTTTCGTTTTTTGTTTTTAATTTATTTATTATATACACTGTAGCTGTCTTCAGACACACCAGAAGAGGGCATCAGACCCCATTACAGATGGTTGTGAGCCACCATGTGGTTGCTGGGATTTGAACTCAGGACCTTTGGAAGAGCAATCAGCGCTCTTAACCACTGAGCAATCTCGCCAGCCGGAATCTGAAGTTTTTAAATTTCAATTCTTAACTCTTGGATAAAAATTAAAGTGAATGCAAGTATCAATTATATATAAAAACTAGTATTTCTAGGTTTTTTATTTGGAGTATGTAGTAGTTCCCATAATCAGTTTTTTCTCTTAAATGCCGAATTAAAGAAAAAATTTGCAAATATTCTTTTGTAAATGTGGTAAGCAAAGCTTTGTTGAACTTGGTGCCTTTTAGGTAGCAGCTTGTGAACTGTTACACAGCATGGTTATGTTTATGTTGGGAAGAGCGACTCAGATGCCTGAAGGTCAGGGGTTGCCGCCCATGTACCAGCTTTATAAGCACACGTTTCCTGTGCTGCTTCAACTTGCGTGTGATGTGGATCAAGTAAGTACGTGATTAGGATCTACACAGTTGTAAAATCCCTAAGAAAATATGATCTCAAACTGGGCACGGTCATACACTCCTGTAATCCCAGAGCTTGGGAGAGACAGAGGATTGAAGAAATTGCGGGGCAAACACCAAAAGAAAAAAAGGTGTTTTCATTAGAAGTCACTGCTGCCTTCCTGCTACAGTCTGAGGTACTTGGTCCAGTGACCCAGGGATTAGAACCTTTTTTATGTTACATGTTACTATTTTGGGGAGGGGCAGGTTTTGAGATAGGATTTCTCTGTGAAGCCATGGCTGTCCTGGACCTCATTTATAGACAGGCTCACCTTAAACTCAGAGATCTGTCTGCCTGTGCCTCCCAAGATTAAAGCCATGCCTGAGTGACTGTGACCTGCTACACTTTAAAATTTTTTTATTTTAATTTACTTCGTTATTTTTATTGAAAATAGAGTTTTTTCAAATAATATTCTCTATTTATAGTTTCCCCTCCCCTAATTCTTTCCAGACCCTTCACATCCACCCAAATTCATACCCTTTCTATCTCATTAGAAAATAGGCATCTTTTAAAAAGAAAATAGTCATAAAATAAGATAAAATACAAACTAATATACCAAGATAGGCCAAAACCAAAACCAACCAACCAACCAAAGAACCTGGAAAAATTATAGATCCAGACATAAAGATACATACATAGAAATCTTATAAAAGAAAATTTAAAAGCCTTATATCTGAGCTTGTTTTTGTGTTGGCTATCTTGCTGGGACCTGCCCTTAAATGTGGTTTTGTATCCAATGAAACTTCATTGGAGGAAGTAATTGTTCCTTTTTGAGCAGTTATCAATTGAAGAGAGTTTCTGAGTTGGGGCTGCGTCTGCTTACCCCTCCGCACTGGGAACTTATCTGACTTAGATACATGCAGGCCCTGTGCATGTTGCCAAAGTCTCTGCAAGTAAAGATGGGTATCAGTCCTGTGTTTTCTGTTGCCTCTGGCTCCTAAATCCTTTCCACCTCCTCTTGCACAGATCCCGGGCCCTAAGAGGAGAGATTTGATGGATATATGCTACTTAAGACTTAGTGTTCCAATGTCTCTTGCTCTCTACAGATTGTCCAGTTGTGGACCTCTTGCATTTGTTTCCATCTGCTGCAGGAGGAAGCTTCTCTGATGATAGCTAAGCAAGAGTAATCTATGAATATAGATAGCATAATGTCATTAGGAGTCATTTTATTGCTACATTATTCCTTTAGCAGAACAATAGGCCCTTGGCTTCTCAAGTTTCAAGTTTTCAGCTATCTGAGCAGTGTTAGGAATGTATTCGATCTCATGGAATGGGCTTTAAATATAATCAGATAGTGGTTGCTCCAACATCTTTTTTGAACTCTAGCACCAGTGTATTTTGTGAGCAGGTCACCATTGTAGATTGAAGGGTTTGTAGTTGGGTTGGTGTTTACTGTTCTCCAGTGGCGTGTAGAGTACTTTCCAGTACCACGAACACTAGTTTCTAGCTGTGAAGGCTCTAGCTAGACCCCAGTTTAACTTCTCCATGTTCAGTGAGTTGTCTAAGTGTTGACTTCAGCAGGAGGGCTTTATCATTAGTTTCTAGAAAGCAACCAATAGCCTTGGCAATAGCCTGCATTGTTTGAGGGTTCCCATAGTACATAGCAGCTTGGCCAACAACTATGTAGATGTAATTCATTCCCAGTACTGGAAGCGTCACATGGTGACATCTATTTGGGGCTTTGTTTCACCTGTTATTTGCCAATTTTCTTTAAATTGCCTTCATATATGTATATATTTTAGGAAGCATAATGTATTAGGTTTCCATATGACCCCACAAGTAGCTCTTAGTTTTAGCTGTCCCTTCCTGTATTCCTTCCTTTCCCCTCCTCTTCCTTTCCCCCTCCCTGTATGTTCCTCCCATTCTAGTCAACTTGTGTGTGGTTAACCTCTTTTGATTGGAGTTTTCCTTCTAGTACCTTCTGTAGGGCTGGATTTGTAGATATTTCTTAAATGGGGTTTTATCATAGAATGTCTTGTTTTTCTATCTATGGTTATTGAAAATTTTACTGGGTGTAGTAGTCTGGATTGGCCTGTGTTCATTCGTCCGTCCCCCCCCCCCCCTCTCTCTCTTTGGTTTTGGTTTTTCGAGACAGGGTTTCTCTGTGTAGCCCTGGCTGTCCTGGAACTCACTCTGTAGACCAGGCTGGCCTTGAACTCAAATTCGCCTGCCTCTGCCTCCCAAGTGCTGGGATTTAAGGTGTGTGCCACCACTGCTCGGCTTTTTCTTTTTCTTTTTTTTTTTTCTTTTCTTATTTTCTTTTCTTTTTATTTTTTTTATTCTTGATCTTTCTAAGACCACGAAGGGGTGTAGAATTTTGACAAATGCTTTTTCAGCATCTAATGAGATGATCTTTTGTTTTTTTTCCCCTTTGAGTTTGTTTATTTAGTGGATTACATTGATGGATTTCCATATATTGAACCATACCTGCACCCCTGGGATGAAGCCTAGTTGATCGTGGTGAATGATCTGTTTTGTTAAATATTAATATTTAATTGCTTTATGTTTTCAGTGTTTCAAGGTTAGAATTCATTTTTGTGGAAAGGCCTATTTGTTCTTAAGGAGTTCCAACTTTACTGTTAATATACACTATATTGTTCCTTGACGTTTTGTGCCAGAATATTTTTGATTTAACATTTACTTGAACAATATATGCATTTCTTCTATCTTGTCTTCAATGCCTGTGATTCTCCCATCTTCTGTATTCTGTTAGTGAAGCTTGCCACTGTGGTTTTTGTTTGAGTTTTAAAATTTCCAGATATTTCTCAGTTTGGATTTTCTTTATTGACTCTATTTTGACAGTCAGACTTTGAGTGGTTTTATTTATTTCCTTCTAGTATTGGTTTTTTCATAGAATTTTTTTTAAAGGTCACAGAATAACTTTATTGATTAACTTTCAAATACATTTCCAAACAATCTATATTTTCTTGGATATTTTACGATGACAGAAAGCATTGGTGTTTTAGATACCTAAAGCTGTTGGGTTGGTATTTTATTGCTACAACCAAATACAGGGAAAAAAATAGTCTAGCTGGAGACAGCATTTGTATTTGAGACTAGTCACTACTAGGTACTGGTCCTGTCATCATTGCTGAGGTCATGAGTTCTTAATAATATCTATGCATTGAACTAGACAAATTTCTAGTATCTGCATTTTATTTTTAAATAAAAAACTATAGACTGCATTTTATTTTTTAATCAGCCAGCTTACTAGTTTGCAATGTCAAAGACCTTAAGAGTACAGAATTTTGTTTTCCATCCGCAAATAGATTTTTGAACACATATGTATTATATAAGTGCAAATAAAATATAACTTTTGAACTAATTGTACAAGTTTGACTGAAATGTACTTTACCAAGAATGTGCTAATGTTGAAATATGGACAACCTTATCCTACTTCCTAGTTTTGTAAACAAACTTCATTACTTTCATAAACTTTATTATAAATAACAAACTTTATTACTATGCCCTTTGTGACATGAACTTGCCCTTCATTCATATACTGCCTCACAAAGATAGGTAGTTGAGAAAGAAATTATAATACAACAAAGCTTAAAAACATAACTGTCCTGGCAGGAGTGAACATTTTTGTTTTACACAGATTGTAAGCATTATTTTTATTATTTTTGTTTTGATTGGATATTTTCTTTATTTACATTTAAAATATTTTCCCTTTTCCAGGTCTCTCCTTCAGAAACCCCCTACCTCATCCCCCCTCCCCCTGCCTCTCTGAAGGTGTTTCCCTCCCATCTTCCTGGCCTGGCATTCCCCTACACTGAGGCACTGAACACTCTCAGGCCTAAAGTCCTCTCCTCCCACTGATGTCCAACAAGGCCATCCTCTGTCACATATGTGGCCAGCACTATGGATCACTCCATGTGTATTCTTTAGTTGTTGGTCCAGTCCACGGGAGCTCTGATGGGGGGGGGGGGTTGGAACACTGTTGACACTGTTGCTTCCTCCATGGGGCTGCAAACCCCTCAGCTCCTTCAGTCCCTTCTCCAACTTCTCTATCAGGGACCCCCAGCTCAGTCCAGTTGTTGGCTAAAAACTTCTACCTCTGTCTTTGTAAGGCTCTGGGAGAGCCCCTCAGGAGACAGCCATATCAGGTTTCCATTAGCAAGCACTTCCTGGCATCCACAAGAACATCCCGGTTTGATGGCCTTTCCTTCAGTCTCTGTTCCACACTTTGTCTCCATATTTCCTCCTGTGAATATTTTGTTCACCCTTCTAAAAAGCACTGAAGCATCAACATTTTGGTCTTCTGTCTTCTAAGGCTTCTTAGCTATGTGAATTGAATCTTGGGTGTCCTGACTTTTGGGATAATATCTACTTACCTGTGAGAACATACTGTGTTTGTTCCTTTGTGACTGAGTCACCTCACTCAGGATGATATTCCTTTTTTTTTTAATATTTTTTATTATTATGTGTTTTCCTCAATTACATTTAGAATGCTATCCCAAAAGTCCCCCATACCCTCCCCCCAGGATGATATTCTTATGTTCCATTCATTTGCCTGTAAATTCCATGAAGTAGTTGTTTTTAATAGCTTAGTAGTACTCCATTGTTTAAATGTACCACATTTTCTGTATCCATTCCTCTGTTGAGGGGCATCTGGGTTCTTTCCAGCTTCTGGCTATTATAAATAAGGCTGCTATGAACACAGTGGAACATGTGTCCTTATTACCGGTTTGAACATCTTCTGGATATATGCCCAGGAGAGGTATTGCTGGATCTTCCGGTAGTACTATGTCCAATTTTCTGAGGAACCGCCAGACTGATTTCCAGAGTGGTTGTACCAGCTTGCCATCCCACCAGCAATGGAGGAGTGTTCCTCTTTCTCCACATCCTCGCCAGCATCTGCTGTCACCTGAATTTTTGATCTTAGCCATTCTGACTGGTATGAGGTGGCATCTCAGGGTCATTTTGATTTGCATTTCCCAGATGACTAAGGATGTTGAACATTTCTTTAGGTGCTTTTCAGCCATTCTCTCTTGCAGTTTTCAATATGTTCTTTGTTCTGAGTACTTGATGTCTTAGCTATTATATGCCACGAGGATTTTCTTCCGTGGTCTTGTCTATTTGGTGCTCTGTGTCCATTTGCTGACTTTTGTGCTTCTGTCTTTATGGGTGTGTCATTCTTTACTTAGTGGAAGTTTTCTTCTGTTATCTTGTTGAAGGTCTGGTTTTTACTGTTGACCTAGGACTCTTCATCATTTATGCCTACAATTCAAAGATTTGGTCTCTTCATGGTGTCTCTCATTTCCTGTGTCTGTCTTATTCTAGTCTAGTCTAGTCTAGTCTAGTCTTTCCTTTCCCTTTTCTTTTCTTTTCTTTTCTTTTCTTTTCTTTTCTTTTCTTTTCTTTTCTTTTCTTTTCTCTTCTTTCTTTTCTTTTTCTTTCTTTTTTTCTTTTTTTTGGAGTTTTTATTCATTGTTGCTTGTTAGGGTCTAGTTTCTCTACTTTCTCTTAGAGACCTGGTATTCTATCTTCTGATTGATTCATTCTATTTATAAGACTTTTTCTTGGGTTTTCTGGTTTGATTATTAGGTTTTTCCACCTTCATTTCAGCTTGACTTCTTCAGTGTTCCTGTCTCCTGGTTTAATTCAGTAATCCAGTCATCATACTTTGGATTATTTCTTTTACTTCAATCAGCCTTAATGTTTGTTTGTTTGTTTGTTTGTTTTCGGGGGGTTGGTTTTGTTGGTTTTGTTGGTTTTGTTCTTGTTGTTTTGATTTTGATTCTTTTGAGTTCTTTGTTTTGTCTTTAAACTTCTTAATTTCTTTTTTTGACATTTGTGATTGTTCTTTTAAGTTTTATGTCCTGGAGTTTGTATAGGCGATTATCATTGGAGATCATTTCTGTAGGACTGGTGGATTTGGGGTTTTGGGTGGGGGTACTGTGCAAGGGGCCAATCAGTTTTGGTGACTCAAGCAGTGCTATCCAGGCTCAACCAGAGGCACCAGATGTGGGTAATGGGTTAGACCTGTGTTGCTGCAGAGAGAGGGTAAACGCAGCGACCAGGAAGACTCACCTAAGATGTGTAGGATCTGCTGCTATAAGAGGTTGGATGTGATATAGGTGGTAGGCAGCACAGGAAAGAACCTGGGGATTGCAGGTAGGGCAAGCAGGACTTACAAATAGGTCTGTCACCAGGGATGGATCTGGGAGATGGAGAAGGTGTATGGAGGGGTTTAAGAGGTGCAGGACCTCGCTGAGCAAAGAAACTGGATATGGTGTGTGAAGAATCTGTGGGTTATAAATGGCACGGTCCAGGCTGTTTGGTCTAAGGAAGGGGACTAGCTGTGGTCCTAGGCTAGATCTTGGGCTTTAAAGAGGATGCATAGATAGGAGGATCAGGTAGACTTACCCAGATAGTCCCTGACACAAATTATACTCACAGTATCTTAAATTGCTCTTATAAATAGACCATAATGTATGTGTGTGTGTATGTATGTGTATATATATGTATATATGTATATTTTTTTCCTTTCCTGGACTCTTAAGGCTGTGTTCATCATGGAACTGAACTAGAAAAAGAAACTAATGATAACAATAGCTTTGTTGAAAGAGCCATCTAAAAGTTTAATTTTCAGTGTATATTTACTTTCATATGATGGCTGTAAACTGCATTAGAGATTGTCTCTTTAGGTGACAAGGCAGCTCTATGAACCGCTTGTTATGCAGCTGATCCACTGGTTGACTAACAATAAAAAATTTGAAAGTCAAGATACTGTTGCCTTATTAGAAGCCATACTGGTAAGTAGTATTTGGAATTCTGTTCTTTCATTCCAATTGACTGCAGAAATTTAGTGTACATTTAGTTCTTTAGGCAAAGTACCTTGTTAACATACCAAAATATAGCCTTTAGCTATAGAAACTGTTATTGTTGGTTTTGGAGATAGTACCGTATTTATTTTGATAAGTGATGTTCTTAATATTTATATTTTTAGTCCACATTCTGCTTTTTAAATGGCTTTAAGTTAAAAAATTATATGCATGCATGCTGGGTGGTGGTGGTACATGTCTTTAATCCCAGACTTAAAAGGCAGAGGCAGGCAGATCTATATATATATGGCATAAGAAAGTATGAATGTGCCAGGCAGTGGTGGCTCACGCCTTTAATTCCAGCACTTGGGAGGCAGAGGCAGGTGGATTTCTGAGTTCGAGGCCAGCCTGGTCTACAAAGTGAATTCCAGGACAGCCAAGGCTATACAGAGAAATCCTGTCTCAAAAAAACAAACAAACAAACAAACAAACAAAGCAAAAAACAAAAAAGAAAAAAGTATGAATGTGTTTTGTGTAAATATTCTTCATCAATAACAGTAGTTTGTTTTTTAAATCCATGATACAGTATAAAGGGAATTTTTAATTTATCGAATTTTTTTCTTGCATTCAGATTCATCAACTAAAGGGCTATGGAGTCCACAGTTTACCTTTCATGTCAAACTTTTCCTGATGTAATAGAGGTAGTAATTAGGGTCTGGTTACTGGTTCAGTGAGCTAAGGCTGTAGTGGTCTTTGATGCATATTTATTTTAATTTTGAGCTTGTAGGAATAACTTTGGTTTCTTTAAATATTATTTTATGTGGGTTTTCCAGTTATTTCATCCATTTTTGAAAAGAGGGACTTACATGTTCACATTAGAATCACCTTGCACACATCTGTAATTGTAACATTTACAAGGCAGATAGGAGGATTAGAGTTTAATACCACTCAGTGACATAGTAATTCTATACAAGCCTAGCCTGTATAGGACCCTGCTTTTAAGAAGCTGAAAAAAAAATAATAAATTAAGTAAATAAAATGATAAATATAAAAATAAAAATAGCAAAATTTCCAGTGAAATATCTAATGAAATTGTCCAAACATCCTTTAATTCTTTGTTCTTGGAAACTGATCCATGATGCATCTGTGCTACATTGTCTGTTAAGTTGAAGCCAGCAAACATGTAAGTTGACATGATCATTTAGGAAGAAGTGTGGTATACCTATGAGGACCCTGTTTGACCATTTTGTTGTGTAAAACACATAGTACAGTCACATAGCCCTGTCTGTTCAGTGCACTCAGGCACTCACCAGATCATATGCCTTGTTATGGGAAGGGAAGAATCGGTGGGTGATTTTGTTGTTTGTTTAAGTTAAGGTCTATAGTTTAGGCTCTAGCCCATGTTAAGCTGGAACTTACTGTGTATCCCAGGTTAACCTCAAACTCATGGTGCTCTTGCCTTCACCTCCTGGATGCTGATATATAGTCACACAAAATCATTAATCATTCTATGGGTATAGCAGTTACCACAATGAAGCTGTCCTTGTCTTGATTAAGGATGGTATTGTGGACCCTGTTGACAGTACTTTAAGAGATTTTTGTGGACGGTGCGTTCAAGAATTCCTCAAATGGTCCATTAAGCAAACAACACCTCAGCAGCAAGAGAAGAGTCCAGTAAACAGCAAGTCACTTTTCAAGCGGCTCTACAGCCTTGCACTTCATCCTAATGCTTTCAAGAGGCTAGGTGCAGCACTTGCTTTTAATCACATCTACAAGGAATTCAGGTATGTGAGCTTTGTGTGTAAGGAAAGCTGTATAAGACAGCTCTTAAATCCTTTAATGTAATTTTGAAATTTACCCTGGTGTTTAAGTCCATAAATTCTTATGTCGAGCATTTATTTATAAATATGTGATAGATGGTGTGCATTTAAGAATCTTAGAAACTGTGGAGAAATACTTGCAAATATGTTTTGAGAGTACAACCAAAGGCACATGTGCAAGATCTTTTGAAGCATAGAGAATGTGTATAGTAAGTTCGTGAACACTTGTCAGAGATGGACCATAGAGGATGAATGAGAATCAGCCAAATTCACCTTTATGATCAGAAGGTGGAGGTAGGTTAATAAGAACCTCCACCCCTCATATGAAGTGGTGAAGAACTTTGGTACTCTTAGATTGTGTTCAGAGTAATGGGTAGGGGAGCCAGGTTTGTCTGCTATGGTAGAAGAATGGAGAGCACCTCTAGTGATATGGAGTTTCTAGAATTATGACAGTGCAAAGTGAAGCCAAACTTTGACTATTCCGAAAGTCCAAGAAAGACATTGAGTACAGCAAGATGAATGGGATGCATATGTTCATTAGTTCATTCCTGCATATAGCATCACTTGTTAATGTGTGAGAGCTGAGTGATGATTCACTATTAGGAGCACATACTTATACCTCTTGTCAGAGAAGGCCTTGGAAAGAAAGAATAGTATATGCCAGGTACTGTGCCAAAAACTGCAGATATAACATAGCTTTTCAAAAGGACTGCAATTGAGAAAGATAGTAGAAGAGATGTAAAACTTTATGCCTTTAACTAATCCTCTTAAATTCTAAGAATAGATTACTTAGTCTTCTTCCAGTGACTTTGGTCAAAAAAGCTAAAAAATGGCAGCTGGGAAACAGAGGAGATGAGTAGAAGAAAGATGGAGGAATAGATGGGAATGCACATGTAGGTTTATATGAGAATTAAGTAGAGCATGAAGCCATATCTTATTTATGTGCTTTTTAGGTGAGGAGACCTGTATATACAGAAGAATGTATACAATATATAATGTTTATAGAGTGATAGTAGTAAACCAAATTGGCTTGTACCTACTCTCCAAGTTGAGAAATAGGTTATTTAGTCCAGAGCAGCAAAAACTAACCCTTAGAGTTTCTGAAGAGAAGAGCAAAGGCTATGTGACCTTACTTTTGATTTGTTATTCTTTTTGGTTTTGGTTTTGGTTTTGGTTGGTTTTGGTTTTTATTGTTGTTGTTTTGTTTTCTTGTTTTTTTTTTCGAGACAGGGTTCTCTGTATAGCCCTGGCTATCCTGGAACTCACTCTTTAGACCAGGCTGGCCTCAAGCTCAGAAATCTGCCTGTATCTGCCTCCCAAGTGCTTGGATTAAAGGCGTGCACCACCACCGTCCTGATTTGTTATTCTTAATTTCCAAGAAAATGAATTTTTCCAACAGGTGGACAACTCTTTGTTTAGTTAATGCCTGTGTATACAGGTATTGAGTTCCAGCTCAGCCTAGATTATTGAGTGAGATTCTGGCTCAAAAACAACAACAACAAAACATTGTTTGTATTCTTTATTATTGTTCTTTGTCTTTTTCTATATATTGTTTTCTTAGGTGAGGTTTTCTTATTTTGCAGGGAAGAAGGATCCCTGGTAGAACAGTTTGTGTTTGAAGCCTTAGTGACATATATGGAAAGTCTGGCCTTGGCACATGAAGATGAGAAATCCTTAGGTAGGTGTCATTCTAGTGTTCTGTTTGCATACTGAAAATGTTTGTTTTAGAATCTTTCCACTCAGCATCCAGGCTCATATGATCCTTTCATGAGATGGTATTTTTCTTCTTTTCATATTCCTCTTAGCAGATCTGATAAATATGAAGGGACAATACATTGTTTTTTCACACTCAATGTCTCAAATTCAGTTTGTAAAAGGTTTTCTATGTCTTCCTCCTCCAAGAATCTGTTAGTACTCAGGAGCCGTGAAGCTTGAGCCCTGGTTGGTGAATCCTGGGTGTTTATGTCCTTAGTTCCATCCTTTTCTATAGTGGCTATATATTAAACTATAATATAGGTTACCCTACAGGGGAAAGAGACAAGCCACGGAATTTACAACCCATAAGGAATGGCTTTGAGTTGATGTACAGTAGCTCTGGCTCATATTGGGTCATGCTGCCCTGGAGGTTTCCCCACTTAGCCTATCATGTGAGGCTGTTGGTCATGGACTTTCTATTTGGATGTGATACTCCTTTTGGGTGTATGTATATAATAGATATGTGTTGCAGTAGGCAATTAACCTACACTCAAATCGCCCTGACGTGGCAATGAGAGTTCCTTGCTACCCACCTCAATGTTCTGGATTCCCGAATGAAAGACACACACACAGCCCTGTATTTAATATGCCTTAATCAGCTCAATGGTTGGGCCACTACCAAACCTCCACGTGGCTAACACCTCCCTTCTGATACTCCTGAATTATTACTTACTAAAATCTATATTCCATCTTTGTTGCCCTAGACCCAGTGGGGTCTCTGGCTCCCGATTGCTGTGCATTCTTTTCTGCACCTCTCATATCTGGACCTTATTGCTTTCCCAGCATGGTGGCTCTAAATCATGCTTCCTCTCTTGGCCCCCTTGCCCGTGAATCTTCGAGTTCCACCTTTGTCTCCCTGCCAGCCATTGGCCGCCAACAACTTTATTGACTAATCAGAACCAACTGGGGGCAGGAACCCTCAGCATCTCACATATGGATTCTAGAGGAATTTTGGGAACCCAGTTAACATCATACAAGCATTAGACCAAATTCAAATTCAAATTCACAACATACATGCATGTTGTCATGCCTTCTTTCAGTCATGAGTTTGGGTTTAGTTTAGGATTTGAAATGTAAGTCATTTATTTTAATTTCATATTTTGAGATGTAGAAATACTAAATCTATAGTAAAATTACCTTGGTATTCACAAAATTCGGTCAGCAGATTTATAATATTACTGTGTTAATGACAATCTGATTTGTTTTCTATGATATATTTCTGTACTGGCCACACATTCAGGCACAGTTCAGCAGTGCTGTGATGCCATCGATCACCTAAGACGCATCATTGAAAAGAAGCATGTCTCTTTAAACAAAGCAAAAAAGCGACGTTTGCCACAGTAGGTGATACTGTTTTTCTTCTTTTCTTTAACCCAACACAAAGCTAATTTCCATCTGATGAATGCTGAAGATGAATATGTAGAATATAAAGAATTATCTTTGTAAGGAAGAAATGTGTAGAAGGGTGGTATGAGTTTTCTTTTCTTTTTTTTTTTCATTTTTTAAAATTAGATACTTTATTTACAGTTCAAATTTTATCCCCTTCCCTCGTTTCCACTCCAAAAACCCTCCTATCCCATCCCCCCTGCCCCCTGCTCACTAACCCACCCACTCTCGTTTCCCTGTCCTGGCATTCCTCTACACTGGGGCATCGAGCCTTCACAAGGCCAAGGGCCTCTCCTCTCATTGATGTCCCACGAGGCCATCCTCTGCTACATATGCAGCTGAAGCCTTGAGTCCCTCCTTGTGTACTCTTTGGTTGGTGGTTTAGTTCCTGGGAGATCAGGGGGTACTGGTTGGTTCATATTGTTGTTCCTCCTATGGGGCTGCAAACCCCTTCAGCTCCTTGGGTTCTTTCTCTAGCTTTATTGGGGAGCAGTCATTTTTCTAGCAAAATTTAAAACTTTTAAGTTTGAAAGTACATGGTTTCAGGATGATAATATTTGATTATGGTTTGGATAGGTATCCATATTGACAGTAAGTTTTGAACATTGTATTTTACCTGTTACAAGTTTTGTAAGTCATTATTTAATTAGAATATTTATGAACTGTTACACAATAAATTTTGCAGTATAAGGACTGAGTGTCACATTCAATCAAAGATTGTAAAACACTGCAGTGTTTGTGCAGAGCTCTCTAGTCAGGAATTCAACTTAAGTCCTACTTAAGCTAGAGACCTGTTTAGTTACTATTTAAACAGTCTGACCATTGGGACCTTGTTCTGAGCATTTCCAGGAAGTCTTTGGGGAATGTCTTATTCAATAAGATACAGTCACCCGAAGGATAAAATGCATATTTAGATTTAGGATGATCTAGGATGTACTTTGAAGATTGAGCACATTGGTCAAGCTCATGTAAGTGTTTAAGGGAAATGCAGAGGTGAACTCTGTCTGACTTCCAAGTACATTCTGTTCACTATGACTCAGGACCTTAAGTGGCTCAGGAGTTGAGTGATGCTGAACAGAGATTAATTTGTTTGTTTGTTATTGTTGTTTGTTTGTTTGTTTGTTTTTCCTTTTTGGTTTTTCGATACAGGGTTTCTCTGTGTAGCATTGGCTGTCCTGGAATTTGCTCTGTAGACCAAGATGACCTCAGACTTAGAAAGATCTACCTGCCTCAGCCTCCTGAGTTCTGGGATTAAAGGCATGTGCCACCATTGCCTGTTTATACCTATAAACCCAGCACTTGGGAGGTAGAGGTAAGAGGATCAAGAGTTTATGCCCAGCCTGAGCTAAATGAGACGGTCAAGAAACAACAAAAGCAAACAAATACAGTTGAATCTAATTTCTAACATTCCTTTACAGAGTTGGTTCTTGATAATAGCATTTATTAAAATTAATTGGACGCCTAGTTAAAATACCGGTTGTTGTACATGCTTCATCTATAAGATATTTGAATCTGGGCTGGGGTAGGATTAGAGACTTCTATCTCACAAAGGTGAGCTTTTAAGGAACACTGCTTTACAAATTATAGCTGTGGGTTTTTCTTTGTTGTAACAACAAAAGGGCACACTGGAATGGAAACATGGAAATACATAATTCTTTTTAGCATATTTAAATTTTTTTCCCATATTAAAAGGAAATAAGGCCTCTGGGGTCATGAGAACAGGAAAGCCAGCCCTGCTTCTTGTCTGCTGTGCAGTGGCGAGTACAAGGGAGATGCCCTCCTCTCCTTCCGCATCATCTATGGCAGACAAGAGAGCTGGCCCAGGGATATCAGAGTGTCAGAACTTACAATGTTGCTCACCTGCTGCAGCACTCTGCTGAGAGAGCCCTGTACCTTTACCTGGGAAACAGGGTAGAAATGGCCCTAGTTGTAGGGGTTCCTGGTGAGCTGACCCCAAGAGCATGAGAGCAGGAGAGCCAGCAGGTTGACCATCTCCTATACCTCTCAGGCACAGACCTAAGACTTTGACTTGACCCTCGTCAACATCTACCCCACCAGTGAACTGCTGGAGTGCTTGGAGAGCCCAGTCCTATAGATCCAAAACTATAACATCTCCATGACACAGGGCAACAACAGGACATTTGAGAGGAGTCCCAAAATTGATAAAATAACAGAAGCCAAAGGCCTACTGTCAAACCAATAAGTCATGGCAATGAACATTTGCAAGCAAAGAAGTAGGGAGAAAAAGGTAGACTGTGGGACACATTACAGCTTCCACGACAAGATTTTTTTTAAACCTTTGTTAGGGGTAGGTAGAGGCAGGTGAGTAGGATTGGGGTGTATGATGTGAAATTTACAAAGCTCTAATAAAAGTTAAAAAGGAAGGAAGGAAGGAAGGAAGGAAGGAAGGAAGGAAGGAAGGAAGGAAATAGGGCCTAAGCATTTGCCTAGCAGTATAAGGTCCTTAGTTCTTTCCCCAGCGGTGCATGAAAAAAAAAAAAATATATATATATATATATATGTGTGTGTGTGTGTGTGTGTGTGTGTCTGTGTATGTGTATGTGTGTGTGTGTGTATGTGTATATATATATATATATATATATATACACACACACATATATATTATACATATATATACATATATATGCATATATACACACATAATACATATATGTACATATATATACAGAGAGACATATATATTATTCAACATTATATAATTATATATATATAAAATGTTAGAACTATATTGAACCTGGGCATAGTGGCAAACACCTATAATCCTAGCACCAGAGAAGCAGAGGCAGGCAGATCTCTATGATTTAACCTGTGATACCTTGATTGTATCCAAATATTAATACATTAAAAATGATTGCGCCTTTTACATTTGTCAGTTTGGTAGAATTACATTCTTGGCTACGTACGCATTGAATGTTGGATAGTATGTTAATGACATGATCTTTTGTGTAGGGGATTTCCACCTTTGACATCATTATGTTTATTGGATCTGGTCGAGTGGCTTTTGGCTCACTGTGGAAGGCCCCAGACAGAATGTCGACACAAGTCCATGGAACTCTTTTATAAATTTGTTCCTTTACTGCCAGGTATGTCCTCTCTTTTTCTTTTTTAATTAAAAGATCACTAAAGTGGGGAAGGGATTAGTACTTTTATGGCAGTGGATGTGTGGAATCAAAGAACGACTTTGAAGCCTTTCATCTTTGGATGAATTTCACAGGTTAGGTTTAGGTTGGCAGGCCTTGCAGTGTGTTCCCTCACTTGCTATGTTGCCTTCTTTGCCCAGTAACTTGATTCTTAACATTCTGCCAGCATTAATTGGCTATGGGTTTGCCAGTTTGTAGATGGAGACAGTTAAGGACATTCTGATTTTGTATAAATGAATATTACCAATAACATTTCCTTCCTCTTCTCTTCCCCTTCTTCCTCCTTCTTGCTTCCTCTCCTTCATCACCCCTCTCTCATTGGCTTTATAGCTCAGATTCCTCCTACCTTGAACTCACAGTCCTCCTGCCTCATCTTTCAGAGTGCTGGTATGACACATATGCACCACCCTCGTATATAGAGACATTTTCTCAGTTGATTTACTTTCCTTTTAGATAACTCTAGCTTGTGACAAGTTGACATACAAGTATCCAGCACAGCACTTGATAAAGTTCCCATATCTTGCTCTTTCAGCAGATCTGTCTTTCCTTCTGATAATTGTTTTTCTTTCTTGACACTTGCTGTAGAGTTTAAATACCATACTGATTTTCTTCTCATGATTACAGTTTTCTTTAGATAGTGAAAATAATGAATTATGCTTCCTTTTTATAAAAATTGTCCTCTTAATACATCACACATTCTGTTTTGGTTTCTTGTCTAAGATAATCAGTGACAGATAATTTAACCCTTTCTGATTTCATAACATGCAAAATGAAATTTTACCCTCTCCTTATTTGATGGAGAAAAAATACATTATCAAAAGAACAAATTTTAAAGCAGACTTTTGCTTAATAAACAACACTGAACATGCAGCTTGAGGACCTGAGGCAGAGAGATCGCTTGCACCCACTAGTTCCAGGCCAGCTTGGGTACCTTCACAGGTCAAGTCCTGTAATCTTTATAACCACCTAGGAGGTAGGTGTGTGATTGTTCTTGAGATGTTTTGAGACGAGGAGATGGAGATTTAGAGAGGTCAGGTCCTCAGAGATGTGAGTAACACAACCAACACCAAAGCCCAAAAATTGCAGTGTTGTTTTGTAACTTGAAAAGAAAATTGCAGGGGCCAGAGTATTAGTTTGTTGCTATTCCAAATGATGTATTTATAATGTTTAGGAACTGAAAAGAGTGGCCTTAGTGGAAATAACTTCTTAGAAGGAAAAAAAAAAGATGAGTAGTAAAAAGATCAGCCTGTATTATTTTCAATTTAAACTAGGTTTAGAGATTAAAGAGGTTTAATTTTTGAGTGTTTACATATTATATACATATGCATGAATATGTTTTCACGTTTTTATTTTGTCTCCTAGGCAACAAATCCCCTTCTTTATGGTTGAAAGACCTTATAAAAAAGAAAGGTATTTCTTTTCTCATAAACACATTTGAAGGAGGGGCAAGCAGCAGTGATCAGCCAGCAGGCATTCTTGCTCAGCCAACCCTCGTCTACTTACAAGGGCCAATCAGCCTGCGAGGAGTGCTACAATGGCTGGACCTCCTCCTTGCAGCACTGGAGTGCTACAACACATTTATTGAGAAGGAGACTGTGCAAGGACAAGAGGTCCTGGGTAGGTAAAATTAACTCTAAGATAGCATTGCCTGATTCTGTTCAGTTTATTCCATGTAGACTGTACACTACATGCCATAATAACAAGGGTGTGAGTTCTAAGCCAGCCTTATCTACAGAGAATATAACAGGGCAGCAACTGCTACATGGTGAGACCTTATAGCTGTCTCTTGTGAGACTATGCCGGGGCCTGGCAAACACAGAAGTGGATGCTCACAGTCAGCTATTGGATAGATCACAGGGCCCCCAATGGAGGAGCTAGAGAAAGTACCCAAGGAGCTGAAGGGATCTGCAATCCTATAGGTGGAACAACAATATGAACTAACCAAACACCCCCCCCCCCCCCCCCCCCGGAGCTCGTGTCTCTAGCTGCAAATGAATCAGAAGATGGCCTAGTCGGCCATCAGTGGAAAAAGAGGCCCATTGGTCGTGCAAATTTTATATGCCTCAGTACAGGGGAACGCCAGGGCCAAGAAGTGGGAGTGGGTGGGTAGGGGAGTGGGTGGGGGAGCATGTGGGGCACTTTTGGGATAGCATTGGAAATGTAAATGAAATACATACCCAGTTAAAAAAATAAAATAAAATAAAATAAGAAAATAAATTAAGATAAAAATAATACTAACATTGATAGCAGATACACTAGTAGAGTAAAACATTGCCTATCAAGGTGTAAAAAACATACGGAACACCAAATAGACAGGACCAGAAAAAAAATTCCCTACAACACATAACAACCAACACACCAAACATACAGAATAAAGAAAGAATATTAAAAGCTGTAGGGGAAAATAACGAAATAACATATGAAGATAGACCTATTTCAATAACACCTGGCTTTAAAATGGAAAATGCCTAATATACCTGCTTAAAGACAACCATGGTCATTTGTTTTTGTATTGCTTATTGGAGGAGTCTGACCATTTCCTCATATTATATACAACGTCAGATGTGGTAGCATATACCTATATTCCCACTTTTTCAGGAGAGGGAAGGGAAGGAGGATCAGAAATTTCAATTCAGTTAGGGTTATATAAGCATGACTCTATCCAAAGAGTAAAAATTGGTAAAATGGACATTATTTGTTTTTTTTTTTTTTGACATTCTGTTTTGTTAGATTAAATTTTAATGTTAGATCATAGAGTTTTAATGTATGTAAGAGATTAACATATATATTTATTTATTATTTCGGCTCATTCTTTGAGCTCCTTCCATCAAAGCCTGGCTCTATGTAAGTCATGGTGACAGGAAGATGTGGCAGATCACTTCATGATTGACTAAAAATGAGAGAATCCCAGAACACAAAGACACTGCACAAAGACAAGATTACCAGGGACCCATGTCTTCTAACTATTCTCATCTTTTTAAAAGCTGCACAACTCCCATAATAGCTGCAGCAGGTGGGAGCACATGTTCAAACCATAGCAGAGGACTGGGAATATAACCCAGTGGCAGGGTGAATACATAAATAAATGACCTGACCTTGTGTAGACATTTTTACTATATATGAAATTGAATTCTATTTCAATTATAATTTAGTTCAAAATTTGAACTAAGAAGCTAAGAAGAAATGGCTTCTGTTTGTTGATCTTTCCTTTAACATTTTTTTCTTTGAAATAGTCTTTAATTTGTTATTAAGTATATATTATCACTTGTATTTCAAAAAGGCACTGTACATTAGTTTTAGTAGAGTTAGAAAGAAAGGCATAGTAATATTTTGCTGCTATTATTTCTAGGTGCTGAAGTACAGTCTTCACTTTTGAAGTCAGTGGCTTTCTTTTTAGAAAGCATAGCAACCCATAGCGCTAGAGCAGTAGAACAACGCTTTGGCTCCGGGGCGCCGGGCCCTCCCAGCCTCCACGAGGAAGAGAAGTACAATTACAGCAAGTGCACAGTCTTAGTCCGGATCATGGAATTCACCACAACCCTGCTCATCGCCTCTCCAGAGGACTGCAAGGTAGAGTCCCCTCTCCCGCTCTGTTAACTGGAGATTGGTGCTTTATAATGCAAAGTGTTTTAAGTTTCCTTAAGATCAGATCCTGTAATATTTACATTGCGATTCAAAATTACAGTTATCAAGTAGCAATCAAAAGAACTTTATGGTTTGGGGTTGCTATAACACAAGGAACTATATTAAAGGTTGAGAGCCAGTGCCTTAGATCATTAGACATAAGGGAGAAACATCAAAATTACATTCAGATCCCATCGTAGCCCACTTCAAATATTTATCCTCAAGAAATGAAATAGAAACAAAAACTGGCGATGATTGAGAAGCAAAGCAAGTGCTGCTTTGGGGAGCTCGGCCAGAGAGTGCATGGGAAAGTGCTTGCTCGCCATGGATTCCATGCCTAATACTGTCATCTCACTAAAAACAGGATCAAAAATTAGCACAACCACTGTGGAAATCAATCACCTTCAAAAACTAAAAGTGTAATCACTGTCTATGACTTAGGCACACGATTCTGGTCATTACCCAAAGGAGTCAACATCAGTGGAGCGATGCCTTGCCTTCATGATCATTTGTCATTTGTTTGTTTGCTTGTTTGTTTATTTTTGAGACAAGTGGAAATTATAACCATGGCTGGCTGGGACTTACAGTGTAAACCAGGGTGGTCTGGAATTCACAGATTCACCTGCCTCTGCCTCACTAGGGCTGTGATTAAAGGTGTGTGACCAGCTATCCTTACATTCATGATAGCAAGTTAGAGAATCAACCTAGGTGCCATTAATGGATGAATGAATGTGTGTGTTTATATTCATAAGGGTGTGCTATTCTCCAGCCATAATGAATAATGAAACATAATTTATTGGAGAATAAATGAAAGTAAACATCATATTAACTGGTCAACCAGACCCAGTCAAGTATCACATTTCCTGTCATGTGTGTGACCAAGCCAGCTTAGTCACTCAACAGGGTCTCAATGGAGGGAGTGAGGATTGACAAAGGAAAACAGCCAGACAGAATTATCACATGACTCAGCCTATACTGACAAAATTATCACATGACTCAGCCTGTACTGAGGCTGAAGCGGCTTTATGTCTCCCCAGCCTGCTTTATATCATTCTTGTGATAGCCAAAAAACATGGTCAGTTCTAAGATCAAAGATGAAGTCATCAAGAGAAGTAGTAAAGAGATCACACAAAATAGTAATTAAGTAAAGAAGTAAGCAAAAGGATCACACAAATTAATAATTAAGTAACAAAGCCCCATGGTCACTGTTTCTAATACTCTTATCTGAGCCTACTTCCTTGTCTTAGCCCAGTGACAAATACTGTATTCCTAGAAGTGGCACCATAGGCTCTCAACATGTGTGGACTGCTTTTATTGTGTCCCATAAGTTTTGGTATGTTTGTCTTCATTTTCATTAAATTCTAAAAAGCCTTTAATTTCTTTATTTTTTCCTTGACCAAGTTATCATTGAGTAGAGCGTTGTTCAGCTTCCATATGTATGTGTGCTTTCTGTTGTTTTTGTTGGTATTTAAGACCAGCCGTAGTCCGTGGTGACCTGATAGGATGTATAGGATTATTTCAGTCTTGTATCCGTTGAGGCCTGTTTTGTGTCCAATTATATGCTCAATTTGGGAGAGGGTACCATGAGGTGCTGAGAAGAAGGAATATTCTTTTGCTTTAGGATGAAATGTTCTATAAATATCTGTTAAATCCATTTGGTTCATAACTTCTGCAGTTTCACTTGTCTGTTTAGTTTGTGTTTCCATGATGTAAGAGTAAGGTGTTGAATTCTCGCACTATTATTGTGCGTGGTAGGATGTGTGCTTTGAGCTTTAATAAAGGTTCAAATGCTCTTTCATTTGGAGCATAGAGGTTCAGAATTGAGAGTTCATCTTGGTAGATTTTTCCTTTGACCAGTATGAAGTGTCCTTTCTTATCTTTTTTTGATAACTTTTGGTTGAGAGTTGATTTTATTTGATATTAGAATGGCTAGTCCAGAGGCAGAGGCAATTGGATTTCTGAGTTCGAGGCCAGCCTGGTCTACAAAGTGAGTTCCAGGACAGCCAGTAGGGCTATACAGAGAAACCCTGTCTCGAAAAAACCAAAACCAAAACAAACAAACAAACAAAAAAAGAATGGCTACTCCAGTTTAGAAAGTTGTTTTACAACCTTTTTTTTTTTAATCAATCCCATTTTTTTATTAGATATTTTCTTTATTTACATTTGAAATGTTGTCCCCTTTCCAATTTCCCCCGAAAAATCTCCTATCCTCTCAACTCTCCCCGTGCTCCCTAACCCACCCGCTCCCTATTCCTGGCCCAGGCATTCCCCTACACTGGGGCATAGAACCTTCACAGGACCAAGGGCCTCTCCTCCCACTGATGACCAACTAGGCCATCTTCAGCTACATATGCAGCTAAATTCACGAGTCCCTCCATGTGTTTTCTTTGATTGGTAGTTTAATCCCAGGGAGCTCTGGGGGTACTGGTTAGTTCATATGGTTGTTACTCCTAGGGGGCTGCAAACCCGTTCAGCTCCTTGGGTACTTTCTCTAGCTCCTTCATTGGGGACCCTGTGCTCTGTCTAATGGATGACTGTGAGCATCCACTTCTGTATTTGTCAGGCACTGGCAGAACCTCTCAGGAGACAGCTATATATCAGGCTCCTGTCAGCAAGCTCTTGTTGGCATCTGCAATAGTATCTGGGTTTGGTGGTTGTTTATGGGATGGATCCCCAGGTGGGGCAGTTTCTGGATGGTCATTCCTTCAGTCTCTGCTCTGAACTTGGTCTCTGTAACTCCTTCCATGGGCATTTTGTTCCCCCTTCTAAGAAGGGTAGAAGTATACACACTTTGGTCTTCCTTCTTCTTGAGCTTCATGTGTTTTGCAAATTGTATCTTGGATATTCTGAGCTCCTGGGCTAATACCCACTTATCAGTGAGTACATATCATGTGTGTTCTTTTGTGATTGTGTTACCTCACTTAGGATGATATCCTCAAGATCCATCCATTTGTCTAAGTTTTATAACCTTTCACTTTGAGGTAGTGTTGGCCTTTGTCACTGAGGTACGTTTCAAGCGGGCCAGTGTTGGTGCACACTTATAATCCCAGCACTTGGGGAGCAGAGGCAGGTGGATTTCTGAGTTCAATGGCAGCCTGGTCTACAGAGTGAGTTCCCTGTTAGCCAGGGCTACACAGAGAAACCCTATCTCAAAGAAACCAAACTAAGTGAAACCAAAACAAAACTGAGGTGTGTTTCCTGTATGCAGCAAGATGCTGTGTCCTGTTTATGTATCCATTCTGTTAGTCTATGTCTTTTTGGAGGAGTTGAGTCCATTTGAGTCAAGAGATATTAAGGACAAGTGATTGTTACTTCCTGTTATTTTATTGTCAGAGGTAAAATTATGTTTGTGTGGCTATCTTCTTTTGTGTTTGTTCGAAAGATTACTTTCTTGCTTTTTCTAGGGTGTAGTTTACTTCCTTCTGTTGGTATTTTCCCTCTATTATCCTTTGTAGGGCTAGATTTATGGAAAAATATTGTGTAAATTTGGTTTTATCATGATATATCATGGTTTCTCCATCTATGGTAATTGTGAGTTTTGCTGGGTATAGTAGCCTGGGCTGGCATTTGTGTTCTCTTAGTGTCTGTATGAGATCTGCCCAAGAACTTCTAGCTTTCATAGTGTCTGGTGAGAAATCTGGTGTAATTCTGATAGGTCTGCCTTTATATGTTACTTGACCTTTTTCCCTTACTGCTTTTAATATTCTTTCTTTGTTTTGTGCATTTAGTGTTTTGATTATTATGTGACAGGAAGAATTTCTTTTCTGGTCCAGTGTTTTTGGAGTTCTGTAGGTTTCTTGTATCTTCATGGGCATCTCTTTCTTTAGGTTAGGGAAGTTTTCTTCTATAATTTTGTTAAAGATACTTACTGGCCCTTTGAGGTGGTAATCTTCACTTTCTTCTATACCTATTATCCTTAGATTTGGTCTTGTCATTGTGTCCTGGATTTCCTGGGTGTTTTGGGTTAGGAGTTTTTTGCTTTTTGCATTTTCTTTGACTGTTGTGTCAATGTTTTCTATGTTATCTTCTTCACCCGAGATTCTCTCTTCTATCTCTTGTATTCTCTTGGTGATGCTTGCATCTATGTCTCCTGATCTCTTTCCTAGGTTTTCTAACTCCGGGGTTGTCTCCATTTGTGATTTCTTTATTGTTTCTATTTCCACTTTTAGATCTTGGATGGGTTTGTTCATTTCCTTCACCTGTTTGATTGTGTTTTCCTTTAATTCTTTAAGGGATTTTTGTGTTTCCTCTATAAGTGCTTCTAGGTCAGAATTTGGGTATGGAGAGCTGTGGCACAGGGTCAGCTCTTGGTTGCAGATGGAAACCCGAAGGATCCTGTTCCCTGATGTTCCTTGGTTACTGTGACCTGATTACTCTGGGCAGGTCCCTCTTGTGTCTAGAGTTTGAGCAGAAGTAGTTTTCTTACCTCTACTCTCAGGTGTGTCAGCACTTTTTGGAGACCAGGTCTCTCCAGGCGGGATTTGGGTATGGAGAGCTATGGCACAGGTTCAGCTCTGGGGCACAGAAGGAAACTGGACAGATAGCTACTGTTAACGAAATACTTTCATTCAGTGTATCTTTTCTATTTTTACAGCTCCTGGAGAAGGACTTGTGTAATACAAATCTTATGCAGGTCTTAGTGAAAATGATCTGTGAGCCCATGAGCTTAGGTTTCAATATTGGCGATGTCCAGGTTATGAACCATCTTCCCAGCATTTGTGTGAACCTGCTGAAAGCTCTTAGGAAGTCCCCGTACAGAGACATGCTGGAGACTCACCTGAAGGAGAAAGTGACAGTACAGAGGTGGGCATTCGAGTTATACTCCTGATTTACGGTTCTTACACATCCAGTGTTTCCAGCATGTCCTCAAGAATGTGTGCCTGTACCCACTCGTGCACACAAATGCTCTCAAATGTAAAGATCGGAAGCAGGATCTTTACTGATTCCGTCCCTGTGTGGAAGGAGGAAAGAAGAGTAAATGTGCTTAGCACTGCACTTGGTTTCCATGGCTGATTTGTCCTGGAACATTTGCTTCCTGTTACCTTTGTGTTTCTCATGACTGTAATGTGAGTTTGTGTGATAGGTGATTATTGAATTTATAACAGTGCAAACAATTATTTAGGGTATTCTTAACTGCTTTTTTTTTTTTTTTTCATGGCCAGTGTTGAAGAGCTCTGTTCCATTAACTTGTGTAGCTCTGGGGCTCGCCAAGAAAGGTCTAAGTTACTTTCTATCTTATCAGCCTGTAAACAGCTTCACAAAGCTGGTTTCTCTCATGTTATATCACCATCTCAGGTAACTATGATCAGTTTGTTTTAACATATCTTTTAGCTCTTTTTTAAAAAAAGATTTATCTATTATTATAAGTACACTGTAGCTGTTTTCAGACACACCAGAAGAGGGCATCAGATCCCATTACAGATGGTTGTGAGCCACCATGGGGTTGCTGGGATTTGAACTCAGGTTCTTTTGAAGGGCAGTCAGTGCTCTTAGCAACTGAGCCGTCTCTCTAGCCCATCTTTTAGCTTTTTTGTGGTAATGTTATTATGGTAGTACACAATTGTATTTATATTATTCGTTGAAAGTACTTTATATACAGAAGTACAGAATGTACTGAAGTAGAAATTACGGAACATTAACATGTAGGAGTCATCTCGAATATGAACACCAAAGTAAAGGCAGAGTGAGAGAGAAGTAAAGGATGGTTGATATCTTAATAACCTATGCGCACCAGTAGCTGTAGTGCCTGTATCTCAGAAAGAGGAACATGGAATCTGTAGCTTAAGAAAACAAAGCTGAGTTAGAGTGTCCTAAGCATTGGAAAATACTCATCAGTGTTAGCTAATACCGACCTTTTAACTAAAGATGAAATGTTGTGGTTTGTGTTAAACACCTCTCTCACCAGGCGCTTCATTCAATTTTTCCTTTAGTCTACAGCATTGAACCATTCCGTTGGCATGAGACTGCTGTCCTTGGTTTATAAAGGCATTGTGCCTGCAGAGGAAAGGCAGTGCCTGCAGTCTTTGGACCCCAGCTGTAAGAGCCTAGCCAATGGACTCCTGGAATTAGCCTTTGGTTTTGGAGGACTGGTAGGGAAAACAGCTGCGTCCCATACTTCCTATTTATTGAGTGATATATCCAACTTACTTGTGCATCTCTAAAAACTCTGAATTTAGTTAGTAAGGTCTTTGGACATGGATTGTAATTGACTTGATGACTTTCTCTCTAAGGCCGTCGTCTTTAGTACTTTTTTTTAAAGTAAAAAGCATAAAATTCTAAAATTGAAATTTCTGTCCAGCTTTGTTTCCCAAAGGCCTTTAGGCAAGAACATTTGTCCCTAAGGTAAGCTGTGCTGCCATGCTTCTTCTCTGTCCTTGCTGGTCCTTGGAATGGAGTTAAAGGAGCCCTGAATGGTAATCAGGGAACTCCCAAAGCACCACAGCCACCAACGTCTCCACAGCAGAATTGAACTGAATTGAGCAGAGCTGGCCTCAGACAGTTGTTGTAGCAGAGAACTGCAGCCATTCCTGTGTGTTTGTTCCATCCCATCCTCCTGTTGTAGTGCTTCCATTGCAGGACCTCTTCTTTGTCTGTCTCATTAATGTTCTCCATATGGTTCAGTTGTCCCAAACAACTTGTTCAGACTAGACTATTCTCTGAATACAGCAATGTTGTTCTGGACAATTGGAAGCAATATCAATTTAGGAGGCTTATCTTATGAAGTGAAACCTAGAAAATAGAAGTTAAAGTAAATATATATAATTTAAACTTAAGTCCTGACTTAACATATCAGATTCCCTTTAGATGGTTCCTTGTGGACCTATGACCTCAGGGTCTTTTTGGAGATACGTTCTCTACTAAAGTTTTCTCTCTTCCTTAGTGTGACCATCTTGTGAGTTTGCTCCTGAATTCGGCAATGCTGTCTACACAATATCTGGGCAGTTCACAGAGAAATATTAGCTTCTCCCATGGGGAATATTTCTACAGTTTGTTCTCAGAAGTGATCAACAGTGAGCTGTTGAAGAATCTTGATATTGCTGTATCAAGGCTCATGGAGTCATCTTCGGATAATCCCAAAATGGTAAGGCACATTCCCTTTACGTATTTCCTTGTCTAATGCTCACAAAGGGTTTTTGTGTTTCTGATGTTTTTTCTTAAAACCAAGTTTTTTCTGGAAGGTTGGAAGGTCTTGCTAATGTATGAAAATAAAATCCATAGAAACAAAACACAGTCTTTATAAAACTAGTTAATTAATAGACAAATAAGACTGGTTATTTTTCCCTTTCCCTCATGCCCCTTAAATCTCTCAGCTTAACACTATAAGATACATATTTTTGCCAGAATGCCATACTGGAGCATCCACGCCTGTCCTGTGCTCAGCAGTGTTTATTCCAACATTATGTTTAGGCTGGTCCCCCACACTGCCAGCCTGCCTCTCTTCCCAGCACTCACAGCTTTAGTGTCCTGCTTTGTTTTTCTGCATGTTCTTGCCACAGCCCTCTGTGCCTCATCATGGAAACTCTTTACATCTTGGTATTTAATACGTTTGTTTTTGTTTGCTTAACTTAGGGGATTTTGTGGATTGTTCTGGTTTTGTTTACATGATTTTTCATTTTTATTTATTTTAATTTTACATTACTATGTAGTCCTAACTGCCATAGAGCTCACATTGTAGACCAAATTGGCTTCAAACTTAACAGAGGTTGTCCTGCCTCTTTCTTTGCCTTTGCCTCCTAAGTGCTGGAAATATGTTACCAAACATGGCCTATCTTATGGGAATTTTTTTTGTTTTTGTTTTTGTTTTTTGTTTTTTTTTTTTTGAGACAGGGTTTCTCTGTGTAGCCTTGGCTGTCCTGGGGCTCACTCTGTAAATCAGGCTGGCCTCGAACTCAGAAATCCACCTGCCTCTGCCTCCCAAGTGCTGGGATTAAAGACGTGCCACCACGCCTGGCTGAAAGTGTATTTTTCTTTATTCCTATCAATATTACGAATTTTTCTTCAATCTATGAAATCTTTTCAGGTGAGCACTGTTTTAAATGGTATGCTAGACACAAGCTTCAGGGATCGAGCTGTTCAGAAACACCAAGGACTGAAGCTTGCAACTGCAATTCTGCAGAACTGGAGGAAGTGTGATTCATGGTGGGCCCCAGATTCTGCCCCAGAGAGCAAAACAACTGTGCTGTCTTTGCTGGCAAAGATGTTGCAGGTATTCTGAATTCATTTAAAGCACATTCCTATTTAGTTTTTGGTTTGTTTGGTTGGTTGATTGGTTGTTCTTTTTGAAACACAGTCTTACCTGTGTAGTCCTAACCTGCCTTGAACCTTTACATTTTTCTACCTTTGCCTCCTGAGTCCTGAGATTACAGATCTTGACCACCATGGATGGCATGTTCATTATTGTGAAGTCTTGACTTATGTTTAAACACTATGGTGAAAGTTCATTCAAAACTCATTTTTTTGATAAAGTAAATATGTTTTGGTGAGATACCTGCCAATTACCTTTAACTTTTTTTTTCTTTATACCACTGTTTATTTTGCTTACCATTTTATAATTTTTCTTGTTATCGTTTCTTTTCAGGCTTTGTCTTAGCAGAAAATAATAAAATATTTTAAAGTAACATTATTGAAATGTTGTTTGAGGTTCAAGAACAAATAATATGAGTTCTGAAATTTAAAGATTTAAAAATATTTTGAAAAATTTGAGGCATAATACAGAAATTTATCATGTTTTTTATTTCCCTTTAGATTGATTCAGCTTTATCTTTTGATACAAATCACAGCTCATTTTCTGAAATCTTCACAACATACGCTAGTCTACTTGCTGATACAAAGTTGGGTCTACACTTAAAGGTAGATGACTTTAGCACATTGGTCTTTTGAGATTATGTTCTGTTTATTTTCACATCTTTGCATTTTTGTGCATTTGTCATGTTGGGCTTTTTGCAGGGAGGAGTGTGGAAAACGTGAAACTTGTAATAGTAAAGAGATTAGCATAATAACCCCCCATGTACCTGTCATCTGACTGTGGTCAGATCTGTTTGAACATGGAAGGTTCTTCCTTCTGAGACTTGGGCTAGCTGACCTGCCTGTGCTTCAGTATGTCTTCTCAAGAGATGTGCATGCAGTGTGTGAGGGCAGGTGAGCACATGTGAGCTATAGCACGTGCTGTTGTAGATGTGCATGCAGTGTGTGAGGGCAGGTGAGCACATGTGAGCTATAGCACGTGCTGTTGTAGATGTGCATGCAGTGCGTGAGGGCAGGTGAGCATATGTGAGCTATAGCACGTGCTGTTGTAGATATGCATGCAGTGTGTGAGGGCAGATGAGCACATGTGAGCTATAGCACATGCTGTTATACATCTTCAGATTCTATCAAGGTCTATTGTTTACCTCTTGTATGTGCCAGACAGCAGGCCCAAGAGTTTCCAGGGATGTTTCCATTCTCCACCACCCATCTCAGTACTGTAGGAGTAGGGATTATAGCCGTGCACTACTGTGTCTGTATTGCATGAGTTTTGGGATCAGAATTTAGGCTCTCACACATTTGTACAAACACTTTATTCAGTGAGCTACTTCCCTAGCCCAGAAAACATTTCTGTAAGAGTAACCATATGATCTTTCACATTTGTGTTTATATACATCAGATTTAAATTGGCATTGTGCATTTACTGTAGTAATTTCAAACCATTTCAGACTATTTTCCTATCGAAATCTTTTAGTAATGGGGGGGGCAAGAAAATAATTTTATTGTTACTAAGTTTAAGGTCCTGTAATGTGGTCTTCATAAAAGAATGCTTTTTTTTTTTTTAAATTGGAAAATTCTTTGGTGTGTTCTGTATGACTTCTGAAGTTTTTCTCCTTTGAATGTGAAATGTTTGAACTTGGCCTGTTATTCAAAAGGGGTAGGAATTAATACCTAGTTCCTCTTAAACTCAATATGAGGTTATGAAGGGGTTTGTAAACCAATACTTACAAACTGTCCTGTAGAAACCATTCTTTCTATATAGAATTTAAGTATAATCTGTGTTTTTAAAAATTATTTTTACAGCGTATTCTTTAAAACTGTCACCCATTTCTACAGTATATTTTGATGGTATCCACTCATTACTGCCTCCTGGCAACTCCTCTTAGTGCAGGTTCTCCTCTCCCAGATCCATGTCCTCCATGACAGCCTGCTGGCTTCCAGAATTGAAGCTAACATATACGGCTGCATTCAAGTTGACTCTGGTATCACCCAGAAGTCATTTCTTGATTCTTTGCAGCTCATTATTACAGGCTTTAGAAAGTAGTGATTTTATTTATCCTACAGGACCTATGTGGCACAATTAGTGTGATTTACATTTTCTGTATTGCTTCGCAGGGCCAAGCTATCATTCTTCTTCCATTCTTCACCAGTCTTAGAGAAGGCAGTCTAGAAAACCTAAAGCATATTCTGGAAAAACTCATTGTTTGCAATTTCCCCATGAAGTCTGATGAATTTCCTCCTGATTCCCTAAAGTACAATAATTATGTGGACTGCATGAAAAAGGTTAGTTTTAGTGTCATTGGTAAAACTTTGGTTGATTTTTTTTTTCTTTGTGTTATATTGGAGGGGGGTATGTTTTTATTAATTTACACTACTGGGTACACACACACACAAAAAAATAAAAATTAAACATATAATGGGATACCATGTAATGTTTAAATATAGGTGTATACTATGGAATGATTAAGCCAAGCTAAACATACCTACCTCTTCAAACATTTATCGTTTTGTTATAATGAAAAATTTCAAGATACTGTCTTTTTAAAATGTATTCTATATATCACTATTATCTGTAGTCAGCTTACTGTGCAGTGGTACCTCAGAACTTCTTGTATTTGTGTAATGGCTTAGTGCCACTGAAAACATTTCCCCATATTTTCCTCTCCCCACAGTCTCTTTACTGTTTCCAGCCGCTGGCAATTACCACTCTACTATGTGTTTTTATAAGTTCAGTTCTTTAGATTCCATGTATATGTGAAATCAGTTATATTCTGATGCTTGGAATATTTCACTTAACATAATGGTCTTCAATTTTATCTGTGCAAGTAGAGATGATAAGATTTTAGTCCCACTCAGGCTTGATAGTCTTCTCTTATATGTATGTATACACATAAACACATGCACACACACACACATACATACATACATACCACATTTTCTTATTCTTCCATTTGCTAATGGACACTTGTGTTGTTTCCATTTTTTCTTCCTATTGTGCCAAAATAATGCAGGAGTTCACATGTCTATACAGACTTTATTTCCTTTGGATATATAACCTAGTACTGAGGTTGCTGGGTTATGTGGTTGCTCTCCTTTCTTTTCTGTTTCTGTGATTAAATAAAACACTAACCAGAATAACGATGTATATGTCATAGTCTATTATTGAGGGAATTCAGGGTATATAGTCAAGGCTTGGATATTCATGCTCAGATACTTGCTTTTACAGCCCTGGTCTTTTACCTGCAAAGGCATAGCAGCAGTGAGGTGGGTCATCCTATATCAAGTAACCGTGGAGACAGTTCTCCCCAGACGTAGCCAGTCTGACCAGAGCAGTTTCTCTCAGATGACTCAAGGCAGTTCTGTCTTTAAAATTGTGATTGTACTAATTTACAATTCCCACCTATAGTATGCAAGTGTTCTCTGTCCTCCAGATCCTCACCCTGTCTTGTTATAGCCCTGGGATGTGATTATGTTATTTTTGTGGTTTTAGTTTGTATTGCCTCTGATGATTGTTGGTATTACGTACGTTTTTATGTACTCATTCATTTGTATGTCTTCTCTTGGAAAATGTCTATTTAAATCTGTTGCCCATTTTTAAATATTCTTTTCTTTTTTCTTGTTTTGCTGTTGAGCTAGTGAAGTTTCAGATGCATTCTGGGTATGTTGATCATTTCCTTTACTGTACAGAACCTTTATAGCTTGATAAAGTCTTGTCTATTTTCACTTTTGTTTCCTGTGGTTTGTGGTATTTTATAAAACAACAAGAAGTTACCAAATTGCATGTCCAGAGGCATTTTTGCTTGTAGTTTTGCTGTAGTTTTAGGTCTAACATTTATGACTCTGATACATATTTTAATTCACATTTGACTGGTAAGAGGTAGAAACCTGGTTTCATTCTTAAATATGTAACTAGCCTTGTCTCCAGCACCACCTACTAAAAAGAGTATCTTTTCTCCAGTGTGCATTTTTGGCACCGTTGTTGAATTTTTGTTGGCTGTGAATTGGGGGTTTGCTCCTGGAATGTATGCTCTGTTCCTTGGGAACTGTTTTTGGACTAGTAACATTTTGTCTTAGTTACTATAGCTTGGTAGTATTTTTTGGAGTAAAGTGATATAATACCTCCAGCTTTATTTTTGTTCAAAATGGCTTTAGCTATTCAGGGTTTCTTGTTATCCTGTATAAGATTTCAAATTTATTTTTCTAGTTTTTTTTATTTAATTTAATTTTTAATTTATTTTTTTCAAAGTAAAGTCATTTGTTTTTCTAAAGCCCAAAACAGTGATTTTTTTCTTTTTTCTTTTTTTTTTTTAGATATTTTCTTTATTTACATTTCAAATGTTATCTCCTTTCCTAGTTTCCCCTCTGAAAATCCCCTATCCCCTCTCCCCCTCCCCCTGCTCCCCAACCCACCAGCTCCCTCTTCCTGGCCCTGGCACTCCCCTATACTGGGGCATAGAACCTTCACAGGACCAAGGACCTCTCCTCCCACTGATGACCAACTAGGCCACCCTCTGCTACATATGCACAGTTTTCTCTGATTGGTGGTTTAGTCCCAGGGAGCTGTGGGGGTACTGGTTAGTTCCTACTGTTGTTCCTCCTATGGGGCTGCAAACCCCTTCAGCTTCTTGGGTACTTTCTCTAGCTCCTTCATTGGGGATCCTGTCCTCCATCCAATGGATGGTTGTGAGTATCCACTTCTGTATTTGTCAGGCATGGACAGAATCTCTCCGGAGACAGTTGTATCAGGTTCCTGTCAGCAAGCTCTTACTGACATCTGTAATAGTGCCTGGGTTTGGTGGTTGTTTATGGGATGGATCCCCAAGTGGGGCAGTCTCTGGATGGCCATTTCTTCAGTCTCTGTCCTGAACTTGGTCTCTGTAACTCCTTCCATGGGTATTTTGTTCCCCCTTCTAAGAAGGATCGAAATATCCACACTTTGGTCTTCCTTCTTCTTGAATTTCATGTGTTTTACAAATTGTATCTTGGGTATTCTGAGCTCCTGGGCTAATATCTACTTATCAGTGAGTGCATATCATGTGTGTTCTTTTGTGATTGGGTTACCTCACTTAGGATGATATCCTCCAGATCCATCCATTTGTCTAAGAATTTCATAAATTCATTATTTTTAATAGCTGTATAGTACTCCATTGTGTAAGTGTACCACATTCGTTCCTCTGTTGAGGGATATCTGGGTTCTTTCCAGCTTCTAGGTATTATAAATAAGGCTGCTATGAACATAGTGGATCATGTGTCCTTACTACAAGTTGGAGCATCTTCTGGATATATGCCCAGGAATAGTGTTGCTGGATCTTCCTTAATTTATTTTTTACACTCCATATTCCATTCCCTGCCCCCCCCCATTCACCCACCTACTGCTCTATATCCCATACCTCCTCCCTACTCTCCTGTCTCCATGTGGATGCCCCCACCCCCTCCCCACCTGACCTCTAAATTCTTTGGGGCCTTTAGTCTCTTGAGGGCTAGGTGCATCATCTCTGAATGAACACAGACACGGAAGTCCTCTGCTGTATATGTTGGGGACCTCATATAAGCTGGTGTATACTGCCTGTTTGGCGGTTCCCATGTTAGAGATCTCTGGGGTCCATATTAATTGAGACTGCTGCTCCTCCTACAGGATATTCCTTCTCCTCATCTTCTTTCAGCCTTCCCTAATTCAACATCAGGGGTCAGCTGCTTCTGTCCATTGGTTGAATGCAAATATCTGCATCTGACTCTTTCAGCTGCTTATTGAATCTTTCGGAGGGCAGCCAGGTTAGCCTTGGCAACAAATACAGCAAGAAGAGGATCTTTTTTGGTTATTTAATTATAATGACTGCAAGTCTGATTATGTTAGAGTTGTAGTTATGTAGAGTTGATTATGTTGCTAGCTGTTTCTAACAGTCCAAATTTTTTTTGGTATCGTTTTTTATTTCTTTGATTTTTGTTTTTATTTTGCTTTGTTTTGTATTGTTGAAAGTTGAACTTGAAACCTCAAACGTCTTAGGCAAATACCGTACATCATCATCCTATACACCATCAACCCTGGTATTGAATGCTAATGGTTTAAGCATCTACAGTGATGTCTATTAGATCTTTAGTACTTTCTTTTGATTTAAATAGTTAAACATAAATGCAAATAAAATACTAAAGCATTTCAAGAAAAACTGTAACCCAAGAAAAGTATAAGTTAAGAGCTGGCTGCCATGAACCAGGTATGCTACATAGTGAAAGGGTTTTTTTTCTGGCACAAGGACATCTTGGCAGTTGGGAGCCCAGGAATATCACAAAGTCACACTGTGCAAGTTTAGGGTGCAGGACCATAAAAGACCACTCTGCCCCTGACTTGACCCCAAGACCAGAACCTGGCCCCAGAGCCTGAACAGAGTCCCACTACACACACACCCTGGTTTCTGCTCAGTTCCATCTTATTTCTCATCTGACCAGAGGCAGCCACTCTCTTGGGTTTTCCCTTCCCAGTAAATCTCTGTGTGAGGTTTGTTGCGTGGTGTGGTTTGTGACACTCCTTTGGTCCAGGTGCTAGGATACTTTTCCCAGCAAAGCTGTAACATTTCCTTGGGGAAACTTTCACTTACTGAAACAGAGCTATTACACTTGCATTTGGGAAGCCTTTCCAGCCTGAATAGGGCTGTAACATTTCTGTTGGGGAATCCTTTCTCTTCAGAGCTGTAACCCAGCAACAAAACACAGAATGGTGGCTGCCTCTGACAGGGAACTGAGACAGTACCAGTGTACTGGGTGGAGGGGAGGGCTTTCATGGGAGTTTGGAGCATGCTCAGTGAGCTAGTGGAAAAGCACAGCTTGGCGATAAGTATTGTGTGGCCGCCAACTTTGAAACATTGTTTGGCCATTAGTATTGTGTCACAGATGTAGGCATTTCCAAATCACAGAGCTCCAAGGCAGGACAGTTAGGGAGATTTTTCCACTGAATTCAGGGCCTAGGAATTAAAGGCAGGCAGCAGAACAGAAAATGATCCGCCTTAAATGATCCCCACTGCTACTAGGGATATATTAGCTCAGCGGCTGGATGTTTGCCTAACTTGGGCAAAGCTCTGAGCACCATAACCAGGGTTACTCTCCCTCCTTCAGAGATGCAGAACACCAACAGGAAAAAAGACAATAAAAGAAGCTTAAAGAGAACAGAGTCACTCACTAAAGGGATGACTAATGACAAAGACACTACAAAAATAGGTTTAGAGGTAAAGAAATGTTCTATCTATGAAATAGGACTAGTAGGAGGTTGGAAATTAAATATGTAAAGAAAAAGTTTAAATGAGAACTTGTCTGTTTCTATAGATAATATTGAAGATAGCTCTTAGAATCTAAAGGCAGAACATACAGACATTGCAATATAGAGTGTGGGAAAGTAAAAAGAAAATAGTAATATTTGAAAGTTTATGTGAAATTATTGCATTTTTCCAACTAAATTTTTTTTCATATATTTATTTGTATGTGTCTCCGTGTGTGTGTATGTGTGTATATGTGTGTGTGTGTTTATAAATGCATATGTGTGTGTGTGTGTGTGTGTGTGTGTGTGTGTGTATGTGTGTGTGTAAGTGTGTGTAAGTGTATGCCATTTCAAATGTGGAAACTCAGAGGACAACTTTCTGGAGGTAGTTAGTTCTCTCTTTTCCAGCATGGAAGTCCTAGAGATTGAACGAAGAATACCTGGAGCGACACCTTTCCTGCTGAACCATCAAGTTACTAGACTGCACATGTGGTGCATGCCTGCCATTCTAGAGCTTGAGAGGCACCTGCATGAATATCAAGTGTTCATAGCCGGTCTCAGCTACATAGTTAAGGTGGAGGCGTCTTGGCTACATTAGACTTTGTCTCAAATTTCAAAAAAGTAAAGTAAAAGATTAGGAAGATGGTTTTGCAAGTAAGAACCCTTGTTGCTCTTGGAGAAGGTCTGGTTTCAGTTCCCAGCCCCCACAGCTGTCCATTTCTCCAGTCCCAGGGGATCCAGCACCCTCTTCTGACGGTGAGCACCAGGCATATACATGGTGTGCAACTTTCTAAAGTCAGAGCTACCAAAGTTTTCATGATGCTGATAATGGACTTCTTTTGTTGTTCTGTTTTTAGTTTCTAGATGCACTGGAGTTATCTCAGAGTCCTATGTTGTTTCAGTTGATGACAGATATACTTTGTCGGGAACAGCGACATATTATGGAAGAATTGTTCCAAACCACTTTCAAAAGGATTGCTAGGCAGTAAGTTATTATAATCTGGAATTCTCTGGAGTCATATGCATGCTGTTTCTTGAGTGGATGTGTTATCCTCTTTGTTTAAAACAAACAAAAAAAAATAGAGGAGGGATAGTGGTTCTTACAGCTCAGTGCTACATTTTAAAATTCTTTCTCCGTAACACACTTTTCTTATGGGAAAATTTCAAACCTATTGAATAATAAAGAGAGAATTAGGCTCCTGGTAGAAGAAACGTCCTTTTCTCAGTTTTCTTCCCCCACAGTGTCTATTTTCTCATTGCTGTTACTTTTAAAAGTTATATGTAGTTTAAAAGCATGTATTTTTTACCCATGTACTTGCAGAGCTCACACAACAACTCAGTCAACCCTTCCCTTCCATCACATGGGCTCTGGGGAGCAAACTCAGGTTTTTTTATTAAGCCATCTATTCAGATTTATTCTGCCTTATTTATTTGTGGGTATGGGGTCATCCACTGAATTATTATGGAGTGTAAATGGAGCCCTTCTACATCAACTAGCAATCAAGATAAATCTCCATAGCCATACCCACAGTTTGATCACGGCAGTGTCTCAATGAAGGCTTTCCTCTTAGTTGACTCCAGGTTGTACAAGTTGACAATTCTAACTAGAACACCAGTATTACATCTGGATGAAATTAAGAGTTTGATTTTAGTCATAAGTGACTTAGAGTATACCCTCTGAGAAGGTACAGCCAATTGTGTTTCCCCAATTACTTAGTAATTACTTTTATATGTGTGGTAATTAATATCAATTAGGTGTGCTGCTTTTAAAACATTAGAATCTGATTTTTTTTAAAAATTTTTTGTACCCAGTTTTCTTTTTTCAATTTAATTTTATTATTGTTGTTTATGTGTGGGCATCATATACTTGTGTCACAGTGCATGTATGGAGGTCAAGAGACAATTTTTTGAGTCTGTTAACTTCCGCCCCCCATGGACTATTGGGGCTCTTTGTTACTTTGTAATTAATAATCACTGAAGCAGTAAAATACGTGTTCAAAGCGTGTCACTTTATCTCTTTTCTTAGGAGTCCATGTGTCACACAGTTAAATCTTCTGGAAAGTGTGTACACAATGTTCCGGAAGGCTGACCTCCCTTCAAATGTCACTCGCCAGGCATTTGTAGATCGCTCTCTCCTCACCTTGTTGTGGCACTGTGACTTGGACACACTGAAAGAGTTCTTTAGTAGAATTGTGGTAGATGCCATTGATGTGTTGAAGTCCAGATTTACAAAGGTATGTCATATATAATAGTAAAGAGACTGGGGACACTGTGTGCTTAGTCTGATAGTGGCCACCAGGAGCCACACTACTTTCCTAAAGCAACTGATTGGCAACACAATGGCCTAGAATAACCAAGGTGTACTGTCTGGATGCAAAAGGCTGTGTTCAGTTACACCAGGCCTAAGTTGTGTTTGCTAGCCACACTCTGCATGTGGCTTTCATAGAAAAGGCTCTCCTTGTCTTTTCATGTCTCCTGTGTTTGTGGCATCCCTGGGTCTGTGCTGATATTGTTTCTATTTCCACCTCCCTGGTCATGTTGCCTCCTCTTGACTGTCACTTGCATATGACTTGATTTAGGGTCACCTAGTAAACCCAATCTAACCACCCCTTCTCAATTTATTCAACTTAATAATTACTCTGGAGCCCTCTTTGGTTATATGAAAAGTTAGGTTCCAGGGATTGGGCATCATCGGGACAATTTTAATACGGTAACGGTGGAGTACCATTCAGCCTTTCTGAAAATCCTGTTGGTAGATGCAAATAAGCAAATGGTTCATTATAATTAAAACCATCACAATAGGTGAAAATTTGTAGCTTGTGTTTTGTGATTTCACCTGTGTTTTTACCTATGCCTTCAATAAGACTTGACAAACCCGTGTATTCTGAGCTTACTATGTGTCACTTCTGCGTTTTGTCCAGTATGACATATCAATGCTATTTCCACATTGGAAAACCTGGGAAAAACAGGAAGTGATTTGCGACGTCCTTGTTAACATTATTTTCAATAATGTTATTATTATCTTAATAGCACTAAGAATTAAGTTTGATGTTTAGAAGATGTTTTTTTTTTATGTTTGATAAGACTACATATGCTATATCTTTTCAGCTAAATGAATTTACTTTTGACACTCAAATCACCAAGAAGATGTGCTATTACAAGATGCTAGCTGTGATGTATTCTCGTCTTTTAAAAGATGATGTTCACTCTAAAGAAGCTAAAATTAATCAAGCTTTTCATGGCTCCCGTGTTGCAGAAGGAAATGAACTCACAAAGACACTTCTTAAGTGAGAGCTTACTTCATTTGTGGTTATGTTTGATTTGTTAATATTTGGAGTAATAACACAGTTTTTAGTTTTTTAGATTTTTTCTTGTTGATACATACGTACATGCATTCATACATACATATATGAATGTTTGCCTATGTACGACATGTGTACACATGTGTGCCTGATAACTGGAGGTCAAGAGAAGGCATCGGATTCCCTGTAAGTGTAGTTATAAATGGTTGTGAGCTGCCACCGTGTGGGTGATGGGAACTGAACCTCTAACCTCTGCAGTAGCAAAAGTGTTAACAGCTGAGGCTTCTCTCCATCCCTTGGGGTACATATATTTTTAAATGCGTCTATATCATGCAAATTAATTGACTTAGATAAGTCAAGTATTGTTATTTCTTATATACAGAGTACTTATATGGCCTTCATTGTGTCGTTGGGAAACGGGTGCTTATCTTTTATTAAATGTGTACGTATGTCTGAGACTATATGCCACGTGTGTATGGGCACCTTCAGAAGCCAGAAGGTGTTAGACTCCGTAGAAGTGAGCATCCTGACGTATCCTGGGAGCTGAGCTTAGGTAATCTGGAAGTATTCTCCTCAGTTACATACTTATGCTTCATAAAGAATAAAACTCTTTGCTGGAGTTCAGTTATAGTGCTTGCCTCACAAGTGCAAGGGCTCAAATTTAGACCCCTGAGTGTCTTTCATCTTCTTATCATTTACACTCTGAATAGATTAGTATATTAATATACTTTAATAGCATGAATTGCAGTAAGAAATGAATTTTTTTATCATTTGTAATTGAAATTGAAAAGCTTTCTATAAAGCATAGACTAATAAGATATACTGTCTCTAAAAGGAGGTTCTACTGAAATCCTCCCAGACTGGACCGGCTATCTCATTTCATTCTCATCTCCAGACTTGCATTCTTCCTTCTTACTCTAGTCCATACCGTTTCTTCTCAGAGGATGATGTGACTATCTTTCTATTTGTATTAGCATGAGACCTAGGAGTTGCATTCATTTCTCCATTTGACTGTCCCTGACCTCCATTAATACTCAGTTGGTAACCAAATCTAGTCAGTTTGACCCTATTAGTTTTCCTTACAGTATGACCCCTTTTGTATGACCTTGTTCTAACTGCTTTTAAAGCTATTGCAGTGATCTCATTTTGAATTACTTCTGTGCTAGGCTTGTCTTCCTTTGCTTTCCCCACCACCACTACAGAGTCATAATCAACTGGAATGCAAGGCTAGTCCGTTGTCTTCAGCAGCAGGGCTGGCTCAGGGTATAAATGTTGCTGAGTCTGAGGGCCAAGTAGTCTGTAGCAGGTCTCATACTATACTGGGAACAAGCCATAAATTATATCTACATACATGTGCTGGTTGTTTCAAGAAAACCTTTGAACCTATCATGCAGGACGAAATATGTATCTCCTAGTATGTTAGGCAAATTCTGTTGAGAACCCCTTCTTTCCTTCACTTTATAGATGTTTATTGCATTTATACCCTCCTGATACAATGCCCAGTGTTTTAAGTGCCACCCGTCTCTGCTCATAATGTCTTCTGCAGCTAACATGACATTTCAAAGTTCAGCTTACGTCATGTACAGGGCATGCATCTGGGGTCCCAGTTTCTCTTGGGACTCTTACATAGATAAGGGAGCTCTTGATCACAGAAATGAACAATTCCTCCTGCCACCCTGACCCAAGCAACACTGTGAGACCCTTTCTGTTCAAAACCTCCTTACCTTCTCCACAAACAAACAAACAAAACAAAGCAACAACAAATAAACTTTAGCTCAGGATTTTTTTCCCCTTAAGTCTTTTGTTAGCACCTTAGATTGGGCTGTTTGTCCATATCCTGGCTTCCCTATCTTGAGTGTACTTGTTGTTGCACTTAACACTGTATCGGGTATATGCTAGGAGGTGTTAACGTGCTTGGTTGTATGTCCCTACTACTAGTAGAAGCATGACACTTGACATTCTCTGAACTGAATAATTAGATCCAGTTGTCTGACAACTATTGATTCAAGCCTCAATGTCCACATTAAATAAGTTGAAGTACAGCCTGAATCTCCCCTGCAGGTTGTGCCATGATGCATTTACAGAGAACATGGTGGGGGAGAGCCAGTTGCTGGAGAAGAGAAGACTTTATCATTGTGCTGCATACAACTGTGCCATTTCTCTGATAAGCTGTGTCTTCAATGAGTTGAAATTTTACCAAGGTTTTTTATTTAATGAAAAACCAGAAAAGGTGAGTGTTCTCAAGGACTTTCCCTGTGGCTGACTGACTTGTAGGATTTCAACAGTTCAAAACTTACCAATTACATTTATACCATATTTTCCACTTCCTATAATGGTAAATATAGGGGTATTGGCTCTAAAGTGCTTCTTTGTGATTTGGGGGTAGAAATGAGCATCTTTGAGGCAGATTCTCATGTGTCCCAGCCTTGCCTCAAATTCACTGTGTAGCTTTCTGATCTTTCTGACTGTACCTCTCACGAGATTATATCTCACTATGCCCTGTTTTTGTGATGCTGAGGATAGAGCCTGGAGTCTTGAAAATGCTAGGCAGATGCTACCGATTGATTCACACCCCTAGTCTTCTGTGACTTATCAAGTAGAATTATTCTTGGGTAATTAGTTATGAAGTCAGATATTTTCATATAGGTTTTTCTTTTTATAGAACTTGTTTATTTTTGAAAATTTGATAGACCTGAAACGTTGCTATACATTTCCTATAGAAGTTGAGGTAAGTAAAAATTTCAATATTGTTTCTAAGTTAAAAATATTAGCAAATGTTGATAGAGAAAAGCAGGTATTATTTTGAACATGTTTAAGTATTAATTTGCTCTCAACTCTAAAAACAGACAGTTTTATGTTAAAACTTGCAACTATAAAGTATAGCAAGGGGACGTTTGAAATGCGCCCTCATACGCTATAACAGCATTTGGCTGTTCCTTCTCTTGGTTGTGAAAGAAAGACAGTGACAATTGAAGGAACTTGATTTCTGAGTGACTTTCTCCAATCAAAAAATGTAGATTTATACTGATGAATCTGGCCATGGTTAGGTAATATGGACAATGGGAAGTCAGGAGTAGCTGGAAGATTGGCTCCAGCAGGTGGGACACAGTTGGTCTTATCCAGACTGCTTGCAGCCTCAGCCATAGGCGAGACAATAGCTGCTGCTTTCACTTCCCATCCCCCTGGAAATGGGAAGGTGGGCGAAGCACTAAACCTGCATCCCATGGCTGTCCAGTCCCCACACAGTTGTCAACATGACCATGAGATAGTGTCTCACCCATGCCCTTGACTGTGTTCTTTGGGGATAAGAATGTGTTTTCCTAAACATATGTTGAAAAATGAAAGCAACAGCTGTCCATATCTACGCATGGACACTCTTGCTGTGCTACCTCGGGAAGCACTGTAAGGTGCTGTAGTACATCATAGCTGGATAGTTGTGCCTGTACATACAACTGTCCATAGCTGGATAGTTGACAAACAGGCTCCAAGGTCAAGTGAAGACCCAGTAATATCAGCCTGTGAAAGCAGAGAATGATGCTCGAGCTAAGTGTTTGGTTTTGGTCAGGTTCAGGAAGTCTTTGGGAAAGGGTGGACCTGCAAATACATACACATTCCTTTTTAAGTATGGCTTTGAAAACTTTTAAATTCACAAAAATGTCTTTTTTAGTTTGTAATGGGGCAAGGGGAATCTAGATTATTACTAAAACAAAAAAGATGTGACCGTGACTCTAATTAAAACATTGTAAATGATATATATTTTTTTTTCTAATAGGTTCCTATGGAAAGAAAGAAAAAGTACATTGAAATTAGGAAAGAGGCCAGGGATGCAGCAAATGGGGCTTCAGGTAGGACACTTTCAGATTGATTTAGAGTACTTCCAGTAGTTGATACTTGGTTATGAAAATGAAAAAATAGTACCCAGCAAGATGGGCTCAGTAGATAAACAGTTCTTGCTTCATAAACCTCATGACTTGAGTTTAGACCCTGGAACCTATGTGAAAAAGCTGGATGCACATCTGGATGAAAAAGATGGCGCACATCTGCAATCCAACACTCATACAGAAAGATGATGTAATCAGGCAGGTGCTCACAGGCCAGCTAGCATGCAGTATGCAGTGCAGCAGCAGAAACAAGAGGCCTGTCTCTCTAAGGTGGAAGACGAGAACCTCCAAAAAGATATCTCTGACCTCACTCACACACTATGGCATACACATGCCCCACATAAACACCTCATGAAAACACATAATAATTATGATTTAGAGGGTTTTTTTTCCTTCCTTCCTCCCTTCCTTTCCCTTTCTTCCTTTCCCTTCTTTCCTTTCCCTTCCTTCCTTTCCCTTCCTTCCTTCCTCCTTTCCTTTCCTTCCTTCCTTCCTCCTTTCCTTTCCTTCCTTCCTTCCCTTCCTTCCTTCCTTCCTTCCTTTCTTCCTTCCTTCCTCCTTTCCTTCCTTTGCTCTTTTCTTTTCCTTTCTTTTCTTTTCTTTTTTCTTTTGAGACATGGTCTCAGTATATAGTTCAGGTTGCAGGTTGCCCTGCAATTCTTTCTGTAGACCAGGCTGTAGACTCACAGATCCACCTGCCTGTGCCTCCATAGTGTTGTGATTAAAGGTGTATACCACCATGTCCAGCAATAATTTTTTTTAATAAAAGATATTTTAGCTGGATAAAATATGTAGCTCATACCTTTAATCCCTGCACTCAGGAGACAGAGGCAGGTAGAACTCCATGAGTTTGAGGCCAGCCTGGTCTACAGCCAGGGCTACATAAAGAGACCAAATAAATAAATAAATAAATAAATAAATAAATACTTTAAAACACTGAAATTTAGTTTGGTATCTTTGTTTGAACATGAATTGCATTCTTTTTTTTCTTTTAATTTTACTTTTTTACTTATTAATTTTACATACTCCTCACTGCCCATCTCCTGATCACCCCCAGACACAATCCTTCCCCATCCCCCATCCCCTTCTCCTCTCAGTGGATGGAGTTCCCCTGGGTACCTCCTAAACCCTGGCACTTCAAGTCTCTGGGAGGCTAGGCGCTTTCCCTCCCACTGAGGCCAGACAAGGCAGCCCAACTAATAGAACATATTCCACAGACAGGCAACAGTATTGGGGACCCTCATGAAAGCCAAGCTGCACATCTGCTACACATGAGTAGGGAGGCCTAGGTCCAGCCCATGTATGTTCTTTGTTTGATCAGACTCTGAGAGCCCCAAAGGTCCAGGTTAGTTGACTCTATTGGTCTTCCTGTGGAGTTCCTATCCCCTTTGGGGCCCAGCATTCATTCACATATACGTAATTATTCAGAGGTCTGTGTTAAAATGTAAGGCCTGGGCCTGGCATGGTAGCACATGCCTTTAATCCTAGCACTCAGGAGGGAAAGGCAGATGGATCTTTGAGTTCGAGGCCAGCTTGGTCTAGAAATCAAGTTTCAGAACAGCCAGGGCTACACAGAGAAACCCTGTCTCTAAAAACAAAACAAAATAAACAAAAACAGTTGGCTTTGTCCTTTTTCATTCTCTTCTAAACTTCCAAGCATCTTGCACCTCCCTCAAAGGTCTCTGACCTGCTGCCTGCTATACCTGCTGCTCTCTTAGCTCCCCTTTCCTCTCAAGTACCACAGCAGTCCCATCTGTCCCTATGGGACTTTCTTTGTCCCTCTAGTAAGTTCAGTTGTGGGTAATAGTGTGCCTAGGACATTATACAGGATATACACTTGGCAAAGAGCTTGTGCTTAGCCTCCCTAATTAAAGTTGATCTTTGTCCTTTCATGTGCTTCTTGGTTTGATGTGTATTGGTATGCTTACTTTATTTTTATAACTTTTATTATTTTTTATTTAAAGATAATATTTGGACCTCTATTCTAAATCCCTGACATAATTTAGATTAGCTATTTTTAGGATTATTTCTTCCTATAGCTGTGTTATATTTGATGGCCAAAACATATAACATGATCATTATTAAAAATTGCATCCAGTTAACTAGTTTTTTGTGACAATACAGAGTAACTAGTCAATAGTGACAAGAGCAAAGGAAACTCTTTTCTGTGTTCCTTTTGTAATCTGGACAGTAGACTGAAAGTCACAGGATTGGTGAAAGCTTTAGCTGAAGTTTCTTTTAATTTCGTTATTTGAGGTCTGAGAAACATTTCTTATTAGCTATATTTGAGTACAAATATATTTCCTTCTGCTTATTTTTCAGGCAGTCCTCATTATATGTCTTCATTGTCATATTTGACAGACAGTAGCCTAAGTGAAGAAATGAGTCAATTTGATTTCTCAACTGGAGTTCAGAGCTATTCATACAGTTCTCAAGATCGTAAACCTACCACTGGCCATTTTCAGAGACGGGTGATCACATTTCACATACTCAGAGTATTGTTAACATCTATAAAGAAAGTTACTGTTGTACCTTGTAATCACTAGGTTTTCTGTTGGTCTCAGTAGCCCTATAATACTAATGTTGATTTGGAGACTTTCCAAGATCTAAGCAGGTCTCTCACTGTTAACTCAGCAGTCAGATTTTATCAGTTAGAGGTCAGGACCTCAACAGAGTCACCATACAGACAGCAGAGGTAAGACAGCAGACATGGAAAATCTGGGTGTCCTCAGGGAAGGTCCTTGACAGATGGGAGCTGTCTTAGTTAAGGTTTTATTGCTGAGGAGAGACACCATGAAGACAAACATCTAATTGGGGATGGCTTACATATTAAGAGGTTTAATTCATTATCATCGTGGCAAGAAGCATGGCAGGAATCAGGTAGGCATGCTGCTGGAGAAGGAGCAGAGACTTCTGCATCTTGATCTGCATGCAGCAGGAGACTGTCATATTTCCTCCAACAAGGCCACACTTTCTAATAGTGCTACTTCCTTTGAGCCTATGGGGACCATTTTCTTTCAAACCACCACAGGAACTAGGGGTATATATGCTTAGAATGCAAGGAAAACTTGAAGCTTTGTTTATTTTTTTTAGTTCTATATTAAAGCATATCAAATATATTTTTATATTACCAAATCATTAGTTTCAGTTAAATTGTGTTATTTTATGCTATTGCCCCTTAAATGAGCTTCTTAAATCCATTGACATTTAACAGTGGTATTGCTTGGGTTCCTTTTCATAGGAGCATCAAGATTCCATGACCCAGGATGACATCATGGAGTTAGAGATGGATGAGCTCAATCAACATGAATGTATGGCTCCCATGATAGCCCTGATTAAGCACATGCAGAGAAATGTGATTGCACCTAAGGGAGAAGAGGTATTTTCTCTGATAGTATGCTTTCTTTCAGTATCTCACTGATGTCACTGTAGGACTAATTTCTCATACTGGTTAAGCTATGCTGCACATTAAAGAGCTGGATTCTTTCTTCTTCACATCGTTCTCATGTTCTTTTTTTTTTTTTTTACATGAAAGAGTATTTTTATTTTTTCCTATACACCACCTTAATGATGATACCATGTACATTTTCTCAGCTGGCAAATAAGACACAGAGCAAAATTTCCCAATGTTCGAAGAATCATGAGTAGTCATCTGTCTTTGGGAGGATTCAGTTTCCTTTTTTTTTTTTTTTAAATTAGGTATTTTCTTCATTTACATTTCCAGTGCTATCCCAAAAGTCCCCCATACCCTCCCCTCCCCATCCCCCTACCCACCCACTCCCACTTCTTGGCCCTGGCGTCCCCCTGTACTGAGGCATATAAAGTTTGCACGACCAATGGGCCTCTCTTTCCACTGATGGCCGACTAGGCCATCTTCTGATTCATATGTAGCTAGAGACACGAGCTCTGGGGGGTACTGGTTAGTTCATAATGTTGTTCCACCTATAGGGTTGCAAATCCCTTTAGCTCCTTGGGTACTTTCTCTAGCTCCTCCACTGGGGGCCCTGTGATCCATCCAATAGATGACTGTGAGCATCCACTTCTGTGTTTGCTAGGCCCTGACATAGTCTCACAAGAGACAGCTATATATCAGGGTCCTTTCAGCAAAATCTTGCCAGTGTATGCAATCGTGTCAGTGTTTGGAGGCTGATTATGGCATGGATCCCCAGATATGGCAGTCTCTAGATGGTCCATCCTTTCTTCTCAGCTCCAAATTTTGTCTCTGTAACTCCTTCCATGGGTGTTTTGTTCCCAATTCTAAGAAGGGGCAAAGTGTCCACACTTTGGTCTTCGTTCTTCTTCAGTTTCATGTGTTTTTCAGATTGTATCTTGTATCTTGTATCTTGGGTATTCTAAGTTTCTGGGCTAATATCCACTTATCAGTGAGTACATGTCATGTGAGTTCTTTTGTGATTGGGTTACCTCACTCAGGATGATGCCCTCCAGGTCCATCCATTTGCCTAGGAATTTCATAAATTCATTCTTTTTAATAGCTGAGTAGTACTCCATTGTGTAAGGGATTCAGTTTCTTACGATTGTGATACTGTCCATGCAGGTATCAGCGATGCTTCGTGGTGTAAAACACCTTGCTCAGTTGTACTATCATGGGCCCTTGCTCCAGCTGCTTTCACTTTCTAACTTCTAACTTGGCTTTCAGGATCTGCTTGTGGGTTTCCTCATTATTATGCAGAAGATCTGGTTGAGGGATGGGTTTGGTGTGTTCCTAGGGGATGTCCACAGAAGGGTGGTAGCACACTATTGTCCTGCTGTCGGCTGTCAAGGTGAGGTCCACCTTGCAATTGTAGTCATCTGGAAGAGAAGAGTATGTAGATTCGAGACAAGCACTAGACAAAGCTCCATTTTGGATTGGAAGTAAATGCTTCCAGATAGTTCTGTTTGATATCACCCATTTTACTGCCACCGCCATGATCCTTAGCAAGTGATTTGAAAAATGATTTTGTAAAGTGAAAGCTGTCGCTAGGCACACAGATTTTCGTTCCACGCACTCGCCATCTTGCTCCCTCATGTTCTTATAATAGCAAAATATAACATTCTTTTGTTCCTTTTTCAGAGTAAGTTTGTGTTTTATTTCAGGGTTCAATACCAAAAGATCTTCCACCGTGGATGAAATTTCTTCATGACAAACTAGGAAATGCATCAGTATCTTTAAATATCCGTCTCTTCTTAGCCAAGCTTGTTATTAATACAGAAGAGGTATCTAACTTTTTTCCTTTATATCTTAACTGTTCTGTGCAGTTCTGACCGTCTATGTTAGCATCACCAAAGCAAATGAAGCTTTTAAGAAATAGAACGTGGAGTTACTGTTCTTGCAATACATCAGCAACCACATTTAAACACTTCCTCCAAATCCTTTTGTCAAACGTTATTTTCTGGCATTGGGAGTGAACTTTCTGTACAGCACCTTACCTTAGGCTGTGAGCCTTGTTTATGTAACAAATAAATGAGTACAAATATTCCTGTTAATTACCTGTGTAAAGAAATACTCCATCACTGAAAAGGTCATGTTCTGAAAGTTTCTTTCAGGGGCAACAGGCTTTTGGGGGCATATAGTTCAGCCCATGCTATTTGGGACCTCAAGTGATTTCTAGCTCATGTTCTTCCGAGTGCTGACTTAATAGCTGCTATGTTGGGTGTTATTGGATGGTTTCTTGGAGCTGACAGGAAAACCCCTTATACTGCTGCACTGCATTTCCCAGAGCAGAATCTAGGTCCTGGGGTTCCTTGGATGAGTCTCAGGAGCCTGGTATTCATCTTTCTGTAGACTGGCTCACTAAGGTACTTGTTCCATCTGGTTGTCAGGACCTTATTTTATAAGGTACTTGTTCCATCTGGTTGTCAGGACCATATTTATTATGTTTTTATGAATGTGCATAAAATAATTTTCTATAGCTACATATTACTCAGGACAGAGTTGATTCGTTTTAGTAGTGGAAGTCATTATAAATCTATTTTTGTTGAGTTTTAGGAGTCCTTGAGATAATTCACTGTAAACTGAATCTTAGGTTTGGTAAATGGAAGTTACAACTGTTTTAGCTTTATGTCAAGTCATAAAATGTTGGCTGATAGAGAATACGTTTTTGTATTAATACTTTAGTCTTCAGAACAGTTATCTATATATGGCACTTAAATTTTCTGTGCAGGTCTTTCGCCCTTATGCAAAGCACTGGCTCAGCCCCCTGCTACAGCTAGCTGTTTGCGAGAACAACAGAGAAGGAATTCACTACATGATGGTAGAAATAGTAGCTACCATTCTCTCTTGGACTGGCTTGGCTACACCTACAGTAAGGAACACTACATCTCTTATGTAGTACTATATCATTCCTTTTCTGATGCCCTACATTGGGGATGTCAGATTAGTTAATGTCCTCTTGACATGATGTTGTTGTTTTGGCTATAGATGTATTACTGTAATGCACCAACACTCCACTGTATCACTACTTGCTTTATCTTCTTTTATCTACCTTGGTAATCTCATTGGTGTTGCCTTTCTTACTAAGCTGATGATGTTATGTTTATGGTTTTTACTTGCTAAAAGGTTGGGAGGTAGGTAATGGAATAGTTAAGATCATCTTTATAATTGAGAATGTCTTCTGTGCTTCAGGTCGCTGCATTTGGGAGCCCTTATATGATAGTTTATTCACTGTAACAGTGTTAACTGTTATCTGTGAAATTGTTAAAAGTGACTGGCAAGTAAATGCCATTGCATAACACTTAGAGTAGGTGGTGCACATCCTGGTGGGTTGGTGTGACGGAGTTTTGCTTATTGGTTTGGAACTCGGATAGTGTACAATAAGTTTCACATAAATTTCTCAAATGCACCAATCCTTAATATACACTTGTATAGCTTTATCATGTGTTTGTGTCTGGATGATCTTCTTTTGTTTATTTCACAATAAATCCAATCTAGATTTCTTGGTATTGATGTGATAAAATAGGTAATAGCCCAGTGAATAACATGGAAGAGAATTAGGGCATTCAATTAACCTAAGAGCCATCAGAAGCTCAGCTGCACTTGAAAGTGCAATTACCAGTCTCCAGCACTGTAGCAGGTGAAAGGGGGAAGTGGTAGTGCTGCCTCAGTAACTCCGTGTGCTGAAGTGAGAAGCACTGGGATGGGAGACTAGGCAGATACCAGGTGGCACAGTGGTGAGGGACCCTGAAGAGTTCTCTTTCAGCGATAAAGAGAGGAAGTTCTAAAAAAGACTAAGAGCCAAAGTACAGTAGATACTGGTGGAAACAAGTCATATGGATTCCCTTCCCACCTTATATCAGGTACCTTGACAGGACCAGATGTAGATCTCTTTATGGATACTACGAAGAGCACAACCAACCAGGGCCCGAGCCTCTTACTATAGCTCCCTCTGAGGATACAGTGCACTAACTGTGCCCACATATGAGCAGCCACAATTTCTCCCACCACCTGCCAAGGAAGGATATTGTCTGTCATTGACACAGAAAAACCATAGACAGTTTAACCAGATACTAGGTTCCTCAGTGAATGCTAGGCTTCTTTTCGAGTTGGGTATTTTGATTACGTCCAAGGCCAGGTGCGACAGTGTGTGCTTATAGTTGTACTGCTTTATACTGTAGGAGGTTCAGTAGTTCAAGAGCAGCCTCAGCTATATATTAAGTTTAAAGCTAGCCTGTGCTACATGGAAATCTGTTTCAAAACAACAACAAAAAATGGGGGTGCGATAAGATGTTTTTCCAGAATGGAATGTTATATGTCTTACAGAATTTCAATGTTTTCAGGGAGTCCCTAAAGATGAAGTGTTAGCAAATCGATTGCTTCGTTTTCTAATGAAGCATGTCTTCCATCCCAAAAGAGCTGTGTTTAGGCACAACCTTGAAATTATTAAAACCCTTGTTGAATGCTGGAAGGAGTGTCTTTCCATCCCTTACAGGTATGTATTTGCTAGTTTTTACAGAATGCTTAGGAAAAGGTCAACGTGCACTAAGTTTTAAATGGTAATTTCAAGGAAGTATAATTATATGAATTACCAGGAATATAATTTTTTTAAAAATTATCAAACACAAAAATGATTATAGTAATAATTTGAAATAGAGTCTATTTATAAGATAAAGTTTGCTACTGATAAAACCACCACTGCAGAGTTTGATACCAGAAGCATTTCTGGGTGCTCAGTGCCTCCAGTGTTCCCCACCCTATCCTTCAGCCCTCCCTTCTTTTTGATATTACACTGGGCACCTGGAGTATAGATCCCTGCACTGCCTGAGCCAGCAACCCCTCCCCACCCCCAAAGGCTTAGTGTGATGCTTTAGACTTGCCTGGAGCAAGCTGAAATTTTCAGAACAATTACTATTAACTGACCAGATTTGGACAAATAATTAGAATAGGTAAGAACTGACAAGTGGTATTAATAAGCAGGATCTTGGAAGTAGAAAAAAGCTGTGTTCCATATACAGTATAGCTGAAAATTTGCCTTAGAAAATGATTCGTTTTCTTGTTTCTTATTCATTGTGTAACCTTTGGTTTTCTCCTTTGTGCTGTGTTACAGGTTAATATTTGAAAAATTTTCCCATAAGGACCCTAATTCTAAAGACAATTCTGTGGGAATTCAGTTATTAGGCATTGTGATAGCTAATAACTTGCCTCCCTATGACCCAAATTGTGACATAACCAGTGCCATGTAAGTACTATACGATTGGCTTGCTTCTTTCATAAACTCTGGATTTGATTTTCAGAAGTCGTATTGATATATCTAGAGACCAGACCAATGTTAAAAATACTTGTACCCAAAATTCTAAGACTGAATTTATAGGCCATTTGAAAGGGGAAATGTATCTGGAGTGAAGAAGGAATGTAAGTTTAAAAAAAAGTTGGGACTAGCAGATGGCTCAAGGGTAAAAGTGCTTGCAGCCAAGCCTGATGAATTGAGTTCATTCCCTGGAACCTTTATGATGGAAGGAGAGAGCCAGCTCTCCCAAGTTTTTCCCAGACCTCCACACATATGCTGTGGCCTAAATACACTAATTAAATAAGTATAATGAAACAATTTTAATTAGCATAATTGTTCTGTATAAATCTATAAACAGAAGCTCTTAGGTTTTTTTTTTTCTTTTTAATTTCTGTATGTGGCATGGGAGGGTATGATAAGGAGAGAGCACACAGCTACCCATGAGTACACATGGAGTGCCCAGAGGAAGGCATCAGTTAACTTTCTGTATTACTTTCTGCCTTACTCCCTTGAGACTGGGTCTCTCCCTGAACCTGTGTGGATGGTCAGCCAGTTCCTGGGATATGCTGGTCTTTGGCCTCAATACTAAGGTTGCAGGCTTATTAGTCATGCCCAGCTTTGTGTGGGTGCTCAATTCCTTGTGTTTGTACAGCAAATTCTCTTACACACTCGTCTCTCACTTGTCCCTCTTCTTATTTTTGAAACTGGCATTTTAAACATTGACACTTACAAATACCATGGGCTCTATGAGAGGATTTGAACTGTGTTAACTATGAAGGGGGTGCCCCTATATTGGCAGCTCTCTTCCTGGACTCCAGCCTCACTTGATTCTGTCTTGAATGATGGCAGTCACATATTCATGATGGGGTGGGTATGATATGTGGAGGAAAGAGGCTATAGTAAAATAGTTTAGAACATGACAAAAGATACCATTCTTTTTTTTTTCTTTCCATTTTTTATTAGGTATTTAGCTCATTTATTTCCAATGCTATACCAAAAGTCCCCCATACCCACCCACCCCCACTCCCCTACCCGCCCACTCCCCCTTTTTGGCCCTGGCGTTCCCCTGTTCTGGGGCATATAAAGTTTGTGTGTCCAATGGGCCTCTCTTTCCAGTGATGGCCGACTAGGCCATCTTTTGATACATATGCAGCTAGAGTCAAGAGCTCCGGGGTACTGGTTAGTTCAGAATGTTGATCCACCTATAGGGTTGCAGATCCCTTTAGCTCCTTGGGTACTTTCTCTAGCTCCTCCATTGGGAGCCCTGTAATCCATCCATTAGCTGACTGTGGGCATCCACTTCTGTGTTTGCTAGGCCCCGGCATAGTCTCACAAGAGACAGCTACATCTGGGTCCTTTCGATAAAATCTTGCTAGTGTATGCAATGGTGTCAGCGTTTGGATGCTGATTATGGGGTGGATCCCTGGATAAGGCAGTCTCTACATGGTCCATCCTTTCATCTCAGCTCCAAACTTTGTCTCTGTAACTCCTTCCAAGGGTGTTTTGTTCCCACTTCTAAGGAGGGGCATAGTGTCCACACTTCAGTCTTCATTTTTCTTGAGTTTCATGTGTTTAGGAAATTGTATCTTATATCTTGGGTATCCTAGGTTTTGGGCTAATATCCACTTATCAGTGAGTACATATTGTGTGAGTTCCTTTGTGAATGTGTTACCTCACTCAGGATGATGCCCTCCAGGTCCATCCATTTGGCTAGGAATTTCATAAATTCATTCTTTTTAATAGCTAAGTAGTACTCCATTGTGTAGATGTACCACATTTTCTGTATCCATTCCTCTGTTGAGGGGCATCTGGGTTCTTTCCAGCTTCTGGCTATTATAAATAAGGCTGCTATGAACATAGTGGAGCATGTGTCCTTCTTACCAGTTGGGGCATCTTCTGGATATATGCCCAGGAGAGGTATTGCTGGATCCTCCGGTAGTACTATGTCCAATTTTCTGAGGAACCGCCAGACGGATTTCCAGAGTGGTTGTACAAGCCTGCAATCCCACCAACAATGGAGGAGTGTTCCTCTTTCTCCACATCCTCGCCAGCATCTGCTGTCACCTGAATTTTTTTTTTCCATTTTTTATTAGGTATTTAGCTCATTTACATTTCCAATGCTATACCAAAAGTCCCCCTTACCCACCCACCCCCACTCCCCTACCCACCCACTCCCCCCCTTTGGCCCTGGCGTTCCCCTGTACCGGGGCACACAAAGTCTGCGTGTCCAATGGGCCTCTCTTTCCAGTGATGGCCGACTAGGCCATCTTTTGATACATATGCAGCTAGAGTCAAGAGCTCAGGGGTACTGGTTAGTTCATAATGTTGTTCCACCTATAGGGTTGAAGATCCCTTTAGCTCCTTGGGTACTTTCTCTAGCTCCTCCATTGGGAGCCCTGTGATCCATCCATTAGCTGACTGTGAGCATCCACTTCTGTGTTTGCTAGGCCCCGGCATAGTCTCACAAGAGACAGCTACATCTGGGTCCTTTCAGTAAAATCTTGCTAGTGTATGCAATGGTGTCAGCATTTGGAAGCTGATTATGGGGTGGATCCCTGGATATGGCAGTCTCTACATGGTCCATCCTTTCATCTCAGCTCCATACTTTGTTTCTGTAACTCCTTCCATGGGTGTTTTGTTCCCACTTCTAAGGAGGGGCATAGTGTCCACACTTCAGTCTTCATTTTTCTTGAGTTTCATGTGTTTAGGAAATTGTATCTTATATCGTGGGTATCCTAGGTTTTGGGCTAGTATCCACTTATCAGTGAGTACATATTGTGTGAGTTCCTTTGTGATTGTGTTACCTCACTCAGGATGATGCCCTCCAGGTCCATCCATTTGGCTAGGAATTTCATAAATTCATTCTTTTTAATAGCTGAGTAGTACTCCATTGTGTAGATGTACCACATTTTCTGTATCCATTCCTCTGTTGAGGGGCATCTGGGTTCTTTCCAGTTTCTGGCTATTATAAATAAGGCTGCTATGAACATAGTGGAGCATGTGTCCTTCTTACCAGTTGGGGCTTTTAAAGAAGATCTCAGAAGATGGAAAGATCTCCCATGCTCATGGATTGGCAGGACCAACATTGTAAAAATGGCTATCTTGCCAAAAGCAATCTACAGATTCAATGCAATCCCCATTAAAATTCCAACTCAATTCTTCAACGAATTAGAAGGAGCAATTTGCAAATTCATCTGGAATAACAAAAAACCGAGGATAGCAAAAACTCTTCTCAAGGATAAAAGAACCTCTGGTGGAATCACCATGCCTGACCTAAAGCTTTACTACAGAGCAATTGTGATAAAAACTGCATGGTACTGGTATAGAGACAGACAAGTGTGTTGCGCGCGCTCAACTGGCCAGGAAGAACGACGCTGCTACAGGATCCTTCTGCACACGTTTATTCAGTCCTATTTCTTCTTTCTCTATATTTCCCCTGTTTATATCTCCCTTGTTTTTATATCTCCCTTGTTTTTATATCTCCCTTGTTTTTATATCTCCCCTGTTTTTATATCTCCCCCGAACCCTGGGCCTCTCACTCTTTTATACTCTCAGTTCCCATCCACGCACAGCAGGCCACGCCACCTCACCAGGCACGCAGCTTCAGCTAATCAGGGCAGCAGGGGCAAATCTCCACCAAATTGGATTCACCTGTATCCTGGTACACCTGCGCAGCACTCAAGATGTTTGTGTCTTGTATGAGGAAGTCAGGTGCAAGTCATATGACTTAGCTGCAGTCCCTGGCACCTTTGGGACTGCCGCCACACCCGCTCCCCACAATTCCCCCTTTTTTCTTTTTTGGCAGAGAGAATGTCTGTAGATAGCCCCTCGCAACCATGCCCCTTACCTGTCTTTGGGAGACAAACAGCATTGGTTTGATCCCTGTCTTAGGTTGGTGACATGCCCAGGGAGTCTTATCACTGACTACCTCTCTATCATGCCAAGCCACACCTGGGGAGATTGTGTTTTGCTTGCGGCAGGTGCATCAAAAGGCCAGGATATTAATTAACCTATGGCCAGATCTTAATTGCTGCAAGCAAGCCTCATGGGTGAAGGTAGAGGTCTGATCCCCAGTGTGCAAGCATAGGGGCCCTACACAAAACCATCCCTTGGGCTCATCACCCAGAGAGGTCTTGGCCAGCTCCCGTGTCGTTTTTCCTGGGGGAAGGGAACTAGGACACTGAACCTTCATGCAATCAGACGTGCCTTCCACAGGATGCCAACAGCAAGCTATCCTCTGTGCAGTGCTTAGCCTCGCACCCCACGGCATAACGCAGCATAGTTTCTTTTAGAGCGGCAAACCGAATCTGAGGAGATTGTCCCGCCTCCACTGCAGCAAAAGCCTATGCTACCATGGCAAAAGTGCGGGCCTGCACACGCTGCACCTAACACATGTGCCAAACACACAACACACACACACTATAACAAGCATACATCCCAGGGCTCTCATCCCCGCTCATCTTCCCTGAAGCAAGGGATAGATAGCCAGAGAGGCTATCTCTTTAAGGGGAATTCAGGGATCAAAAAGGCATAGAAAAATTTGAACGTCGTGCCGAGCTGGTATCGGCTTCTGGAATAAGGAAAGGATCTCTCATCTTGGCTCCATCCTTTGTGCTTGTGGGATCATCCACCACATCCACAGGGGCAACTGGATCAGGAGCCTCATTCTTGCAGCGTCTCACCAATCTCTCCAGTACCCAAAGAGGTTCCGTCTGGTCCTGTGGAAACACACAAACAGACCCTCTCGCCCACGTCAACACCTGATCTGGTCGATCCTCTCCAAATCTCCAGACAGAAGGTCCACCTACAGGTGGCTGCTGAGGAGGCATAGGGAGAGGACGCAGAAGCTAATTCGCCTTCCTCCTCCGCCTCAGCTCTTTTATTTTGTCCTTTCTGTCCACCTGATAACACTGTGTCTCCTTTCTTTTTCCTTTTTCTTTTTAAGCCCTTCTCCTCTTCCGACATACTTTCTTGTTGCTCTGTAAGGATTTTCTGACCTGTCTTGACTGCCTCTACACACAGTTTCAAACAGTAACAGAGTCCATATATCAGAACAAACAAGACCAAAACTATCAGACCTACCCACAAAGGGTCAACGGGAGAAAAAAGCATAACTACACAGCGAGGATCTATTGATCACTACACTGAGGTTATCATAGTTCCTTAACTTGTCCCCAAACAGGGAACCTTAACTTGTCCCAAAGCCGGGAACCTTTTGTTACCTTGTGCCTACTTCCTGGCAACTTTATGCTCACCTCTATTTTATCTGAGGTCCTTCCCAAACTCCTGGGGTCGCAAGTTTCACTCACTGTGAACTTACCCTGCCGGCAACCACTGACTGCTGAAAGTTCTGAACTCGGTGGGGGAGTCGGTTCCCCGTACGGGCCACCAATTGTCGCGCCTGCTCTCGACCAGCAAGAACGATGCGACCACCAGTCCTTCTAACAGCAGTTTATTCAGTCTTCATCTTTCTTCTTTCTCTTCATCAGTACCGTTCCCCAGCTGAAGAGTTCTGAATCCACGCCAGATCCTTCTCAACAGTCTGTTTCACGGGAACCTTTATTAACTGCTCCTTCCCCGTGATGCAGTTCTGAATCCTCCCTGTAGCAGGGGGTCTTCGCTCTTGCCTGAAGATGTTTCTTGTCCCGGGTTTTCTTGTATTTTCTCGTCCCGGGTTTTCTCGTCCCGTCCCGAGTTTTTCTTCCCGGGTTTCGGCACCACTTGTTGCGCGCGCTCAACTGGCCAGGAAGAACGACGCTGCTACAGGATCCTTCTGCACACGTTTATTCAGTCCTATTTCTTCTTTCTCTATATTTCCCCTGTTTATATCTCCCTTGTTTTTATATCTCCCTTGTTTTTATATCTCCCTTGTTTTTATATCTCCCCTGTTTTTATATCTCCCCCGAACCCTGGGCCTCTCACTCTTTTATACTCTCAGTTCCCATCCACGCACAGCAGGCCACGCCACCTCACCAGGCACGCAGCTTCAGCTAATCAGGGCAGCAGGGGCAAATCTCCACCAAATTGGATTCACCTGTATCCTGGTACACCTGCGCAGCACTCAAGATGTTTGTGTCTTGTATGAGGAAGTCAGGTGCAAGTCATATGACTTAGCTGCAGTCCCTGGCACCTTTGGGACTGCCGCCACACCCGCTCCCCACACAAGTGGACCAATGGAATAGAATTGAAGACCCAGAAATGAACCCACACACCTATGGTCACTTGATCTTCGACAAGGGAGCCAAAACCATCCAGTGGAAGAAAGACAGCATTTTCAACAATTGGTGCTGGCACAACTGGTTGTTATCATGTAGATGAATTTTTGATCTTAGACATTCTGACTGGTGTGAGGTGGAATCTCAGGGTTGTTTTGATTCGCATTTCCTTGATGATTAAGGATGTTGAACATTTTTTCAGGTGCTTCTCTGCCATTCGGTATTCCTCAGGTGAGAATTCTTTGTTCAGTTCTGAGCCCCATTTTTTAATGGGGTTGTTTGATTTTCTGAAGTCCACCTTCTTGAGTTCTTTATATATGTTGGATATTAGTCCCCTATCTGATTTAGGATAGGTAAAGATCCTTTCCCAATCTGTTGGTGGTCTCTTTGTCTTATTGACGGTGTCTTTTGCCTTGCAGAAACTTTGGAGTTTCATTAGGTCCCATTTGTCAATTCTCGATCTTACAGCACAAGCCATTGCTGTTCTGTTCAGGAATTTTTCCCCTGTACCCATATCTTCAAGGCTTTTCCCCACTTTCTCCTCTATAAGTTTCAGTGTCTCTGGTTTTATGTGAAGTTCTTTGATCCATTTAGATTTGACCTTAGTACAAGGAGATAAGTATGGATCGATTCGCATTCTTCTACATGATAACAACCAGTTGTGCCAGCACCATTTGTTGAAAATGCTGTCTTTCTTCCACTGGATGGTTTTAGCTCCCTTGTCGAAGATCAAGTGACCATAGGTGTGTGGGTTCATTTCTGGGTCTTCAATTCTATTCCATTGGTCTGCTTGTCTGTCTCTATACCAGTACCATGCAGTTTTTACCACAATTGCTCTGTAGTAAAGCTTTAGGTCAGGCATGGTGATTCCACCAGAGGTTCTTTTATCCTTGAGAAGAGTTTTTGCTATCCTAGGTTTTTTGTTATTCCAGATGAATTTGCAAATTGCTCCTTCTAATTCGTTGAAGAATTGAGTTGGAATTTTGATGGGGATTGCATTGAATCTGTAGATTGCTTTTGGCAAGATAGCCATTTTTACAATATTGATCCTGCCAATCCATGAGCATGGGAGATCTTTCCATCTTCTGAGATCTTCTTTAATTTCTTTCTTCAGAGACTTGAAGTTTTTATCATACAGATCTTTCACTTCCTCATTTAGAGTCACGCCGAGATATTTTATATTATTTGTGACTATTGAGAAGGGTGTTGTTTCCCTAATTTCTTTCTCAGCCTGTTTATTCTTTGTGTAGAGAAAGGCCATTGACTTGTTTGAGTTAATTTTATATCCAGCTACTTCACCGAAGCTGTTTATCAGGTTTAGGAGTTCTCTGGTGGAATTTTTAGGGTCACTTATATGTACTATCATATCATCTGCAAAAAGTGATATTTTGACTTCCTCCTTTCCAATTTGTATCCCCTTGATCTCCTTTTGTTGTCGAATTGCTCTGGCTAATACTTCAAGTACTATGTTGAAAAGGTAGGGAGAAAGTGGGCAGCCTTGTCTAGTCCCTGATTTTAGTGGGATTGCTTCCAGCTTCTCTCCATTTACTTTGATGTTGGCTACTGGTTTGCTGTAGATTGCTTTTATCATGTTTAGGTATGGGCCTTGAATTCCTGATCTTTCCAGAACTTTTATCATGAATGGGTGTTGGATCTTGTCAAATGCTTTTTCTGCATCCAACGAGATGATCATGTGGTTTTTGTCTTTGAGTTTGTTTATATAGTGGATTACATTGATGGATTTTCGTATATTAAACCATCCCTGCATTCCTGGAATAAAACCTACTTGGTCAGGATGGATGATTGCTTTAATGTGTTCTTGGATTCGGTTAGCGAGAATTTTATTGAGGATTTTTGCATCGATATTCATAAGAGAAATTGGTCTGAAGTTCTCTATCTTTGTTGGATCTTTCTGTGGTTTAGGTATCAGAGTAATAGTGGCTTCATAAAATGAGTTGGGTATGGTACTTTCTACTTCTATCTTGTGAAAAAGTTTGCGCAGAACTGGAATTAGATCTTCTTTGAAGGTCTGATAGAACTCTGCACTAAACCCGTCTGGTCCTGGGCTTTTTTTTGGCTGGGAGACTATTTATAACTGCTTCTATTTCTTTAGGGGATATGGGACTGTTTAGAAGGTCAACTTGATCCTGATTCAACTTTGGTACCTGGTATCTGTCCAGAAATTTGTCCATTTCGTCCAGGTTTTCCAGTTTTGTTGAGTATAGCCTTTTGTAGAAGGATCTGATGGTGTTTTGGATTTCTTCAGGATCTGTTGTTATGTCTCTCTTTTCAGTTCTGATTTTGTTAATTAGGATTTTGTCTCTGTGCCCTCTAGTGAGTCTAGCTAAGGGTTTATCTATCTTGTTGATTTTCTCAAAGAACCAACTCCTCGTTTGGTTAATTCTTTGAATAGTTCTTCTTGTTTCCACTTGGTTGATTTCACCCCTGAGTTTGATTATTTCCTGCCGTCTGCTCCTCTTGGGTGAATTTGCTTCCTTTTTTTCTAGAGCTTTTAGATGTGTTGTCAAGCTGCTAGTATGTGCTCTCTCCCGTTTCTTCTTGGAGGCACTCAGAGCTATGAGTTTCCCTCTTAGAAATGCTTTCATTGTGTCCCAAAGGTTTGGGTACGTTGTGGCTTCATTTTCATTAAACTCTAAAAAGTCTTTAATTTCTTTCTTTATTCCTTCCTTGACCAAGGTATCATTGAGAAGAGTGTTGTTCAGTTTCCACGTGAGTGTTGGCTTTCTGTTATTTTTTTTGTTATTGAAGATTAGCCTTAGTGCATGGTGATCTGATAGGATACATGGGACAATTTCAATATTTTTGAATCTGTTGAGGCCTGTTTTGTGACCTATTATGTGGTCAATTTTGGAGAAGGTACCATGAGGTGCTGAGAAGAAGGTATATCCTTTTGTTTTAGGATAAAATGTTCTGTAGATATCTGTCAGATCCATTTGTTTCATCACTTCTGTTAGTTTCAGTGTGTCCCTGTTTAGTTTCTGTTTCCATGATCTGTCCATTGGTGAAAGTGGTGTGTTGAAGTCTCCCACTATTATTGTGTGAGGTGCAATGTGTGCTTTGAGCTTTACTAAAGTTTCTTTAATGAATGTGGCTGCCCTTGTATTTGGCGCATAGATATTCAGAATTGAGAGTTCCTCTTGGAGGATTTTACCTTTGATGAGAACAAAGTGCCCCTCCTTGTCTTTTTTGATGACTTTGGGTTGGAAGTCAATCTTATCAGATATTAGGATGGCTACTCCAGCTTGTTTCTTCATACCATTTGCTTGGAAAATTGTTTTCCAGCCTTTTATTCTGAGGTAGTGTCTATCTTTTTCTCTGAGATGTGTCTCCTGTAAACAGCAAAATGTTGGGTCTTGTTTGTGTAGCCAGTTTGTTAGTCTATGTCTTTTTATTGGGGAGTTGAGACCATTGATGTTAAGAGATATTAAGGAAAAGTAATTGTTGCTTCCTGTTATTTTTGTTGTTAAAGTTGGCATTCTGTTCTTGTGGCTGTCTTCTTTTAGGTTTGTTGAGGGATTACCTTCTTGTTTTTTCTAGGGCATTGTTCCCGTTCTTGTATTGGTTTTTTTCTGTTATTAACCTTTGAAGGGCTGGATTCGTGGAGAGATAATGTGAGAATTTGGTTTTGTCGTGGAATACTTTGGTTTCTCCATCTATGGTAATTGAGAGTTTGGCTGGGTATAGTAGCCTGGGCTGGAATTTGTGTTCTCTTGGTGTCTGTATAACATCTGTCCAGGCTCTTCTGGCTTTCATAGTCTCTGGTGAAAATCTGGTGTAATTCTGATAGGCTTGCCTTTATATGTTACTTGACCTTTTTCCCTTACTGCTTTTAGTATTCTATCTTTATTTAGTGCATTTGTTGTTCTGATTATTATGTGTCGGGAGGAATTTCTTTTCTGGTCCAGTCTATTTGGAGTTCTGTAGGCTTCTTGTATGTTCATAGGTATCTCTTTCTTTATATTTGGGAAGTTTTCTTCAATAATTTTGTTGAAGATGTTTGCTGGTCCTTTGAGTTGAAAATCTTCATTCTCATCCACTCCTATTATCCGTAGGTTTGGTCTTCTCATTGTGTCCTGGATTTCCTGGATATTTTGAGTTAGGATCTTTTTGCATTTTCCATTTTCTTTGATTGTTGTGCCGATGTTCTCTATGGAATCTTCTGCACCTGAGATTCTCTCTTCCATCTCTTGTATTCTGTTGCTGATGCTCAAATCTATGGTTCCAGATTTCTTTCCTAGGGTTTCTATCTCCAGTGTTGCCTCACTTTGAGTTTTCTTTATTGTTTCTACTTCCCTTTTTAGGTCTAGTATGGTTTTGTTCATTTCCATCACCTGTTTGTATGTTTTTTCCTCTTTTTCTGTAAGGACTTCTACCTGTTTGATTGTGTTTTCCTGTTTTTCTTTAAGGACTTGTAACTCTTTGGCAGTGTTCTCCTGTATTTCTTTAAGTGATTTATTAAAGTCCTTCTTGATGTCCTCTACCATCATCATGAGATATGCTTTTAAATCTAGGTCTAGGTTTTCGGGTGTGTTGGGGTGCCCTGGACTGGGCGAAGTGGGAGTGCTGGGTTCTGATGATGGTGAGTGGTCTTGGTTCCTGTTAGTAGGATTCCTACGTTTACCTTTCGCCATCTGGTAATCTCTGGAGTTAGTAGTTATAGTTGACTCTGTTTAGAGATTGTTCTTCTGGTGATTCTGTTACCGTCTCTCAGCAGACCTGGGAGACAGATTCTCTCCTCTGAGTTTCAGTGCTCAGAGCACTCTCTGCTGGCAAGCTCTCTTACAGGGAAGGTGCACAGATATCTTGTTTTTGGACCTCCTCCTGGTCGAAGAAGAAGGCCCAAAACAGGGCCTCTCTCAGAAGCTGTGTTGCTTTGGCAGTTCCCAGAAGCTGTCAGCTCCTGTGGTGCAGACTCTCACCTGTGCAGACTAAATTCCTAAGTTCCAGGGAGTCCTGGAACCAAGATGGCGACCGCTGCTGCTGAGGCTGAGTCCGCCTCCCAAGCCAGGCGGACACCTGTCCTCTGGTCCGGATGGTGGCCGGTTGTCTGCGGCCCGCCCAGGCTGCTGCCTCAGCGGCTCTGTGCTTCCGCCCGTCCCAGAAGCTGTCCGGTTCTCTGGCGCACCCTCTAACCTGTTCAGACTAATTTCCTAGGTCCCGCGGAGTCCCGGAACCCAGATGGCGACCGCTGCTGCTGAGGCTGAGGCCGCCTCCCAAGCCAGGCGGACACCTGTCCTCTGGTCCGGATGGTGGCCGGTTGTCTGCCAAAAGATACCATTCTTTACTCCTCCTCCTCCTTTTTTCTTCCTCCTCTCCTCTCCTTCCTCCTCCTCTTCCTTCTCTTCTTCTTGTCAGCATCTCACCATATAGCTTTGGATATCACAGAACTTGATTTTTAAATTGGACGCACCTCAAACTCACAGACCTCTGCCTCTCCTCCTAAGTGCTGAGATTAAAGGCTTACACCACAATGCCTGGCCTCTTTCCCTGCTCTTGAGGATTTTTTTTAAACTTGATATCCATATAATGTTCTCTAGGTTTAGCCTTGTACTCCTAGATCCCTCGGCTATAGGTCTCGGTGAGGGAGAGGCAAATTTAATTCTGATTGGCGAACATTGGCCTTTAGACCAGTTGCACCTGTTGCTGTTGCTTTAGATGGTATAGGTTCAGAGCTGAGGCAGCCAGTAGCTCAGTGTTGACTTAAAAACATCACCAGGAGTTACCATTCAGGCTGTAAAAGCCAAGAGTTAATGTGTCACTTTGCACAGAGTATCACCCTTCACTTTCTCAGCATTGTGTTGCTTTTAGATGGCTTGTGGCAGGGAATTCTACTCTTAGATACGTCCTCTTTCTTTCCTGCAGATTTCTGTTGTATGCAGTGGAGGGAAATACTCTTACTGCAGTGTTGAACTGGGATTTGACAGTAGACTTTTATGGTTGTGAAGCCAGAGCCCATAAATCTATATGCATGCACATTTAAGTCTATATGTAATTTGTGTCACATTTTATATATTTTCTCAGTTTGCCTATTAATGTGACATGAGGAGGAAAATTATTACATTTTTTTGTGTCAAACATCAGAATGGACTGTTTTATGCTTGTTTTCTCTGTATTCTTACAGGTATTTTGAAGCTTTAGTCAATAACATGTCCTTTGTGAAGTATAAAGAAGTATATGCAGCTGCAGCAGAAGTTTTAGGACTTATTCTTCAATACATTACTGAGAGAAAACACGTGAGTGCTGCATTGTGCACTGGTGATTATGATTGCCCTGTATCTTCCTTGATCCTACTGGGCACGGGAGGGCATCTCTTCCTTTTAACAGTACTGCTTTTGGTGGGAGAATGGAGTATGTAGGGACTAAGGTATGAGTGTGTGACAGAGCATTTGTCTAGCATCCATGAAGCCCTGCCTGCCCCAACAGGACAAAAACATGCAAACATTGGTGACTTCTTGCTGCTGTATTCAGAGCAAAGGGACTAGCCAGGCATTGCTTCCAGGTTACCCTTGCTTCCAGGTTCACTTCTCACTGTGTGACTGTTTGGTTAGCTCTTTGCTCTGATCTGGTGATCTTTTGTTACACCCCTGAACATCTTATCTAGCCTCATGGATTTGAAAGCCATCTTTATCCATCAGGGTGGAGGCTGTGCTATGGGTACCACCAGGATAAGTGAGGACAGACTTAGTGGTGCTAACAACTTGGAATGCACTCTTCCCATTTCCATGACTGTAAATATGTAACTCAGGAAAGCAAACCCTTAGGAAAATGGAGCTTCATTTTTATTTTGGCATTGTAACCTCCCACCCTTTCTACTTTATAAGCTTATTTTTAATTTTTATTACCTTTTTAAAACAACAGTTTCACATGTGTGTACCTTGTATACTTACCTTGCTATGACCTTGGTCTACCTTCCACCCTCATTACAACTGACGCTATCTCTCTCTCTCTCTCCCCCTCTCCCTCTCTCTCCCCCTCTTCCTCTCCCTCTCTCTCTCCTTCTCCTATCCTTTTTCCCTCTCACCCTCCCCCCCTCTCATTCTTATGTATTTATTTTGCTTTATGTCTTACCAAGTTAAAAACATTGGTGTGGCCACTGTTACAAATGTAGCTTTTTGCTACCCTGCCTAAGCCCTGGAAAGGGGCCGCACTACCAGTGCCCTCCCAGCTTCTCTTGAGTCCACAGATAAAAGACACACACACACACACACACACACACAGACGGACTCACTTGTTCCTTTTCAATTTGCCTTCTTGACACAGTTGCTGTGCACTACTGTCTCCCACCTGGAAAACATGCCCTTATCATTACTCTTAGCTCCACTCCTCCCACCAGCCCTAACTTTAGTTGGTCAGTTAAATCTAGTCCCTGCTAAACATCTCTGACCACCCACCTATTAGCCGCAGCCCACTACTCATCCTCTCTCTCAATGTTAAACAACTTGACTTTGATTATGAGACTTAAACTAGTCTTTAACCCCATCAGAAATCTGAGAATGACTTAAACATTATCTGAGTATATAGGAAGCACCAATACCTGACTACCTGGACAGCCTCCTAATGCCTCAAAATGTTGGAGCATCAGTCTTCAGCATTTTGGTACAGGATCATCTGACAGACCTTTGCAGAGCAGAATAATTAAGGACTGCTTACCCTGTCTTGGTAGAACCAGCAGTTGAGTATTTTGCATAACGTGTCCTTTGCCTGGAAAGTATTTTGTCTGCAGATGAAATAGTCAATTTCTTCCCAGTGTCTACCTTGCCATGATAAGCAACCTTGCCTGGAGGTGAAGATGCTCGATTTCTCCTTTGAACCAAGAAGGGGGTGCTGTCGGGAGTAGATATGTCTCATTGTCAAATGATTAATAACATTAAATGTCACATTCTGTGGATTTCTGATATTTTTTAATACTATCTATATAAGTAAGATAATCTGAACCTTGACTACTCTTATCTATTTCTAATTGAAATAGATCAAAAACACCCTTTAATTACATCACAGTCTGATATAACCATGAGTTTGCTATCTGACCCTTAACTCATATTGCTTAATCATCTAAAAACAGTTTGTAGTAGCATTTATTAGAAGGACTGGGTCTAAGCTTTGTATTTTCAAATGAGTTGTATGGGCACAATGTCTGTCTAAGAGTAACAGTATTAATCTCAAATTTTACATCAGTATAAGAAATTAATACCAATGAGAACCTTAAATCTGTATCAAAATAAATCTGTACCAATATAAGAAATTATAACTTCAACTTTAAATCAATTATAAAAATTTATACCAGTTCAGATTATTGCTACACAATCAATTCCACCTATTCTCTCCCTGTTCAAAATTATGACCATTCCCAAATTATCCCTTAAAATTAACACTTTTCTATAAGTTGTAAAATAATCATTACCAGACTCCCCCCCCCCAAAAAAAAACAAAACAAAACAAAAAACAAACAAAAAAACAGGGAATTGGGCTGACAACTCTCCGTAACTTCTTCTAGGTTGAGGAGGGGCAATGAAAAATTCTTTAAAGAGGTGGGAAGGGGTAGGAAAATTAGAAAATTTGGTTAGGCTTCAGAAAGCTAGCTTTAGCATCTGTTATCCAGACTCTATGCTTAGAAGGTTTAGGGCTTGACTGAAGTTCTGACTAGACCCATCTGAAATGTTGAATGAGGCAAGATGACCCGGAATCCATGATAATCAGTCCAAGCAGGTTAGTTCAGCATCTCTGAGGATGAATCTTGCAAAAGCTGTACATTCTGTAATATATTAATCTCACAACCAAAATTTTAGTACCACTAAGATATCCATATAGATTGTGCAAGGTGTACAGTTTAGTTAAGGAAGAAATTCTGCTCCTTGTTTGAACATGTGAAAGAAAGCTCTCCTTTTTAGGAGTTAATTTTATTAATAACCAATTATAGTGAGTCTTCGTGCCATGTGAAGGATGGCACAATGAATCTTCACCTGTCCTGTTTGATTCTCTTGAATTTTCCTAGTTGTTCAGGGGTCTCCCTCTGTCATATCTGATCCATATCACTCTGGAAAGGATCTAGAGCCTACTCTCCTTCCCTGTCAACACAAATGCAGAGCCTTCCTCCCAGAATAGTATGTCCTTGAGCCAGTAACTGGAAATCATTAAACATTTAGCTTGACCTCTCTCCCAGAGTAATTTTTATATAACCACCAAAGTCAAAAATCACACTCATTTTGATAATTAAAACAATTCAAAGTAAATAAAGCAATCTAAAGAAATATTATCTGTTGAGATAGTGCTTCTACTGTCCCTTGCCTGACCTTCCATGAGATCAAAGCCTAAATTATTTATTTAATATCTCTGTCTACTTACTATGTGAGCCTATTTCCAGGCTTTCTATATAATTCTCAAGACCTAAATTCCTACTGTCTGAGATAGGCTAGGCACCCTATTCCCTGCTTGCTGTATAAGCCTATTCTATAAGTAAGCTTCTAATTTGTCATACCAGAAATCATCCCAGAATTCCTGTGGAGCCCACGTTCAAGGAATTTTGGGTATATCCTGGCAAGACCTTTCCCAATCTTCTCTAAAGTAATTTTTCCTTAAATCTCGCTTTTTTTTTATTATTAGATCAAATTTAATATACATAATATATATAAATATGAACAATATTGAATTATTCAAACACAAGCAACTGATTAGTGACATTCAACGTAAAATGTTACAGAAAATAATCTATTCACCTACTAAATATGAATGATGAAGTTCCAGTAAAGTTATATTCCATTTATAATTATCCTAATACTCTTTTTTAATTGATTATTTTGTTTATTTTTCAAATGTAGTCCCCCTTCCTAGTTTCTCCTTTGCTAGCCCCCTACCCCATCCCCCTTCCCCCTGTCTCAATGATAGTACTCCCCCCACCCACCTACTCACCCACTCCTTTTTTTTTTTATTGGCTCAATTTATTTATTTTTTTTTCCATTTTTTATTAGGTATTTAGCTCATTTACATTTCCAATGCTATACCAAAAGTACCCCATAACTACCCACCCCCACTCCCCTACCCACCCACTCCCCCTTTTTGGCCCTGGTATTCCCCTGTACTGGGGCATATAAAGTTTGCGTGTCCAATGGGCCTCTCTTTCCAGTGATGGCCGACTAGGCCATCTTTTGATACATATGCAGCTAGAGTCAAGAGCTCCGGGATACTGGTTAGTTCATGATGTTGTTCCACCTATAGGGTTGCAGATCCCTTTAGCTCCTTGGGTACTTTCTCTAGCTCCTCCATTGGGAGCCCTGTGATCCATCCATTAGCTGACTGTGAGCATCCACTTCTGTGTTTGCTAGGCCCCGGCATAGTCTCACAAGAGACAGCTACATCTGGGTCCTTTCGATAAAATCTTGCTAGTGTATGCGATGGTGTCAGCGTTTGGATGCTGATTATGGGGTGGATCCCTGGATATGGCAGTCTCTACATGGTCCATCTTTTCGTCTCAGCTCCAAACTTTGTCTCTGTAACTCCTTCCATGAATGTTTTGTTCCCACTTCTAAGGAGGGGCATAGTGTCCACACTTCAGTCTTCATTTTTCTTGAGTTTCATGTGTTTAGCAAATTGTATCTTATATCTTGGGTATCCTAGGTTTTGGGCTAATATCCACTTATCAGTGAGTACATATTGTGTGAGTTCCTTTGTGAATGTGTTACCTCACTTAGGATGATGCCCTCCAGGTCCATCCATTTGGCTAGGAATTTCATAAATTCATTCTTTTTAATAGCTGAGTAGTACTCCATTGTGTAGATGTACCACATTTTCTGTATCCATTCCTCTGTTGAGGGGCATCTGGGTTCTTTCCAGCTTCTGGCTATTATAAATAAGGCTGCTATGAACATAGTGGAGCATGTGTCCTTCTTACCAGTTGGGGCATCTTCTGGGTATATGCCAAGGAGAGGTATTGCTGGATCCTCCGGTAGTACTATGTCCAATTTTCTGAGGAACCGCCAGACTGATTTCCAGAGTGGTTGTACAAGCTTGCCATCCCACCAACAATGGAGGAGTGTTCCTCTTTCTCCACATCCACGCCAGCATCTGCTGTCACCTGAATTTTTGATCTTAGCCATTCTGACTGGTGTATTCACCCACTCCTACCTCATGGCCCTAGCATCCCCCTGTGCTCTGGGCATCAAGCCTCTACAGGACCAAGGGCCTCCTCTCCCATTGATGCCAGGCAGTCCTCTGCTACATATGCAGCTGGAGCCATGGAGTCCCTCCATCTGTGTTCTTTGGTTGGTGGTTTAGTCCCTGGTAGCTCGTGTGTGTGTGTGTGTGTGTGTGTGTGTGTGTGTGTGTGTGTGTGTGTGTGTTGGGGGGAGGGGAGAGGTCTGGTTAGTTGATATTGTTGTTCTTATGGGGTTGCAATCCCCTTCAACTCCCTTAGTCCTTCCGCTAACTCTTCCCTTGGAGTCCCTGTATTCAATCCAATGGTTGGCCAGGCTCTGGTAGAGCCTCTCAGGGGACTGCTATACCATGCTCCTGTCAGCAAGCGCTTCTTGGCATTAGCCATAGTGTCTAGCTTTGGTGTCTGCAGATGGGATGGATCCCTAGGTATATAGCAGTGTGGGAGTAGGGAAATCAGACTAGCCACTAGAAAATCAATCTTCCTTCTATCCCTAAAAACAATTCAAGTTTCATTTATCTCTGTCCTTTGTCCACTTGTTGGAGGCCAGCACTCTCACTGTCTATCTGTTTCTCTGTCTCTCTCTTTCCTTCTCTGTCTTCCTCTAAGCACTTGTCATGAGTGTGTCTACCCTTTTTACTTGCTAACCTTCATGCTTTAAATATTTGTAATGATCTTCCATATTTGTGAGTAAAGACAACTGAAATGAGTATTTTCACACTTCCGATCAGTCTTCGTTGAGTCCATGGTCCATACGGAGTCCTTGCTTTTGAAATCTTACATGTTGGTTCCTGTTGTAAGCTGGCCCGCGGCCTACATGAACTGGGTATTTCTGGAAGGCAGGTTGGGGCTGAAAGAGACTTAGACTGCAAGCTAAGCCAAATGTTCTGATCAAGGCCCGTGATTTTACTCAGAGATTTTACTCAGAGACTATGCTTAAAAGGGGGAAAGCCCATCCCTTGCCAGTCCATTCTTGGTGCCTGGAGCCAGCCTGCAGGATAGGATGTGCCTCCTGAATATCTCAGGGGCCTCTCAGCAGATAGCAGTCTTGGAGGAGAGCAGCAGCAGTGGGTGACAGAACAATAGAGCCATCTAGGTCAGAAGGCTTCACCCAGGTGGTCTCATTCTCAGTGGCAGCAAGGTTTGCATCAGCCGGCTTCAGGCTTGGGGAGGTTACAGGTTCCAGATCCTAGAGACACAGCAGGAAACAGGCCCCGTCTCTGCTCAGGGACAGACAGTGTACAAATGAATATTTAATAGTGTTGAAGGGTGAAGAGACTGTGATCCATGCAGGAAGACCATGATCAGGTCTCTTGAACTAGAGTTCACTGTGAGGACTGATCAAGGCACCTAACATAAAATGCATCTTAAATTGTATTTGATAAACATTAAACTAAAGAGAATTCTGTCTTCTCAGAGGACTTGCAGTGTTTCTATGTCAGAAGGAAGCACAAGGCATTAGATCATTGCACAGTGCCCAAGGTATGGCTTTACACACTCACTGTCACAGTTGAGGCCTGGGAACCTTGTGACTGTGTGGTGGCTACTACAAACTGGTGGCCGTTCCTAGCACTCAATTTTATCACTTGAATGTGAATCTTGGTGAAGGTCATGATGTTGGACGTGTTCCTGGGATTAACTTAAATTATTAAAATAAATTTTGGTTTCAGCCCTTAACATAGTGTTCTACTTTTATGTGTTTGAAAGGAAACTTAATTTTTCAGGTGATAGCAGAGTTGGTATGTGAACTGGTTATAAAACAACTGAAGCAACATCAAAATACTATGGAAGACAAATTTATTGTTTGCTTAAACAAAATAGCGAAGGGCTTCCCTCCTCTTGCTGACAGGTAAGGGACAGTGGCAGGAGGCCTGGGACATGGGTAGGAGGTGTGGGAGCATATCAGCCCCCATCTTCTCATGAACCTCTCTACCTCCACAGGTTCTTGAATGCTTTGTTCTTTCTGCTGCCAAAATTTCATGGAGTAATGAAGACACTTTGTCTGGAAGTTGTACTTTGTCGAGCAGAGGAGATCACAGGCCTATACTTACAGTTAAAGAGTAAAGACTTTCTTCAAGTCATGAGACATAGGTAAGTGAGTATCAGGCCTCACTGACTAGAATACAACACAGACACAGTCACAAAATATTCTCTCGCCCCTGTATCTCCTTTAACTACCAACCACTTTGGGTGTTCAAAAGAAGCATATTTGAAATTTCAACCCAAGGGGTAAAAGTGGTGAGAGCGGAGGAGGGAATGAGATCCCAGCCCAGCCTCTGTCTCTGGAGCCTCGGGGAGTGGCACCCAGTCCCACCCTTGTTTTTTTTCTCATACAAATGAAGACGATTGCTGTACTGCAGTACTTCAGACTGTCTTAAGACTTGTGCGTGGCTTTCAGTTCTGTACCTATTTTGACAAGCAGGAACCTTCTTATGTTAACATTGTTCCCTTCTTTTCAAAGTTTCAATTGAGTAGAAAGTAATTGAAGATAAAGTAGTCGGTCCCTTATTTCTCTGTCTTCTTACATTTGTGACCTGTGTGTATATAACACTTTCATGGTGATAAAACTGGTAAGTATGTAATGTACTGATGACAAGAATGAATGTCATTGTGTTCTGCTCTCTTTCAGTACTTGCTGAAAGCTGACTGCTTTCAGGAACAGGAGACACTCAGATATTTAGGACTCGGGGCACAATTAGATCACTATCTGACAGACACAATTAGATCGCTATCTGACAGACACAATTAGATTGCTATCTGACAGACACAATTAGATCACTATCTGACAGACACAATTAGATCACTATCTATCTGACAGACACAATTAGATCACTATCTGACAGACACAGTTAGATCACTATCTATCTGACAGACACAATTAGATCACTATCTATCTGACAGACACAATTAGATCACTATCTATCTGACAGACACAATTAGATCACTATCTATCTGACAGACACAATTAGATCACTATCTATCTGACAGACACAATTAGATCACTATCTATCTGACAGACACAATTAGATCACTATCTATATCTGACAGACACAATTAGATCACTATCTATATCTGACAGACACAATTAGATCACTATCTATCTGACAGACACAATTAGATCACTATCTATCTGACAGACACAATTAGATCACTATCTATCTGACAGACACAATTAGATCACTATCTATCTGACAGACACAATTAGATCACTATCTATCTGACAGACACAATTAGATCACTATCTATCTGACAGACACAATTAGATCACTATCTATCTGACAGACACAATTAGATCACTATCTATCTGACAGACACAACTAGATCACTATCTATCTGACAGACACAATTAGATCACTATCTATCTGACAGACTGATAGCACCTGAGAGTGTTCTCACCTAAGTCCTTCATAATTTTCCCTTATTTTGTCTGTCACCATCAGTTTCTTTAAATGAACTTTATTTTGAAATAATCTTTATAGATACAAAAAAGGTAAAGATTTTATACAAAATTCCCATATATTCTTCACTCCTCCTTTTATATGATCATAATAATCACAATTATGATTGTTAAAAGTAAAGAATTACTATGAATAACCTAGTCCGACTTTCTCTTTTCAGCTCTTTAAAAATTCAGAATGTTTTAACTGTGATGTTATGTGACCCTAAATTTTTTGGGTGTGAAGTTTTGAATGATTGCTTTAAGCTTCCCATTGATTAATTACTATTAATTACTTCATATTTTTATAGTTTTACATTTTAGTCTTCCTTGGTTGCAGTTGCCAGTTTCTTTCTGGCTGACTATTATTTTAGTAGGAGGGATGTTCAGTTGTACATGGTAGTCTTTTATGATTCCTTTTTTAAAAATAATTTTTATGTATTCTTTTACAGTTTTGCACACACACACTTGTATATAATGCCTTTTTATAAGAATCACTCCCAGTTCTCTTTTGTCCCCTTTCCCACTGCCATTCCTACCAACACACCTCCCTACTCTGACTTTATTCTTCTCTCTCTCTCTCTCTCTCTCTCTCTCTCTCTCTCTCTCTCTCCCCCCTCTCTCTCGTGTCCATTGAGTTTAACATGTATGTACATAGATATGGGGTTATTCACTGGATTATGGGTACCTTAAAAAACTGCCTGCACCAGTGAAGAAAAAAGATTAACCTCCCCAGCCACTGTTAACTACCAATAGCTTTTCAATAGGGTGGACTGGCATGAGTGCCCAATCACATGCCAGTGATAGAAGTGTTCAGTCCTGTTCAGGTGGCCATAGCTTCTGTGAGTGCACATGTGTAGTGGTCATCTCATGTCCTGAAGACAGCATTTCACAGCATTCTTCCATGCCCTTTGGTTCTTAGCTTCTTAATACTCTTCCCCTCCCCCGCCCCCTTTTTTAATTGGATTTTTTTTTTATTATTTACACTACAAATATTATCCCTTTCTCTGGTTTCCTCTCTGAAAAACACCCTCCCTCCCTTTCATCTTCCCCCCTACCCCTGCTCACCAACCCACCCACTCCTGCTTCCTGGTTCTGGCATTCCCCCACACTGGGGCATACAGCCTTCCTTAGGATAAAGGGCCTCTCCTCCCATTGATGTCCAACTAGGTCATCCTCTGCTGCATATGCAGCTGGAGCCATGAGTCCCACCATGTATGCTCTTTGGTTGGTGGTTTAGTCCCTGGGAGCTCTGGGAGTACTGGCTAGTTCATATTGTTGTTCTTCCTATGGGGCTGCAAACCCCTTCAGCTCCTTGGGTCCTTTCTCTAGCTCCTTCATTGGGACCCTGTGCTCAGTCCAATGGATGGATGTGAGCATCCACCTCTGTATTTGTCAGGCACTGGCAGAGCCTCAGGAGACAGCTATATCAGGCTCCTGTCAGGAAGCACTTGTTGGCATCTGCAATAGTGTCTGGGTTTGGTGATTGTAAATGGGATGGATCCCCAGGTGAGTCAGTCTCTATATGATCATTTCTTCACTCTCTCCTCCACACTTTTTCTCTTTAACTCCTTCCATGGTGTTTGATTCCCCTCTTCTAAGATGGATAGAAGTATCCACACTATGGTCTTCCTTCTTGAGTTTCATGTGGTTTGTGAATTGTATCTTGGGTATTCTGAGCTTCTGGGCTTCTGGGCTAATATCCACTTATCAGTGAGTGCATATCATGTGTGTTCTTTTGTAATTGGGTTACCTCACTCAGGATGATATTCTCCAGATCCATCCATTTGCCTACAAATTTTATAAATTCACTGTTTTTAATAGCTGAGTAAATGTACCACATTTTGTGTATCCATTCCTTTGTTGAGGGACATTTGGGTTCTTTCCAGCTTCTGGCTATTATAAATAAGGCTGCTATGAACATAGTAGAGCATATGTCCTTACATGTTGAAGCATCTTCTGGGTATATGCCCAGGAGTGGTATTGCTGGGTCCTCAGATAGAACTATGTCCAATTTTCTGAGGAACTGGCAAACTGATTTCCAGAGTGGTTGTACCACCTTGCAATCCCACCAGCAATGGAGGAGTGTTCCTTTCTCCACATCCTCGCCAGCATCTGCTGTCACCTGAGTTTTTTATCTTAGCCATTCTGACTGGTATGAGGTGGAATCTCAGCATTGTTTTAATTTACATTTCCTTGATGACTAAGGATGTTGAACATTTCTTTAGGTGCTTCTTGGCCATTCGATATTCCTCAGTTGAAAATTCTTTGTTTAGCTCTATACCCCATTTTTTAATAGGGTAATTTGTTTCCCTGGAGTCTAACTTCTTGAGTTCTTTGTATATATTGGATATTAGCCCTCTATTGGATGTAGGATTGGTGAAGATCTTTTCCCAATCTGTTAGTGGCCTTTTTGTCTTCTGACAGTGTCCTTTGCCTTACAGAAGCTTTGCAATTTTATGAGGTCCCATTTGTCGGTTGATCTTACATTACAAGCCATTGGTATTCTCTTCAGGAATTTTTCCCCTGCGCCCATATGTTGAGGCTCTTCCCCACTTTCTTTAAGTTTCAGTGTATCTGGTTTTATGTGAAAGTCCTTAATCCACTTGGACTTGAGCTTTGTACAAGAAGATAAGAATGGGTCGATTTGCCTTCTTCTACATACTGACTGCCAGTTGAGCAAGCACCATTTGTTGAAAATGCTGTCTTTTTTCCACTGGATGGTTTTAGCTCCTTTGTCAAAGATCAAGTGACCATAGGTGTGTGGGTTCATTTCTGGGTCTTAAATTCTGTTTCATTGATCTACCTGTCTGTCATTGTACCAAAACCATGCGGTTTTTTTCACAATTGCTCTGTAGTACAGCTTGAGGTCAGGGATGGTGATACCCCCAGAAGTTCTTTTATTGTTGAGAATAGTTTTTTGCTATCCTGAGTTTTTTGTTATTCCAGATGAATTTGGAAATTGCCCTTTCTAAATCTACGAAGAATTGAGTTGAAATTTTGATGGGATAGCATTGAATAAGTAGAGCCTATTTGGAGTTCTGTAGGCTTCTTGTATGTTCATGGGCATCTCTTTCTTTAGGTTGGGGAAGTTTTCTTCTATAATTTTGTTGAAGATATTTACTAGCCCTTTAAGTTAGAAATTTTCATTCTCTTCTAAACCTATTATCCTTAGGTTTGGTCTTCTCATTGTGTCGTGGATTTCCTGGATGTTTTGGGTTAAGATCCTTTTGCATTTCACATTTTCTTTGAGTGTTGTGTCAATGTTTTCTATGGTATCTTCTGAACCTGAGATTCTCTCTTCTATCTCTTGTATTCTGTTGGTGATGCTTGAATCTATGGCTACTGACTTCTTTCCTAAGTTTATTTCTGCAGGGTTGTCTCCTTTTGTGATTTCTTTATTGTTTCTACTTCCATTTTTTGATCCTGGATGATTTTGATCAATTCTTTCACCTGTTTGGATGTGGTTTCCTATAATTCTTTAAAGGATTTTTATGTTTCCTCTTTAAGGGCTTCTACCTGTTTACCTGTGCTCCCCTGTATTTCTTTAAGGGAGTTATTTATGTCCACCCTCTATCATCATCATGAGAAATGACTTTAGATCTATATCTTGCTTTTCTGGTGTGATGGTGTATCCAGGACTTGCTGTGGTTGGAGAGTTGGGTTCTGATGATGCCAAGTAACCTTGGTTTCTGTTGCTTCTCTTCTTAAGCTTGCCTCCTGGCCATCTGATTATGTCAAGTGCTCTCTCCCCTCGATATCTCTGATTGGAACCTGTCCTTCCTGTATTCCAGGTTGAGTCAGAACTCCTCAGAGTCCAGCTTTCTCTGGGATCCTGGGATTCTGGGATCCTGGGATCCTGAGATTCTGGGTGTGTCAGAGTTCTTGGCAGTCAAGCTTCCTCTGAGATCCTGAGATCCTGTTGTGACCAAGCTCCTGGGATCCTGGGGTCCTAAGATCCTCAGTGTGTTAGAGCACCTGGAAGTGGTACCTCCTCTGGGGGCTGTCTTCTGAATTCAAAATCAAGGTAGACCAGCACTGACTGGAAGGAAGGCACTGGTCAGATGGGGTTCCTGTGTCCCTGCTCCTGCTGGCCCCCGGCACTCCTGGTGGTGTTGGAACAGATGTTGTGTTCCACTCACCAGTGATCCTAAGATCCTGGGCATGCTAGGGCACCTGTTGAGTGGAGAGTCCTCTGGGGACCATGGGACTGTCTGCTGAGTTCACGCCCAAGGTCTCTTTCTACTCTTGATCAGTGATATTTCCAGATACTTGGGGGGCTGGGTGAGTCATCTATCTATCCTGTTTAGGACTGAACAATCAACAGTCACTTCTCAGAACTTTGAAAATTTGTTAGTCTATATTAACCATTATCCACTTACAAAAAGAAACTTTTCTGGCCAGGGTTGAGAGTATCATTAATCTATGGTTATGAACATAAATATTTAGAAAGTGTGTATTATTTAGCAAAACAACAATAGTAAATTTTCCCCTTAGGGCATATGAGCTCTCTAGCCCTGAACTTTTGACAAGGCTTATAGTACAGATGTGAATTTCTTTTTATGGAGCAAGCTTCAGATTAATCAGATTAATCAGCCACTGGTTACTCCCTTAGCATTCATATCACTATCAGACCAGTCAGTACATCTTTCTCTTTTTTTATTGGTTATTTTATTATTTATATTTCAATTGTTATCTCCCTCCCCGGTTTTCTCTCCACAAAACCCCTCCCCCACCTCCCCCTCCGCCCTGCTTTTATGAGGGTGTCACCCACCCACTCCTGCCTCACCACCCTAGCATTCCCCTACATTGGGGCATCGAGCCTCTACAGTACCAAGGGCCTCCTTTCCCATTAGTACCAGATAAGTCTGTCCTCTGCTATTTATGCAGCTGGAGTCATGGGTCCCTCCGTGTATACTCTCTGGCTGGTGCTTTAGTCCCTGGGAGCTATTGGAGGCAGGAGGGTCTGATTGGTTTATATTGTTGTTCTTTCTATGGGGTTGCAATCCCCTTCAGCTTCTTCAGTCCTTCCCCTAACTCCTGCATTGGGGTCCCCATGCTCAGTCAGATGGTTGGCTGCAAGCATTCAAATCTGTAATGGTCAGGTGCTAGCAGAGCCAATCAGGGAACAGCTATGTTAGGTTCCTGTCAGCAAGTGCTTCTTGGCATCAGCACTACTGTCTGGGTTTGGTATCTGCAGATGGGATGGATCCCTAGGTAGGGCAGTCTCTGGATGGTCTTTCCTTCAGTATCTGCTCCACTCTTTGTCCTTGCATTTCCTTTAGACAGGAGCAATTCTGGTTTAAAATTTTTGAGATGGGTTGGTGGCCCCATCCCTCAACTGGGTGGGGGTGGAGGTGGGGGGTGGGGCACTCCATGCTTATCCACTTTAGATGGTCTCTACAGATTCAATCTCCCCTGTTGTGTATTTTGGCTAATGTCATCCCTGTTGGGTCCTGGAAACCTCTTGCTTCCCTGGCATCTGAGACTTTCTAGTGGCTACCCTCAGTTCCCCATCCCTCACTGTTACACACCTCCATTTAAATCCCTGATCATCAGTACTTCTCTCCCTACTCCTCCCACAGCTGATCTGTTCCCCCTTTTCCCTCTCCCTCCTCTCTCCCTCCCAGGTCCCTTCCTCCCTCTACCTCCCGGGATTATTTTGTTCTCAGTGGACACATCTTGCTTTGCATGTGAGGTCTACTACTAGGCAGAACCAATAGGGACTTTTCCTCAGTGGTCTGGATTGCATAGCACCTACTGAACTATGAATGCTAGCCAGGAAGGATGTTTGTAAGTCAGGTCCAATTTAATTTCTCTATGTCCTATAGTTAGAGTAAATGATGTTTCAACAGCAGAGTCTTACCATTTAGTTCTAGTGAGCAACTAAGTATAATAGCAACAACCTGTATTATTCTAAGGTTCTCTGGAGCTTCCATGACCATCAGTGAATAGAGAGGTAGCCTAATCATTGGCTACTAGGATTTTCACTTGATAACCCATGGCTTGTGTCTGCAGTATTGTCCACACATGTAGTGTACCTCTGTACTCAAACCCTGTCTTGAAAAACCAAAAGAAAAATAAGCAAGCAAACAAACAAAATCTACTTTTAAATTAGCTTCCCAAGTAATGACTTTCTATAAGACCTCTGTAACTAGTCTGTTTTGGTTAATCACCCCCAAACCTGTCTTCTGCCCCATCCTTCCACACACAGTATTTCCCTACTTGTTCCTTTCTCTTACTCTCAGCCCATGCTCTGTCTGCTTTTCATATCACAGGTGTTTTTCCATCCGCTCCTCACTTAAGGCCTCGCAATCCCCTCTCCCATCTTATTGCCCTTCTTATAGAGACACAACAAATTAAACACACAAGTCTGCAATTTTGAATCCAATATCTACTTACTAGAGTTGTCTCTCTGACTTTCCTTAGTATAATACTTCCCATCCATTTTCCTAGTTTCGTTTTCCTTTATAACTGAATAAAACTCTTGTGTATGTGTTTATATGTGCCAGTTTTTCATTACTCTTTCATTAGTAGACTTGAAATGTAGTGTTTAAATTGTAACATCTTTTGAAATTTTAGAACAAGATAAAAATGTTACTTTCCATACTTTGTAAGTATGATAATAATTATTGTTAAATTTATGTTACCAAAAATCTTCTTTATTATAGAGATGATGAAAGACAAAAGGTGTGTTTGGATATAGTTTATAAGATGGTGGCAAAATTAAAACCAATAGAACTCCGAGAACTTCTGAATCCTGTTGTGGAATTTGTTTCCCATCCTTCTCCAACATGTAGAGAACAAATGTATAATATTCTTATGTGGATTCATGACAATTACAGGTTAGCCATTCATTGCATTTTATATCTTTTTTTTTTTAAACAAAGTCTGTGTGCATGTATGCATGGTGTGTGTGTGCTTGTGTGATCACAGACATGTGCCTCTGCACAAAGATCAGAAGACAATCTCAGGTTTTGGTCATCCCCTTCTACTTGTTTCTGATGTAGTCTCTGTCTACACACACGCACACAGACACACACACATACACACACATACACAAAATCTGTTTGTTTGTTTGTTTGTTTTAAGTACATGAGTGCCCTCTTACAATCTTACCTTCATAGTAAACCTTTTAAGAGAGACATCTCCCAGGCAGTGTCATCCCTCAGTCGCCTGTAGGGGTGACAAGACTCAGGGCACAAGGAAAGTCTATGCTGATCTCACACCTTGAGCAGCTCTACCAAACTGCCTCCGCCATCAGTCGCATACAAACCCACCTTTACTTTAATACAGACTGTGGGATTATAGAGTAAAGCAGAATACTAATACTTTGTTATTTTTTTTCAAATAGAGATCAAGAGAGTCAAAATGATGAAGATTCCCAGGAAATATTTAAACTGGCAAAAGATGTACTGATTCAAGGACTGATCGACGAGAACGTTGGACTCCAGTGTGTACTTCTTCTGGAATAAAGTAGACCAGGATTAGGTTATTGCTTTCAAGACTAGCTTCAAGTGTTTACTGTGATATCATCATTCTTTCTGTTTCCTGCATTTTCTAATCCTTAGTGAAATGTGTTTTAAATCACACGTGAGGAATAAGATTTTAACATCCTGACAGGTTATTTCAAAATAAACCTCATGGAAAGGTGGTTAGGACAAAGTGCTTATGAAGTGAGTTAGTTAAAGATTTTCAGGTTGAAGCAACTGTTCTGTTTCCCATCTAACACAAATAGTTAAAATCATATCATACATATCAAGGTTACCTGAAGAGTTGGACACTTTAGCATTAGAAAGAAACCATAATGTTTATTCTGTGTGGAGATATGATCAATGACAATTGTTCTCTAAAATGTCTTAACTCAGTTATGTAAAAACATCTTATCAAATGACAACCACATAACCAAGGACAAAGGTTTTTTTTTAAATATAATTTGACATAATACTCATTTTTCTCCTGCTTCAATTTTAAATTCGTTGAACTTTTAACAGTTTATATTTAAATTTCTTAAAGTACTTGTCTGTTGAAAAGTCCAACATGTTTTGTTTTGTTTTGTTTTTTGAACAATACTAAAGATTGAACCAAGAGCCTCAGATTTATCAGGCTAGCAATGTAATAACTGACCCATATTCCCAGCCTTAACTTGATTTTAGATTAAGCTTTGAATATATTATAACAGTAATTTTTACAGTGAATTGTTTTAGCAAAGCAGTGAAGGATTTTATGAAATTTGCTTTTTATTCTGAGCATCTAAACCAGAGACTTTCATACTAGGCAAGCACTCTCCTGTTGAGTGAACTACAAGTACTAATATTTGTAAGATGATTTTGACTTTTAGAATTGTTGGTACTATATACTTATTTTTGTATACTCTCCAGGGAATAGTCAGATATTCGTTCAGCTTGTCATATATACTACGGTTTAGAGATATTTGTCCTTCAAAACATCTGGTTATTTTTTCTCATATTTTTATGTAGTTTCCCTTTGACCAAGATTTCTATGGATGAAAAGCTATGAAGTCTGCACATGACATTATGGGCAGTATTTCCTTTCATTTGCTGCTATCTACCCAAAATTTTCTCTTCACTTTTCAGACTAATTATTCGGAATTTCTGGAGCCATGAAACCAGATTGCCTTCCAATACATTGGACCGATTGCTGGCATTAAATTCTTTATATTCCCCCAAGATAGAAGTCCACTTTTTAAGTTTAGCAACAAACTTTCTGCTTGAAATGACCAGGATGAGCCCAGATTATCTAAACCCCATTTTTGAGCATCCTCTGTCAGAATGTGAATTTCAGGTAAAGTGCTGTCCTTCTAATCATTGTGACTATTATGTGTTTCCCCTGTTTTTGGTAAATGTCTTCTAATATTGTTTACTAACTTACTTAATTTTCTTAAAGTATGTACATACACCTTGCTTAAGATATGGACATGTGCCTTCTTTCCCCCTGGTATCTCACACTCTGAATCCTCTCAGACGCCACTTGGACAACTCACTTTCCTGTTATTCCGTGTGTGTGTGTGTGTGTGTGTGTGTGTGTGTGTGTGTGTGTGTGTGTGTGTGTGTGATTAAATTATAACACATGGGCTTTTCCACCTATTCCCCAGTTCCCAAAATAACGACTCTGAGACTTATTTATTTATGCACGAATGCCCAGGCCATAAGCTTGGGCTTGTTCTCTGCCTAGCTCATAACTTAGTTAACAGGTTTATTTTATTCTGAGTGCCACATGGCTATACCTCTTCTCAATTTCATGTGTCTATCTCCTCAGACAGCTTTTATTGGCAGGTAATGTTTCTATATAATGCACAATCTTAAAGTAGATGCCCTGGTCTTCTGGTACTTAAGTCTTTCTGACTCTTCTTCCATGTTTCCTGAGCCTTAGGTATAGAGGTGGCCTTATAAATTTATCAGTTGGAATTGGACATCCCATGATCACATCTCTGTATTTTTGACCATTTGTGGATTTCTTTAACAGTCTCTTTATGCTGCAAAAAGAAACTTCCAAAAAGAAAACAAAGGTTATTTGATGAGGAGTCATAATGAGATACCTTAAGAAGAGAATACAGGCATAAACAACAAAGTTCATTTATATTTCATTTGTAGCTTATACACATAGCTTGAAGATAAAATATATACAGGTTTTTAGCACTCTGGTCAACTGAGTGGTATGAGTATGGTAGTTGTATTGTGACATGATTGGCATTGCCAAGTGTGGCATCGGCCCATCATATAGAAGGAGTTGGAGATAGAGCGTAGGAGAATGGAGTTTCTCCATTGTGATTATTTTTTCTACTTTTAAAGTAAGTATGTGTTTAAAAATGTTCTTCTGGCCGAGCATACTGCACGCCTTTAATACCAGAACCTGGGAGGCAGAGGCAGGTGTATTTTTGTGAGTTTGAGGCCAGTCCAGTCTACATAGTCAGTTTTAAATCAGACAGGACTCCATAGAGAAACCCTGTCTCAAAAATAAAGGGGAGGGGGTAAAGATTTTTCTAGGGGGGCTGGTGAGATGGCTCAGCAGTTAGGAGCGCCGACTGCTCTTCCAAAGGTCCTGAGTTCAAATCCCAGCAACCACATGGTGGCTCACAACCGTCCGTAATGAGATCTGATGCCCTCTTCTGGAGTGTCTGAAGACAGCTACAGTGTACTTACATATAATAAATAAATAAATATTAGAAAACATACCTTTAATCAGAATCTTAAAAAAAAAGATTTTTCTAGGGACTGTAGATGTAACTGAGTTGGTAAAGTATTGTCTAGCATGTAGGAAGTCTAGGATTCAGTTCACAGCAACACATATACCTGACATGATGGTATATATACTTGGGAGTCGGAAGCAGGAGAGTCAGAAGTTGAAGGTCATTCTTGGTTATATAGAGAGTTCAAAGCCAGACGAGAGCTACCCATCTCAAAAAAGAAAGAAGGGACTGGGCAGTAGTGGCATACACCTTTAATCCAGCAATTGGGAGGCAGAGGCAGGCAGATCTCTGTGAATTTATGACCTACCTGGTCTACAGAATGAATTCTAAGCCAAAGCTACATAGAGAAACACTGTCTCAAAATAAACAAAAACAAACAAACAAACAAAAAAAACAAAAAGAATTTAAAAATTTAAAAAAGTAAATAAGCATTTTTCGTTAGTTTTTCTTGGAGTGACAGTATATACCCATACACTAATGGTACTATTGGATTTTATTGCTTATTTTTGCATGCTTGAAATTGAACTTAGAGCCTCACTCGTGCTAGGCAAGCATGGAAATATTCCTGTGTCACTACAGAAGGAACATCGTGTTCTTTGAAACTTTTCTTTCTATAGGAATATACTATAGATCCTGACTGGCGTTTTCGTAGTACTGTTCTTACTCCGATGTTTATTGAGACCCAGGCCTCTCCAAGTATTCTCCATACCCAAACCCAAGAAGGGCCCCTCTCAGACCAAAGGCAGAAGCCTGGACAAGTGCGGGCCACCCAACAACAATATGATTTCACTCCAACACAAGCTTCAGGTAACACATGACCAGGCCTTTTACAACAACTTCTGTTGCAAGAACATTGGGGGTTTTTTGTAAGAGAAATAAAGTGATAGGGTAAGTCACAAAGGCTATAAGAAAGACGTGTCAGTCAAAGGAGAAAAACTACTCTGATAAAAAGGTTATCTGAGTAGTCTTTGCGAAAGCAAGCAGCAGTTGTCAGGGTTTGGGTGGAGGTGATAGAGATCGAGGTAATAGTTACAGAGTCTCACTTTTGTTACAAGGAAAGGGTTCTGGATAGTGTTGATGGAATGGACCTAATGCTATTGAATCATGCATTTTAAATGGTTGAAGTGGTAAATGTTACTTTTTGTTTTTCCACATTGTATAAGTGGGAGAAAAAGATTCTTTTTTAAAGTATCTGACTGTAGCTAGACATGCTTGGTTTGATTTGGTTTGACATGAAACTATTTAATGTGGGGGGTAGGGGGGACTGGAGAGATGGCTCAGTGGTTAAGAGCAGTTACTGCTCTTCCAGAGGTCCTGAGTTCAATTCCCAGCAACCACATGGTGGCTCACAATCATCCGTAATGCTATCCAGTGCCCTCTTCTGGGGTGTCTGAGGACAGCTACAGTGTACTCATAAATCAAATAAATAAATCTTAACAAAAAACCCTATTTAATGTGTCATATTTAAAGCACCTTCTCTCAAGAGCAAGACAGATTAACTAGATTCTAATTAGATTCATTTCCTGATGCTTACAGAACTGTTCTTTTCCAGGTGAGTTAATTTTTTTTGCTTTGATATGCAAAGTATAAAGTATAGAATAAAAGATCTTAATCTGTTTTTAAAAGATTCATTTTTACTTTATGTGTTTGAGTATTTTGCCTACATGTATACATGGATATATATGCTTGGTGCCAGCAGAGGCTAGAGGAGGGCGCAATCCCCTGAAACTGGAAATTGAAGTTACAGATGTTTTGTAAACTAATATGTGACTTCTGAGAACTGAAGCCAGGTCCTGTACAGGGTCAGCAAGTTTCTTATTAAACACTGAGCCACCTCTCTAGCCCACTTAGTTGTTTTTTTATTAACACTTCAGCAGTTTCCTCTACATAATTAGTTTCCCATTCTTTTGTTTATAAAAGTAGAACTAATTTGAATAAACACAATAGAAATTCTTTGATACTCACTGTAAGCATAAAATCCTATTACTGGGGTTGATATTGCTGCTAGAGAGTCCTGAGGCTCAGGTGCCTGGTCTGCATTGGGTCATACACCAAGTACCCTGGGCCTCAGCCCAGTATCACAGGTAGATGCAGAGGTCCAGTATCCTGTTTGCCAGCAGATTTTGCTACACTGAGCAGGCTGTGCTGCTTGGTAGCAGCTTCCTCAGTGCTCTCATCCTGTGTGTCTGTAGTTGAAAGGAGCTCATTTGATTGGCTGACTGGGAGCAGCATTGACCTACTGGCGGATCACACCGTCTTCTCTTCAGAGACCTTGTCTTCCTCCTTGCTGTTTTCCCACAAAAGGACTGAAAAGTCACAGAGAATGTCTTGTAAGTCAGTAGGACCGGACTTTGGAACAAAAAAGCTGGGCCTTCCTGATGATGAGGTGGATAACCAAGTGAAAAGTGGTAAGTAAATGGCCAGAGCATGTTTCAAATGCACTGCCCCTAATGTGGAAGCTTAGCTGGGGAGAACATATTTCTGACTGTCTACATTTCCTTGAAAACAAATGAAATAATCAACATTCAATTCAGTAATTGTTGTCCGGACACCTGCCATGTTGAAAACATTTTTTTTGGTGTCCTTCGAGAACTTTTAAGTGTGTGATGGGTCCATTTATTTAATGAATTTTGGGTAACTTTGGAGTAGGTAAAAGCAGTAAATGGGGTAGAATTTGTAATCCAATGTCAGGGTTGAAATTTTAAATCCAATCAGAGTGTGGAGCAAGCATTTGGAAAGACTAGATAGACGAAGGATGTTTGAGAAGAGCCTGGAACCCTGGATACAGAAAGAGAATGAGAAAAAGGATAAAGATAGAAAGAAGAGTGGTATTTTTGTTGAGTGGAAGGAAGTCAAAATTAGTTGAGCAAACTCTGTGGAAGATAGATCCATGCTGACAGTTCTGTGTAGTCCAGCTGGATTGATGTCCTGGGGACATGGGGAATTGTGAAGAGTCCAGTAAGGGGAAGAAAGCAAGGTACACATGAGGAAGCTACCACCTGATGAGTGGAATAGATAGTCATGAGGACTCAGGTCCATTCAAAGAGATTATATGGGAGCAAGTAGTATAAGATGAAATGGTAGGCAAGTCCAGAAGCACTTTTTGGTCCTTAGCAGCTTGATGGTAAGTAGGTAGGAATGGCCTCATTTAAGAGCCAGTGTGAGACCTGAACGGCAGAGAGCCTGGTAGGTAGGCCTCCAGACTCAACACTAAAAAGTCTGGGGAAAAGATAGCTCTTTATAAGACTCAGAAGTAGATGTTGTATCTCTTGGAGCTCAGGTTACAGGTATGGGGGATTGAGCTCAGGTCCTCTAGAGGAGCAGCAAGTACTCTTAAGCTGTCTGTGCATTGGAGGTTTGTCTGTTGTCTTTGCCCTCTATGACACATTTATACCTACCTGGGTGTGGCCTAAGACCCCATCTTCTGTGTGATTATGTCTCAGTATCTGTCCTCAGTGCTCTTACTTTGATAAAATCATCTTTGTGATTTGGGTCCCTTTGTATATGATCATTTTTTTCCTTTCATTTTTTCCTAGACATTGATAATCATTTTGGCTTACATGCTTAGATTTTCACCTATGTATCCAAATTTCCCTGAGTTATACATTGGTATTTTCTCAACATAAATATTTTGTCTTGTTATTTTTGGATTGTGTGTGTGTGTGTGAGAGAGAGAGAGAGAGAGAGAGAGAGAGAGAGAGAGAGAGAGAGAAGGGTGCGGAGGGAGGGAGGGAGGGAGGGAGGGAGGGAGGGAGGGAGGGAAAGAACGCCTACACTCAGCGCTATGATTCTAGGTCAAAGGACAACTTCAGAAATCTATTTTCTCTGTTATATGTGTGTGGGGGCATCAAGCTCAAGTCGTTAGGGGTGGCAGCAGGCCTCTTTACCATCCAGTCAACATTTTGTCTTAAGTTTTTTACAGACCCTCCCTTTCCAGCATACTGCCTGACCATAGTATGGAGACCCTCTCCTCGTTAGCAGACCTTTCATGGACCTAATATTCCGCCTTGATTAATTACTCTTTAGACACCACTGGAGAATGGCAACTGCAGGATTCAGAGTCCTCTTGGCACTGTTTGCTGAACTGGCCTTTTCCACCTCACACTTCCTCCAGATCGGCTGCCATGTCCTTGCTTTCTCCCCCATGGGTGCTGGTCGCCACAGACCATGGACATTTGGCTGTAACTGCACTGGATCCATGCTTTATCCACCTTTTAATTGGGGTTTCCTGAGACATTTAGAACTCCCATGTTCTTTAGAGCTCAGAATTGCTGCACTGTCCTTTCTGGTTTTCCTTATTGGTTTGTGTCCTTAACAAGTCACTAAATTACAATTTAAAAGGAGAGATAAACCCACATTTTCACTTTTGGGATCCTGGGAAAGCATGAAAGTCAACTGCACATGTTGTTTAATTGACCATGAGTTGGCAAACCTGCTTTATGTTCTTCAGGCACTCCGAGCCAGGCAGATATTCTGAGATTGCGCAGAAGATTTTTAAAGGACCGAGAAAAGTTGAGTTTGCTGTATGCCAAAAGGGGCCTCATGGAACAAAAACTAGAGAAGGTTTGTATCTTCTTCAAGAATTTGAAACTTATTTTGCCGCACAGACAATATACTAAGTGTTCAGATTGGTCTACAATGTTACAGGAGCAGTGCTACATAGGTATCTTCTGACATGAATGGGCATAGACGATGTTCATAATACCTGTTTTGTTTTGTTTTTTAAAGAGCCAGGATCTCAGGTTTAAGGCCCCTGTCTACAAATAAACAAGAAATTACAGATATGGCAGTATATTGAAACATAGATCAGTCTACTATCTGTGAAACAGACATTTAGCTGTGAAGATGCTGGCCAACACTTAGGAACAACATGTTGATAATTAAACATTAGAAGTTCATGTGTTTGTATGTGCATTCCGTGTATAAATGTGTCTGATGCATGATATTCAGTGTCAGACATCATAGTAAGTGCTAGCCATGAAGAGATGATCATGAAGGCAAGTCTAGTACATGATACACTAAAGAGAAGCTGAGATTAGAAAGTATCCTATCAGAATTAAACTGTGAACACGTCTATGGAAAGCCTCTCTGGAGAGAGAATACTGGGATTGGAACCACTGGTAAGGGGAAAGCTGAAAGCATAGAAGGGAAGGAAGTGGTTTGTACTGACTGTGGAATGTGCGTCTGAGACAGTGGGCATTGCTGTGGACCTTTACACGAGGCTGCCATGTGTGGGATTGAAAAGAACGTAGCTCTCAGATTTATAATTTTCATGGATATTCAGATTTGGATTTTTCAGTTATGGCCTTTTCTCATACTGACCAAATTGTAGTATAAATAAAATTATTACTTCTCCTTTGTACTAAAGATGTATTCTGGCAGTTTCATTTTGCGTGCATGCTTGCTTTTCTTCTGTTTGGTTGAATGGTTGGTTGGTTGGTTGTTTTTATTTTCCTTTGGTTTGTTTTGAAGCAAGGTAGCTCAGGCTAGCCTCAAACTTGCTATGTAGCCAAGGATGACTTTGAACTCTAAACTTCTTTACCTCATGCACCAACACACTTGGCATGCTTGGTTTTCTTACATGAAATCGCAGTTGTCATTTTTTGCTTCTGGTTATTGTAGGATATCAAGAGTGAGTTTAAAATGAAGCAGGATGCGCAGGTTGTTCTGTACAGAAGTTATCGTCATGGCGATCTTCCTGATATCCAGATCCAGCACAGTGGTCTGATCACCCCCTTGCAGGCTGTGGCCCAGGTCTGTCCAGATACCATGCTTTATGTTCACATTAGCAGCTCTGTGTGAAGTCTAAGGATCTATGTCTAGAAGAAAAGGGTCATACAGAAGTGTTGATTTCCCTTAAATGGTACACTTAAAGATTACCCTTATTCCCCATCTCTAGTTCTGTCATCTCTTGTCTCCTGAGGAGACCCTAACATATAGTTAATGAGAGTAGCACTAAAACTGAGTGCCTTTGTCAGGCAAGTGCGCTCTCAGTCACAAGGAGCTCTTTAAAATCAGATTGACATTTATATTTCTTACCCAGTGTCAGAATGAAATCATGGGAAAAATAGCAGGATAAATTCTGAAGAGCTCAATAAGCCATTTAGATCACTGTCTTGTATACCTTTTATTTGATCTAAATAATTCTGAATTGACAATAATTTTTTAACTGTATTAGACATGTACCCTTGCCAGGTTTCCTCCAGTGGAGACAGTTTATGTTACTATAGTAAAATATTGAGCCCTTTATGTAGATGCATAAAGAAATTAGCGACGTCATTCGTTGTGCTTATTTCTCATGTGTTCACCTGTGGAGTGTGGTCCATGCATAGTCATGTAACTTTTCATGAGATTTGTTGTTGCTGTGAAGTACCTTCACGTCCTTGCACCAGATTCTCCACATAGTCTTATGTCATTGATTATGATTGGATAAAGACTGCGAGTTACCAAAGCGACAGGTACCTCTAAGTGTCAGGGAAGAAGGAGACACCTGTCTTCCCCTGCTCTCCATTTCTCAGTTGTATAGTGCCCTGATTCCTGCCTCTTGTGCGTAGTGGACATCAACTCTTCATTGTGTCCTGTTTAAACCAGAGGGCACTATCATGTATAATACATTGGCAGTTACAGGCTTAAGAGTTTGTCAAAGCCCATCCATTTTGTGCTTAGAAAACAAAACGTGTTTATTCTTTTAAAGAAACAAGACTGCATTTTTTTCCCCTTCTCTTCTTTGAGGAGAGGTGTCCCAGTAATCCACTTCTATTTCTAGTATTTTATTTAACAAATGTTTGTTTATGGACTACCTGCTGTGTATGCCAGCTACTACATTAACTGCTAGGGTGCAGTATTGGGTAAGCCAGAAGAAGCTAAGCTGATCTGTTACCACCCCCCCGACACACACACACACCCCTCTCTCTTTGACTGGGAACCATGCCTTTAAGAAACAGCAAAGGGGAGCATGGATAGTGTTTGTCACAGGACCAACAGGCAGCACTGCCTGATGCTGAGGGATTTTTTGTTTTTTAATTGGATTGATTAAAATTAATTAACTTCATATAAATCTTTGGAGACATAGTCTCTCTTCATAGTCCTAGAACTCACTATGTAAACCAGACTACCCTCAAATTCACAGAGATCTGCCTACCTCTGCCTGCTGAGAGCTAGGATTAAAGGTGTATGCCACCATATCCAGATGAGGCCATTTTTACTTCAGTCACCATTGTAGTTGATCTAATAGACATGAATGTTTAGAATTCTCCGACAAATGAAGGGATTTCTACATAGGTCTCATCAATCAGTAGTCAGCTAACTAACCTGCTAACAATGTGTTGAATGAAAGTAGCAGGTTGTAAAACAGTAGATAGTAGATGAAACAGCACACAGGCTGGAAAAATAACAGCCTTTAGAGTATTTTCTAAAATTTTGTATAATATTATGTGTTTAAAGACCTTATACCGAAAAGACAAATCATGCTTGCATGACTTTGATGTTGCTTTTATAGAGTACTTTTTCATTTTTATTCTTCACTACACAAGAATACATAGTTAGGATATATTCATGTAATGTTCACTGTGCAGATGTTACATACATGCATCAAGGATAGTGCTCCTATGGCCGTGGAACTCTGTTTAAGTCATTGCCCCAAGGTCTTTGCAAACACGGCATCAAACACGTGACAGCTTCCTTGTTTAGTCTGTTCACACCATGAGACACTAGGATCCTGGCTTCAGCTCTGGAGGGGAGTTGTAGGATTATGTGTTCATCCTAATCAGCATCAGCCAGAAGCATTCGACTAGATTCCAGGTCTAGATTCTCCTTGTAGAGTAGGCTGGTAAAACTTTGTAAACTGAATTTAGACATGTAGTGGATGTGTTTTTAGTGGTCAGTATTTAAAGTGAAGTTCTAAAATAGTGCTGGTGAATTACTGCACCTTTATTTCAAGTGTGATTTATGTTTATTTTTTATTTTTAACAGAAAGACCCAATAATTGCAAAACAACTCTTCAGCAGCTTGTTTTCTGGGATTTTGAAAGAAATGAATAAATTTAAGACAACATCTGAAAAGAACATCATCACTCAAAATTTGCTCCAAGATTTCAACCGCTTCCTTAATACAACTTTCTTGTTCTTTCCACCCTTTGTCTCTTGCATCCAGGTAAAGGCCACTGCTGCTCTGCTGTGAGACCGAATGCCTAATGCCATCACTTTATTTCCCAAACTGAAACTTGAGAACAAGGTGTTTAACAGTAAATGTATTATTTAGGTTATCTCTTCTAAGTAGGCACATGTAATTTATGTTTTTGGTTATTTTTGCTCCCCAAATGCTTGTATATGACAATAATTTGAAATCAAATTTGTGTCTTGTAATTAACCTGTCTCTTTAGGGTTTTGATTAAACTGTATGTGTGTATGAATGTATGAATGAATGAATGAATGAATGAATGAATGAATGAATAGTTGCCTGCATGTATACCTGTACCAAATGTGTGCCTTACTATGTTTCTTGCTGAACCTGGGCCTCACTGGCTTAGCAAGATTGGCTGGCAAGCAAGCTCCCTGATCCTCTGCCTCCCAGTGCTGGAATTCTATGTGAAGACTCAGTAGTTTACAGTTGACCTTAGGTCCTAGTCATCTGAACGCAATCTTCCTGTTTGCATGGCTCAGGATTTAACACTTAACCATCTCCTGCAGCCCCAACCCTCTGTTCTCTTTACTTGTTTTTCCTTATGTAGTATTTAGCAAGCTCTTTTCTGCCTTTATTTAGATGGTGATTGAGAATATGCCTAGCTTTCTTCTAAGTGGCAACAGCCACAAAGAGACAAAAATCCATGTGACCCCAAACGCTCATTCTTCACAAGTGTCCCCGACAAACACAAAACAAAGAGTAAATTGGCATTGTGCTGTAGTTCTTGAGTGATGTGGAACTATTAAAATTATATAGGGCAGTAGCCAGGCAGGTTATGTACGTAGCCTCTTGATTGGGTCAGGTATAGCTGTCATTGCAGATATCTAGTCATAGGTTAAAGAAGTTTTCTCTAAGGACACTTGGTTGCAGCAGAGAGCTCAGCGTAAGTATACTTTCAGTTACTGCTTAGCTACATCTACCAGACTATCAGATATTAATTTCTTCTGAGATAGCATGAAAGCACAGTGAGTAAAGGCTCTTAACTACCAACCTGTTCATTTGAGTTTTATCCCCAGGATCCACATGATGGAGGAGAGAATTGACTCCCACAAGTTGTCCTCTAACAACATGAACTTGTATGTTACACATTTGCCTCCCGCTCTCTCTCTCTCTCTATTTATTTATATATATGTATATGTATACACAGTAAATATAAATAAATAAAAATTTTAAATCTTTAAAGTGATTTTAGGAGATAGCGAGTTGGTTCAGTAGTTATTATTGCTTCCTGCTCTTCTAGAGGGCCTGGTTTAGTTCCCAGCATCCACGTTAGGTGGCTCACAACTGCCTGTAACCACAGCTCTAGGATATGTGACTTACACTCATACAGACACATACAGTAAAATAAGAATAAATCTTATTTCTTCTCACTTTTATTGTTTTTGATAACAATTTTAAATAAAATTGAATTATGTCATTTCCCCCTTTCCTTTCTGCTCTACAGCCTGCCCCATACTCCACAGATCTAATTGGAAATTAAAAGCCTCTTTTTCTTTGATTATTATTGCCAAATTACATTTATAGTAATTACTTGTATGCATAAATGTATCAGTACCATCTCCTAGGTCTGTTTTTATTGTTTGTGCGTATATGGTTTCAGGGCTGCCCACATTGTATCAGATAACAATGAAGGAGATCATCTCTGGGAGAGGCTGACTCCCCTACCCTTCCCCTCTCTGCCGTCAGTAGTTACCTAGTTCTTTGACTAGAGGGGAGCTCATGAACTTTAACCCGTTCCACATTAGTGTGTATTGATATTGCTGTTATATCATCTTTATGGAGTCATTTCTAGAAGAGACTATTTCACAGCAGACTTTCTGCTATTCTGGCTATAAGATCTTTATGTCCCTCCTTCAGACATGTTCCTGAACCATGTAGTATTTGTGATGTGTGTGTGTGTGTGTGTGTGTGTGTGTGTGTGTGTGTGTATCAGTTGGTACTGAGTTTCCCCACCATCCATTGACCTCTGAATTGTGTCTGGTTGTGGTTTTCTGTAAAGAGGAGCTTCTTTCATGAGGGTGGCACCTATACTCATCTGTGGCTTTAAGGACAAGATTTAGAATATAGTAAGGAATTATGCTTGACTAGCAAAGTGGCAGTAATAGATATTTTTTTTCTAATATCTATGGCCTCACTAGCATGGAAAGTTCCAATACCAGGCATGGTTGTCCTCCTGCTGAGCAAGCCCTATGTACTATTAAACAGCTGTTGGTTATCACCAACATATGAATATTTTTTATGCCTTAAGCATTGAAATTTATTGACTGAAATATAATTTTATTTGAGTTTTTCTTTTTGTACTGTTAGCCCTTTCTAACGATGACAAACATTTTTATTTGATTGCTTTGGAGAATTTATAGCCATCAGTTCTGGTCTTCAGTCTTGGCAGCCACATGGACAGTGGCTGGTATATGTGTTATAACATCAAGGGGAACTTGAGACCAAGTTCTTAGGGGGCTACATAAATGCAGATGTACATGCAGAGATGCACATTTGAACACTAGTCTGTTTGGAATACGATTACAGTGAACATTCTTCTAGATAATGAGTTGAGGGTTTTTTTTTTTATTATTTGTTGTTTATAGGTCATTGTAATAAATCATGAAATCATCTTTTCAAATATCACTAAGTAAGTTAGCCTCTTAATAAGAAAGGTGTTTGCAAAGGTTGTAAACAAGTCAGTATACCCATTTTTTGGTAAATAAATATAAAATCTGTTCTTTAGCTGCTTTTCTTAACAACTAAAGCTAAATACATAAATATTCCTTTAAATTGTAGTTGCTTAGATATATAAAAGAGGATTTTTGGTTTGTTTGTTTGGTTGGTTGGTTGGTTGGTTGGTTGGTTGGTTGGTTTGGTTTGATTTGGTTTGGTTTTTGAGATAGGGTTTCTCTGTATAGCTCTGGCTGCCCTGGAACTCACTCTGTAGACCAGGCTGGCCTCGAACTCAGAAATCCTCCTGCCCCTGCCTCCCAAGTGCTGGGATTAAAGGCGTGAACCACCACTGCCTGGCATTGCATTTTTAATTTTAACATTTTGTCAGTGCTTTTCTTGATGTAAGTTAATGTTTAGCTTGGAAATATAACAGTAAAGGGTTATATTTTCCCTTTGCAGAAATTGAGTGTTGCAAACCGGGCGTGGTGGTGCACGCCTTTAAGCCCAGCACTCGGGAGGCAGAGGCAGGCAGATTTCAGAGTTCGAGGCCAGCCTGGTCTACAAAGTGAGCTCCAGGACACCCAGGGCTATATAGAGAAACCCTGTCTCGAAAAACCAAAAAAAAAAAGAAAAGAAAAGAAAAGAAATTGAGTGTTGCTAAGAATTTTGCTAGTAGAACTGCACAGACACTTTGTAATATCACTGCCTATTATTACAAGTCGGTTGTTTTTCTTATGTTTAATTAAATGGAATAATCCTTTGTGATGATGTCATCCAAATCCTATGTGCTAAACAGCTATATGTGGTTTTATAGGAAATAAGTTGCCAACACCCAGACTTCCTGACACTTGACCCAGCCTCAGTTCGAGTGGGATGCCTGGCTAGTCTGCAGCAGCCGGGAGGTATCCGTCTTCTGGAAGAGGCCCTACTCCGGCTGATGCCCAAGGAACCACCCACCAAAAGAGTTCGGGGCAAGACTTGCTTGCCTCCCGATGTTCTCCGGTGGATGGAACTTGCTAAGTAAGTCTGGGGTGGACCACTCTTTGATGAACAGTAAGTCAATCAAAGTAGCACAATAAAATATTGCCTTTATTTTATGAAGACATGAGTTGGTAAAGAGGCTGGAGAGATGGCTCAGTAGTTAGAAGAATTTGCTCTCAGAGAGGATTCAAGTTTGGGTTTCTAGTACCTATGTTGGATAGATCACAGGCCACCCAAAACTCCAGCTCCAGGGTATCCAATACTCTTCTCACCAACAGGCAGATAGACAGATAGACACACAGGCACACACACACATATAAAGAAAAAATTTAATAAGCTAGTAAAAACATTTTAGGCTGAGTTTTGTTTTTTTTTTTTTGCCCATGTTTCAAAATGGCCATGAAAAGAAATATTTTCCTTAAAGAAGAAACATTGAGTAACCCTGTAATGCTTAATTTCTAATAGCTCCTGGTATTTTTATTACCTTGTCCAGAAATACAAATTATGCTTTTATGGTCTCTCTGGAGCTGGTACCTTATGGCCTTTTTTGAAATCAGGCCTGGTCCTTGAATGGAGACAAATGGGATTTATGTTGTCCTTTCAGTTCAATCCCTGATACCACAACAAATGAGTCCTATAGAAAATGTATATATTTATAAACATAATTAACCAGAACATGAAGGCGGACAGAGAATGCTGAGAAGGGCATGGCCAGGAAAAGCCAGAGAAGGCTTCATTATACCTCCCACAGCTTCAGATGTGTGATTGACATTTTGTGACACACACACACACATAGAGAGGGAGATGGCAATTACGAGGCACACATGTAAGCCTAGCATGTAGGAGGCTGAGGCAGGATGATCTCTGTTAGTTCAAGGCCAGTCAAGGCTATACCCTGTTTTGACGTATGAATCACAGGCCAGAGGAAGAGCTAGATGAGGATTTATCTCCATTGCAGAACCTGGAATGCTTGAGTGCCTGGCTTCCACTTCCATCCCCAGTGACATGCAGGCAGGCAGGCAGGCAGAGGCGGGGAGGGGGAGATGATAGGAAGGTGGATAGGTAGATAGATGTGTAGATTGCTAGAATATAGAATATATAACTTTACAAGCTTAAACTTGACACATTTGTCTCTAACTTTATTAAATAATTTAGTCTTTTGTTGTTTTATGGTCATCCTTTTGATCAAGTCCTAATAAACATCTAGGTACCTGAGTATCAGGGTAGGTTATATATAGGGATTTCTTTCTGTGCTTGTATATAATATCTCTTTCTGATTTCAACTTCTGACTGTGAACTGCTGCTGTTTAGCACCCATGGACCCACCCTTGCCTCTGACCTTTGACTTCCAGAATCTGGGCTGTAACAGAACCATGTATATTCAACTTGACCTAGTTTAGATTTAATGGCTTCATGATTCATACAAGTTCTGTACAACTTGCTGTTCATAGACCTTTCCCCCTTCCCTTGGTACTTGACTAGAAACTCAAGACCTTATAAAGAAGCTAGGCAAACACTTTTCCACTAAGTTAAAGCCTGGGCAATGCCACCTCTTCCCCCACACCCATCCCTGCTCCTACGGAGACAAGGTCTTGATAAGTCGTTGTTCAGACTGGCCTTGAGCTTACTCTATAACCCTAAGCCAGCCTTGGCCTTGCAACCCTTCTTTCTCAGCCTCCCGAGAACTGAGATTGCAGGCAGTTACCAACTTTCCCAAGCAAAGCTTGTTTGACTGATAAAAGAGATTCACTATCAGAAAATAAAACGGAAAGCAGGAGAAGGAGGGAGGAAGATGTTCTTGGGTGTCTGGTCTGGTAACTATAGTCAGGAAAAGGTGGCATATAGGTTTGGATTTGAAAAGAAACTTGCAAGAAGAAAGAAACAAACTTTAATAACACTAACTTGAGAATTTCATAGTAATTGAATCTTGTTTGTAAGTCCACTGTGTAGCCCAGGTTTACATAGAACTCATTATCCAGGTCTCACCCTTCTGGTGTTGATTACAGACATCCACCACTATGCTGGGCAAGCCAGATTTTTATTAAGATGAAAAGATGAGTGAACTCTCTAGAAGTATTAAGGCTATAAGGGAAATTTTGGTGTCTAAATTATAGTCCCTAGAATATAAAGAAAAGCATCGACAGGGTGAGAGGTATTACTTGCTGCAGGCTTTCCCTTGGGGCTAGACAGAAACTCCAGTTAGCCCACCTGCAGAAGCCGCATACACTATGAGCTTTTCATACTTACAGGGTTAGTTTCTAGACAGGGTCTCATAGTGTAGTGTAGTTCACTCTTATATTAGTGACTCACTGACCGGGCGGCGGTGGCGCACACCTTTAATCCCAGTACTTGGGAGGCAGAGGTAGCCGGATTTCTGAGTTCGAGGCCAGCCTGGTCTACAAAGTGAGTTCCAGGACAGCCAGGGCTATACAGTGAAACCTTGTCTCACAAAAAAGAAAAAAAAATTAGTGACTCACTTACCACCTAGCTTTCTATATTTTGTTTTCAAATGCATATTAAAACAACTTGGGGCTAAAGAAGTAAAACCTAAAGGAAATTTCAGAACCATTAAATTTTATATTTCCAACAAAATACTACTTATATGTTATCTGCGTGAAATCTTCTTTCAATATTAATGAAAATTGTGTAAATACTTCTATTTGGTGATCTGAACTTTGTTTTTCAGACTCTATCGTTCGATTGGGGAGTATGATGTTCTCCGTGGCATTTTTAGCAGTGAGTTAGGAACAACGCAGGACACTCAGAACGCACTATTAGCAGAAGCTAGAAGTGATTATTGTCAAGCTGCTAAGTTGTATGATGAGGTAAAATCAATCTCTGGCAAATATATCAGCTACTTAACCACCTCGGCTCTGTACATGTTAAAAAGAACTGTTAGCTTTAGTGTTAGATGTGTTTTTATAATAACCACTTGTGACATCATTGTTATTGTATCTTGCTCTTTTTAAGACAACATTGAAAGGAGACAAAGCCTTTCATAAGTTCCAAGTATTTCTATGATTGCTATTATTTTTACATTTTCTGTTTTAGTTTGTTTTCTTTTTCTTAGATAAAAATACGATAAAGTAAGATAGCCCTTGATGTTGATGAGTTGGTTTTGTGTGTTTTATTTCACTGCAAGTTGACAAAGGCAGTAGGTGTCAAGCTTTAGCATCTGTCGCCTATAACTATTACGTGAGTGATGGCAGCGTGGAAACCTGCAATCGTCTATAAATCTCCTTTGCTTTACTTTTCCAAAGAACTCGTTAAGTAATAAATAATAAATAAGTAATAAATTAGAGCAAATTTTGCATCATTTGACTGGCTTTCCTGCTAAGTCTCTCAGTGAGAGGACTTTCTTCTCATTGGGGTCTGTTTTGGTGGGCTTGGTTTGGTTTTTTACTAATTACAAAGGTCTAACTTTGTAGTTCTGGCTGTCCTAGAACTCACAGAGATCTGCTTGTGTCTACGTCATGAGTTCTAGGGTTAAAAGTGTGTGCAGCCATGCCCGGCCTCATTTGGGGCCTATAAGCATCTTTCTGGTTTTTTATTTTTGTCTTGTAGAATCATTTATTTTATGTATATGAGTACACCATTGCTGTCTTCAGACACACCAGAAGAGGGCATTTGATCCCCTCACAGATGGTTGTGAGCCACCTTGTGGTTGCTGGAATTGAACTGAGGACCTCTGGAAGAGTAGTCAGTGCTCTTAACCACTGAGCCATTTCTCCAGACTGCTTGTTTGTTTGTTTCTTCAATTCACTGTTATTAATTCACTGAATATTAATCCCATTTCTCTCCTTTTGCCATAAATCTGAAATGATTTTCTTAGTATGTATGCTATAGTATCCCCTTTTAAAACATGTATTAACATCTATGTTATTTCAACTCCATAAAATAGTCCTAATATTTTTCCTGCAGGCTTTAAATAAACTGGAGTGGGTGGATGGTGAACCCACAGAAGCTGAGAAGGAGTTTTGGGAGCTGGCATCGCTTGACTGTTACAACAACCTCTCTAAATGGAAAGAACTTGAGTACTGTTCTACAGTCAATATAGTCAGTGAGAACTCTCTTGACCTAAGTAAAATGTGGAGTGAACCATTTTATCAGGTGTGTAGAATTATATTTGTTTCCGAGCTAGTAAAACTAAAATTTCCCAAGATTGAGATAGTAGTTTGATGCATGTCAATATTCAGACTCTGGTGTTAAGTTTCACATTACTGTTTAGCCACCTCAAAATAAGTGGGATGTGTTTTACAGTAGGTATTTACCTCTATGCTATGACCACATGGAAGAACATTTCCTGTTGTTGCTTATGCTACTAAGAAAGTGCATTGTAGCATTGTGTAGGCAGTGGTGGCGCATGCCTTTAATCCCAGCATTTGGGAGGCAGAGGATTTCTAAGTTTGAGGCCAGCCTGGTCTACAGAGTGAGTTCCAGTACAGCCAGGGCTATTAAAAAACAAACAAACAAACAAACAAACAAAACCTGTCTCGGGAAAAAAAAAAAGGTGCATGGTGGCCACCAAAGGAGGAGACTCTTACAGCTCCTTCTGTACCCATGCTGCCTCCTTCCTGTGCAGTAATCCTCCATTATTTGTGTGCAGTATCCACAGAGTCTTTCAACTTCAAGTAAATCCCATTCTTCTTTAGAAAGACCTACATATTTGTGAATAGAAAATAATCCATGTTTCCCAGGAGCCATCTAGGAGAAGCTAAAAAATCTAGCAGGTGATCTTCCTTCATTATGTAAAGGCATAATGAATTTGTTGTTCTAGGCAAGGCCAAAGGGATTACATTTGAGGAAAGATTCCTGCTATTAATAAGCTTTTTTGTTATTATTAAATATATATATAGCAATCTCTAGGTATTAGTCTACCCTTTTGAGCAGATTTCTGCAGAACGATGTAGATGTTATGTCTTGTAGTGATCCTATATAGACAAATAGATGATTTCTTAATTCTTAATGATGTTTCTATAAGAATTCCTAAAATAATACTAGTAATTTTTTTAGATAATTTTTATTCATTTATGTTATTTATATTTATTCAGAGCACAAAGCCAGGAGGAAGGAAATACATAAACTTATTTCAATTAAAATAAACTTATGACTTCAAAATATATGAGATTAATTCACACTAACTAAAGTACTTCAATACTCAAATTGTGCCACTTAAAAATTTATAATATCATAGGTGTTCCAAGCTTTTTTTCCTAATATCCACTTACCATGTGTGTTTCTTTTTTTAATTAATTAATATATTTTTACACTCCATATTTTATTTCTCCCACCCCTGTCCACCCTCCAACTGTTCCACATCCCATACCTCCTCCCCACCCATTTATCTCCACATAGATGTCCCTACCCCCCACCCCACCTGACCTCTAAACTCCCTGGGGCCTCCAGTTTCTTGAGGGTTAGGTGTATCATCTCCTGGCAGTCCTCTACTATATGTGTGTTGGGGGCCTCATATCAGCTGGTTTATGCTGCCTTTTTGGTGGTCCAGTGTTTGAGAGATCTCAGGGGTTCGGATTAACTGAGACTGTTGGTCCTCCTACAGGATTACCCTTCTCCTCAGCTTCTTTCAGCCTTCCCTAATTCAACAACAGGGGTCAGCTGCTTCTGTCCATTGGTTGGGTGCAAATATCTGCATCTTACTCTTTCAGTTGCTTGTTGGGTCTTTTGGAGGGCAGTCATGATAGATCCCTTTTTGTGAGTGCTCCATAGCCCCAGTAATTGTATCAGGCCTTGGGATCTCCCCTTGAGCTGGATCCCACTTTGGGCCTGTTACTGGACCTTCTTTTCCTCAGGCTCCTCTCCATTTCCATCCCTGTAATTCCTTCAGACAGGAACAATTATGGATCAGAGTTGTGACTGTGGGATGGACGCCCTCTTCCTCATTTGATGCTCTGTCTTCCTATTGGAGGTGGGCTCTGTAAGTTCCCTCTCCCTGTTGGGCATTTCATCTAATGTCCCTCCCTTTGAGTCTTGAGAGTCTCTCACCTTCCACCTCCTACGTCTCTGGTGCATTCTAGAGGGTTCCCCCAACCTCCTATCTCCTGAGGTTGCCTGTTTCCATTCTTTCTGCTGGCCCTCAGGACATCAATCCTTTCCCCTTACCCAATACCAGATCAGGGTCCCCCCCCCCCCATACTAGTAATTATTAAGCCCTTTATAATAGGACTGCTATTAAGTCTTCTGTAATATTAAAACTGCAATGAGGACTCTGCTTGTCTTCAAGTGTCATGAATTAATTGTTCTGAGATTGAAAGCAGGCATTTACAACTTAGAATACATTCCAAGAGGTTGTAAAACAATCAAAGGTTATAAAAGGGAAACTAACAATTTATTGTAGGTACAAAGAGAGTAGATAAAAAAATTGACTAGGTTTATCTATACAAAACTTCAGTGATAACTTAGTCACAACAATTATGGTTTTAAACTTTCAATGAACCTGTCGAGCTAGTGACAGATAATGTATGTATGATGGGTGGTATGTATGTATGTGGATGCATATGTAAAGTTCTCTGTTGTAAACTTCTTCATTCAATTTATGATTTGAATTTGTGTTTGAACTTTTAATGAACTTTTATAAAAACATAAGGTTGCTTGGAAAAACCATGTGAGCTATCCTGATCTATTCCCCTAGAAAAAGTACAAAAAACTAAGAAAGAATACATTGCAAAGGATTATTACGTCAGAGCAGGAGAGAGCAGGATTAAAAGGAGGACAACAGAGGAACCTAACTTAGAAATTAGTAGGGAATTTAGAAATTAAGAGAGCAATATGCAGAATGCAGAGAGAAAGAGAGACAAAGAAGAAGCTGCAGAGAACATATAGAATAGGCAGGCTTCCCCTTACCACTGGCACTTGTTCTTTTGCTTTATACACAAATGTACAAATGTATGGATGTGTGTGTGTGTGTGTGTAATTATGAGGTAAGTATGTAGTAAGACCCAACTGGTTTGCATGGAGGTGTATGAATACATATGTGTGAATTTGTATATGACTTTATGTGAATTTATGCATACTTGCTTGTATGAAAGTTTTTCCTTCTGCATGTCTCTTTTCTTCTGGTTCAATAAAAGTTTATTGCTCCAAACCTCCCTCCAGTCTGACAAAGTATATGAGCTGTAACATTATTCCAAATAATATTGAAATAGAAAATGATTGCATTCACCCAGATTGGCTTTCTAAATCAAGAGTTGACTCTTGCGGTTCTGCAGGAGACGTATCTGCCATATGTGATCCGTAGCAAACTAAAGCTCCTGCTTCAAGGAGAAGGCAACCAATCTCTGCTAACATTTGTGGATGAAGCCATGAACAAGGAGCTGCAGAAGACGGTCCTGGAGCTTCAGTATAGTCAAGAGCTGAGTCTTCTTTACATCTTGCAGGATGATATTGACAGAGCCACATACTACATTAAAAATGGCATTCAGATTTTCATGCAAGTAAGGCAGATGGACCTATGTGATGTATACTGTTTTTATAATAGTTTTAAGTGTCTTACTTTAGATTACTTTAAATAATCTCTTTGTCTCCCTCCCAACTACGTAGAATTTTCTCTGTGGAATAGTTGTATAGAAGTTTACTTGAAGCCGGGCGTGGTGGCGCACGCCTTTAATCCCAGCACTTGGGAGGCAGAGGCAGGCGGATTTCTGAGTTCAAGGCCAGCCTGGTCTACAGAGTGAGTTCCAGGACAGCCAGAGCTATACAGGGAAACCCTGTCTCGAAAAACCAAAAAAAAAAAAAAAAAAAAAGCAAGCTGAACCAGAGGGATTCATTTCCCAGCACCCACAACTAGTAGCTTACAACTGTCCGTAATTCCAGTTGCAGGGGATCTGACACCCTCACACAGACATGCATACAAGCAAAACACAAATGCACATAAAAATAAAAAAGGAATCATTAAAAAAAGAAAAAGAAAGAAATCTGAGTGTGCTGTGGGAAGCAAGCTGCTAAGCAGCTTGCTCTTCTGTGGTCTCGGCCTCAGTTCTGCCTCTAAGTGCCGGCTTTGAGCTCCTTGGCTGCCTTTGGTGGTAAAACTGTCACTTGTAAACCAGGTAAATCCTTCTCTCCCCAAGTTGTTTTTGGGCACGGTATTTTAGTGTCACAACAAAGGAGCAAACGGGGACAGCCCCCCCTAACCTGGTGTGTACAACAGCCAACAGGAGTGGACTGACGCCCAAGATTGCCCTCTGACACTTGTACCCTGGCATGCATCCACACTCACTCACACACAAAGATAAATTTTTTAAAAACCTGGCTTCTGTGGTTCATAATTTTACATTATAAGATACTATGACTTTTAAATTTAGTGCAGATTAAGAACGTAATTTGTGGATGCATTTGCCTGCCATGTAAATAGGAGTGGGTCCTTACTAGGACAATAGATGATAGACTGCAGAACCAAGGACCATGATAGATTACACTGATCTTACTGATACAGTTAAACCAAAATGTAACTGAAACCCAAAATTTTTAAAATTTAATCCATTTAATAATAGTTTCCAAGGCATAATTGTTAAGTGCTCTGAAATACACTGAATGATTTATAGGGTAATGGCTATATCATGCTTTTTAAAACTCTATTCAAAGTTTTAAGTAGTAAATTGCCTTTATAACAAACCTGACTTCCTTTTTTTCTAGAATTATTCTAGTATTGATGTTCTGTTATATAGAAGTAGACTCGCCAAGTTACAGTCTGTACAGACTTTAGCAGAAATTGAGGAGTTCCTAAGTTTTATATGTAAACATGGTAAGTTTTTAACTTCTTTTTTTTTTTTTTCTTTCTAATTGTGGAGGGGTTTTTTGGTGCCTGAATTCTTGCATAGTAAAGCCAAACTTAACATGTAAGGTGAAAACTGCCTTGGATATGTTCTAGAACTGCACCTTTTGACATCTCTAGGTTAAGTATTTAAGTCAATCCAACACCACTGTTCTGGGTACTGCAAATAAGCCAAACAAAATTTTGACAGCTTGGCATGCTCAGAGAGTGATTCCAGAGATGGGCCTGTAGGCTCCTAAGGAGGGGCCCAAGTGCACTGTGTAAAAGAAGGGCTTGTAGAGCCTTCCCAGAAGATTCCTACCACGATAGAGGCCTTACTATCCAGAATGGGATGGAATGGTGAATCTGAAGAGATAGTTTGGAGTAGCTGGAAGTTTTAGAAAATAGTAGATCATGTAGGTTTTATTCTGATTGCTTTGAATAACCAGTAGTCTAAGAGAGAATATTTTTCTTAAAGTGAAATGTCTTCATTCTAAATCTGTTTCAATTTTCCTTTGAATAGTTAAAAATTATTTATCAAATGTTTTTCATGGCTTGGTCATTGTTTTTTTTTTTTAATTTAGAGAAGTATTTTTCAGCTATTTCTACAACTAGTAAGTTGTTAGTTTTTTCTTTTTCTATATCTTTTTAATTTTCATACAAAATATACTTATCACACTTCCACTCCAAGTCCTCTCCGATTCTTCCCCACCCACCCAACAGTATACCCTTTCTTTTTCTCTATCTAGAAAAGAAATAAGCAACAACAAAAAATAAAACAGAACTTTAAAAGAAAAGCAATACACACCCATAAGACATAAAACAAAGCAGTATGAGACAGAAATACCCAAACAAAGCAGTATGAGACAAAAAGTCTACAAAAGTAGCTAGCATCAAGTTAATTCTGGTTTGGCCCTCTACTGCTAGGCATGGAACTTATCCTGAAGTATGGTTGATATACCTAGTGAGATTCCATTGGCAATAACTAATTTTTTCTTTGGGAGCAGTTGTCAATTACATACAGCTTATGTCAGGATGTTAGATGTCAATTCTTTGATAAGCAGGCTACAATTGTATAACCATAGAAGAACTAGGGGAGGAAACTAACACCAAGTGCTGATTGAGGGGTGATATGGAAACCTAATACATAAAAGGTTCTTAAAACAATATGAAAGAAATCGAATTGGACTTATCAAATAACAGAGGCACAGTCCCCAACTATACATCTTTTGGCACCAAGTGAAACCTCCAGTGCTAGGAATGGGTTACATCCCATTGAGTCATTAACCAAAGGGGCCCCATAGAAATCTCCAAATGCCTCAGGTTACTTCCAGGGCCATTGGTTACTTTCTATAAACTAATGAAGACAACACTTACAGAGCTCATTAGATGGGGAGAAGTCAAGCTAGTACTTGGGGCTTTCCTTCACCCTACTCCTAGTGTTCATGGTATTGGGAAGTACTGTGCAGAAAAGAAAGGTAACTACCAACCCAACCACAAACAAACTACAAACCCACAAGAGTGACCTATTTATGAGAGATAATCATACAATAGTGGCACAAACACCATGGGAATAACTGGCCCACTCCATGAAATGGAAGCCATGTCTGACATTGCTTGGTGGCCATATACTTGAAACTAGGTAGCCCATGGGCCTAGGGGAAAACTAAATACTACTGTTCTGCTAAAAGAACAAAATGGCTCCTAATAAAATTAAGTAGAGTCCTTTGGGCATATGCCTAAGAGTGGTATAGCTGGATCTTGAAGTAGATCTATTCCCAGCTTCCTGAAGATCTATCACTCATTTCCACAGTAACTACAATTTTCCAATCCCACTATCAGTGGATTAGTTTTTCTCTTACTCTGCATCCTATCCAGCATGAACTGTCGTTGTCTTATTAACCTTGGCCATTCTGACAGGAGTAAGATGGAAGGAATCTTAACGTAGTTTTAATTTGCAGTTCTCTAATGACTAAGGATGTTGAACATTTCTTTCTTTCTCAACCATTTGTGTCTCATTTTTAAAGAACTCTTTGCTTACTTTTGTAACCTGTTTTAAAATGGTGTAACAACTTTATGAGATGTGGAGTTTTTCCTCCTATTTTGTAGTGCCCTAGAGATTAATTAAACTAAGTTGTATAAGATGGCACAAGGTAAGTTAAAGATTCAAACCAAGGACTGTCTGAGCTGAACTGAGCTGTATTCCTAACTACTGCTTCCTAGCCATAGTAAGAGAGAACATTAGCAGTGTGAGATTTTAAAATCATGAGGATTATAATTGTCTTACATATTAGAAATGTGCCCTGCATGATCCTAGGGCTGATACATATTTGAGAATTAGATTCAATGATGAGTGCCCACTGTAAGTTGTCAGTATCCCCACTGATAATAAAGACTGAGTCACCTTGTTCCAGTTCAGATCATATTTAGCCCTCAAGAAAATGCATCATAACCCTGTGAAAGCATTTAATTTTCAGTGCTTTTTAAGTTTTTAAATTGCAGATGAAAGACTGTAGACCTATGGTATGTAAAAAGATTTGTTATGTTTATTTTCATATATATATGTATATAATGTATATATATATATAAATCTTGTACATATATATACATATATATAATATTGAAGTGATGTGTTTATATTACATTTTATATACTGACATGTATTCCTTTTGTGAATGAACAATAAAAGTGTCTAGGTTTTTTGTTTGTTGTTCGATTTTAATTTGCTAGGGTTTTTTTTTTAACTTGTTATATTTTTCATTCCTTTTGTTTGTTTGTTTTGTTTTTCGAGACAGGGTTTCTCTGTATAGTTCTGGCTGTCCTGGAACTCACTTTGTAGACCAGGCTGGCCTCGAACTCAGAAATCCACCTGCCTCTGCCTCCCGAGTGCTGGGATTAAAGGCATGCGCCACCACGCCTGGCTATATTTTTCATTCTTAAAAAATCTGAATTAGGTTTCTATTTACTAATGCTGGCTCTATTCTGTTCTTCTTGTCATTCAGCCATAGATATGATCTGTCTCTAATATTATTTTTAGGTGACTTATCATCTCTGGGTCCCCTAAGGAGACTTCTAAAAACCTGGACCAGCAGATACCCAGATGTTGTGACAGACCCAATGCACATCTGGGATGACATCATCACAAATCGGTAGTATATGGTCTTACTGAGCCAAATCAGTGTTCTTTTCTAGAATTGCCAGCATGGAGATTCTTTGAGACCAAGGCTTATGAAAATATGCCTAGCCTCCCTCTGCCATACTGATCACCTATATAAGCTGTTCTAACAAATCCTCATGGCTGCAGTGCCTCCTTCAGTCCCACATTTCTTCTAAGGGATCCTTGCTATCCTCTAGCTGTCGTTGTGAGCACTGGCAGTGATGGGGGCAGCCCTGCATCTCCTCCTCTTTTACAGTAGACAGGGAAGAAGACTGCTGTGTAATGATTCTTCATTGTTCTCTTTTAAAACTTGTGTTTTTAACGCTTGGCCTTTTGCTTCCTGGTTCCCAAATATAGTTGTGTTTAGTTCTCAGTTCTACGGTCATGTTCCTTTTTTTCTTTTAATTTATTTATTCACTTTACATCCTGATTGCAGCTCTCCTTTCCTCCAAGTACCCCTCATAACCTTTCCCCTTCTCCTCTTATAAGGGGAAGGCCCTGTCCAGACCTCACCTTGTATTGTCTAGAGGGTGATATTACCCATTACTCAGGAAAGGGGCCACGGAATCAGAGGTTGTCAACTATTTGTGAACCATCCATAGCAAGCAGTACTCAGGGACTCCAACCCTGGTATCATGTTCTGTTTTCATTTATTACCAATTTTTCTCATTTTAGTTTTTATTTTGGGAAGTGTTCTTATTTGTGGGGAAATTGCAAGAAATGTAGAACTCTCTTGTGTACCTTTTTACTAGGTTCCCTCATTTTGTTTGAATACTTTTGACATTTTATTACATAAGTACATAAGCCTTATTCTTTCTGTTTCTCCCATGCATATACGTACTTCCTAAATGATCTGCACATGAGTAGCATTTCTCATGTGCTCTTATTTTTTAAATATCTATTCCTTTCTTTTACTAAACACATTGGTAAATTTTCCTGTTCTAGTCTTGAACCTGCTGTCCAGTTGCAGTTTTCAGCTGTCTATCAGTGTCCTTTGAAGCACTGCAGTGCCTGTAGTGTTTCCTACTGTAGATCTCCCTGTAGGAGCAGATCTACTCCAGAATTATGGGCTACATTTTGTTTTATTACTTTAGCCTTTTTAATTCTACAGCAGTCCTGAGCCCTATTGTGTGTCATAGGATGCTGACAGTGTGAATTGTTCCTCCATTTGTGATTGTCTTGTTTCCTCCTGATGAGACTCGGTGTTTTATCCTACCATATGAAAGTCCTCGGGCTCTTGTGCTTCTTCCACCTTTTTTCTTCTTCCTTGAAACCAGTAAGAAACTAACGTGGGCGACCGTCTGAGGTGTGCAAATGCCCTGCGTCCTGCGACACTCACCTCTCCCAAGGTCTTGTCTGCTAATCTCATCTGTACAGTTCAAAAATTATTTCTTGTTTTTTTGACCCTTGTTCCATGGTTATCAACTTAAATCTTATGGTGAGGTATAGATACCCCCGGTGTACCTTTTTTGTACCCTTTACATTTTTCTGTGTACTTTGGAAATATGCATAGAATGTCTGCTGTTAGTTCCTCGCAGCTTCAGACTTTGGTTAGGGATTAAGGCAGCCGTTGAAGGTTGAGACATTCTGAAAGTGAAAATAGAAAATACCTGGAGCCAGGCGGTGGTGGTGCACGCCTTTAATCCCAGCACTCGGGGGGGGGGGGGGGGGGGGCAGAGGCAGGCGGATTTCTGAGTTCGAGGCCAGCCTGGTCTACAAAGTGAGTTCCAGGACAGCCAGTGGTATAAAGAGAAACCCTGTCTCAAAAAAAAAAAAAAAAAGAAAAGAAAAGACCTCGACTTCAGGAAGGCGACAAATACCACATTTTTATTCAGTCTCCTAGTGAGACATTGCTGTGACTTGATCCTCATCTCTCGATTTTTTTCATAATCTTAAACTATCATAAGACATAGACAGCTTGTTACTTTTTGTCTCACTCCCTCAGCTGCTGAAGTAGGGATCGTCAGACTCTATTGATTGTGAAATTGTCTGTTTTTCCCTTTGGTTTTAAATTTTCCTGTTACTATTGTGAAATAACCTGACAAAACAATCTAAGGAGAATGAGTTGATTTCTACTCCTAGTTGAAGGATGTAGCCCATCATCAGTTGGAAGCCATGGCAATGAGAACTTGAAGCAGCTGGTTATTACTTTATTCATAGCAGAAGGAAGAGAATGATGAATGCTGGTTATAAACTGGCTTTTCTCCTTTTTATTTAGGACCCCAGTCCCAGGAAATCTAGATAGTCCCTCATAGGCATGCCCAAGGGGTAACCTAATCTAGATAATTCCTCACAGGTATGCCCAGGGGATAACCTAGTCTAGATAACCCCTCACGGACATGCCTAAGGCTTGTTTCCTATGTGATTCTCGATCCTGTCAAATTGATATTAGCCATCACATTGATAGGTGTTATTACTTCCTGATGAAATCCTTCTTTTATCAATGAAAAGTAAAGTAACTGCGAGCCTTTGTCTCCCAAGTGCTGGAGTTAAAGGTAGTACCATGCCTAAAGACCTCAGATTCTAAGGCAGTTGTGAGCTGTCTGACCTGGATGCAGACAACTGAGCTAAGTGCCCGTAGAAAGTAGTGTGTGCTCCCAACTACAGAGTTGCCTCTCCAGCCCAATTATGTGTGTTTTCTTGATGTCTTGCATCATGTTTGAAGTGATTATTCTGACTCATGTCTGTTGACTCTTTTCCACTGACAGTCACTTTTACTTTCTTCATTTTTTTTAAAATCAATTTTGGATTGTATCTTGGCTTTATGAATAGTCTCTTGTGTACACTCTGGCTTTTGTATGATGTTTGGCACTGGGATTAGAGACCAAGGAGGCTCCGCCTTGTTCATGGTCCAGCCTTCCACACATGGTTCTGATTCTGTCTTTCACATGTATGCTTATCTGGAGATCTGTGCACAGCTCTTACAGATCCTTACCCCCACATTGCCCCATGGCACCAGACACTCATACAGCAAAGTAAAAAAGAACAAAACAAGAAAGTCAATCTAGTGTTAGAACTTTCTCCCTAGTTTTAATTCCCTGCACGTGCAGCCTGCAGGTTTTAATTGTTTTCCATTCTCAGGAATTTTATTTTGCATTGTTCAGTTTCTAGACAACACAGAGGTAGGATGCAAGAGGCTCATAGTGCCGTCCTAAAGTCAAGGCAGTTCTCTTTTGGGCCCTGTGCTCCCCAGGATGGTAAACCTCCTACACCTCTGTCCCCTCTGATACGTGGAATTGGGTTAATTTCTCCTTACCTGGGAGAACCCGTCTCATGTATGTAGTACATTCCTTCCTATCTTATCTGTGATCAAGTGCCCTTTTTGTAACATTTTTTTGCTTATCTATAATTGTTTTAAATGTGATTTAAAGCAGTAAAAGATTAAAAACAATAGTAGATTTTGGGGAAGAGGGGCAGGATGTGTTGAGTAGTGTACAAGAATAAAAGCAGGTCCATGGTGGGAAAGGCTCGTGTCTTGGTTTCTAGAAAAGGAAGGAAAATATAGGTAGGTAAAGAGGCACACTAGTTTATTTGACTATAATGTCTCTAAGAAATTAGAGACATCTGCTTTCCTGTTATATGCCTGTACTCTTAGTTATTTAAGCAGCTGAAATGGAAAGATTACTTGAGTCTACAAATTTGAGACCAGCTTGAATAATATAACAAGGCCCCCCAAAATGACAGGAAGAAGGAGGAGGAGAAAGAAGAAGAAAAGGAAAAAAATTAAACCCTAGATGAATAGCTGGAAGTTATTTGATTGATTAGGGAAAAACTTTGTGTGTTACACCTCTTTGCTAGTACTACTGATAGTAATATGAAATATATCACTTAAACAAAATCATAGGTGTAAATTATAACTATAATCTTTATGTATAAATTTATATATAATCTTTCATTTATATGTACTTGTACGAAGTTGTATATAAATTACAATTTGTATACACAGTAGCCTATACCTATAATCCCAACAATCAGGAGGCAGAAGCAATAAGATCTTTGTAAATTTGGTTCTATGCATATCAAGTTTAAGACCAGCCAAGACTACATAACAAAAATAATTATTTCTATTTGAGTGTTTTAAAAAAATCCCCAGGGATGGAAAATAATTGAAAAGATACAGGCTGCATGTGCAAGGAACTCAAACTTAGGACATACTTATTTCAAAATGTTTCAAAAGTCCTCAGTGACTGAGGACTCACTGTGTGACACATGACTGAGGACTCACTGTGTGACACATGACTGAGGACTCACTGTGCTCCAGGCTGGCCTAAGACTGGAGCTGATTCTCCTGCCTCCTTTCCTCACTGGAGAGTACAGATATGTACTGATCAGTGATTGTTCATAACTTCTGTGTTACTTTACATTTCTGTCTCTGGGAATAGGACCTTAGATTGGAGATACAATGACACAAATGGCTTTTGAGTTAAGACATTGTGTGCTACCCATTTAGAGAAAACCATTTAAATGTAAATGCTTTATTTTAGGGAACTGGAGGCACTGAATAGAATCTAGAAATGTCGAACTATTCTTGGTAATCTTTCAAGAGTGTATTTATTAAATTGGGAGAAATCTAATCCCTTCTGTGTATATTTATACTGTAAGACAAGTGAACCCTTAATACCTGTCCAGTTCTGTGTGGTGTTGCTGCAGTCTCCTCTCAGAAATCAGGTAGCTTTCATGACTCTGACATTGCAGCTGATTTCTTGTTTTCTTGTGTAGCTGCTTCTTTCTCAGTAAAATAGAAGAGAGACTGACTGCTCCTTCAGGAGATCACAGTATGAGTGTGGATGAGGATGAAGAGTCCATTGACAGGGAAGTGTACGAGCCAAAGGAAGATGTTCGTTGCATGCTTCAGAGCTGCAGATTCACCATGAAAATGAAGATGATAGAAAGCGCCTGGAAGCAGGTACTCTCCCTTTCAGTGCTCTCCTGGGGCTCCTTGGTAGCTCCCTGAACTAACCTTTTTCTTTTTTTTTTTTTTTTTTTAGAGCTTCTTCTCTTTTATTAAAGCATATATGCTGTGATATGTCAAGGTGTAATAAAAGACAAACACAAATCCTTAAATCTTGGCTTAAAATCAGTAAATTTTTAAAAAATATTAATTTTTAAGATATAATTGCTTGATGTCAGTCTTCCATTTCCTCTTTCCAACTCTTCCCATAATCCCATCCTCTGCTCTCTCTCAAATTCATAGCTGCTATTTCTTTAATTGCTTTAAAAAGTTTTAAAGGTTTGTCTCGCTTTTCTTTTTTTTTTTTTTTTTTTTTTTTATTTGTATTGTAATTTTATTAAAAGAACTTGCAAAGCAAAACCATCGCACACTGATAGTAACCAGATCCAAACTCTATACATTTCAGTGAGCTTTTCTACAATCGGAAGCTTTGGCGCTTCACACTGGGTAACTTATTAGGATGGAATTCCTCATACGGTTTCAAAAAGCCAAGCGCATTTAGGTCTACACATGTAACTTAATTTTACAAAGGAACATATTTTGTTGAAGGGAAAAACAAGAATTAACTTTTTCTTTGATTCGTCTCTATTTCTTGACATTGGATATATTACTAAGGTCTTTCACAATTCAGATTAAATTCATATGTAAATGTTACCTTATTACAGACCATAACAAGTTGGGAGGTTTTGTTACATAAAATAACAAAATTGGAAAAACACCAAAAAAAAAAAAAAAGTTCCAGGGTCCTGTTATAAAACAGAGGGGAAAAGGATGCTATTTCCTTACATCCCCTAGCTCCACAGCACCTCTTTGCTACTTAAAACACAAACTGCCACTTTAAAATACAGTGAAGAATTAGAGGCTTTGTTCAGAAAGCTTCTGAATGTTGAACTAACCTTTTTCTTAACTTTCCTCTAAAACATCAACTTTAAAAATAATTAATTGGAGCTGGGCGTGGTAGCTCACACCTTTAATCCCAGCACTTGGGAGGCAGAGGCAGGCGAATTTCTGAGTTCGAGGCCAACCTGGTCTACAAAGTGAGTTCCAGGACAGCCAGGGCTACACAGAGAAACCCTGTCTCGAAAAAAGAAAAAAAAAAATTATTGATCTTATTCTCTTTATAAGGAAGTAATTTTGGAAGCTAGGATGTAGCTCAGTGGTAGAACTCTTACCTACCAAGGCCCTGAGTTCCATATCCAACAGTTGGCGAGTAAATAACTTTGAAGAAATATTTTTTATAAATTACCCGCAAAGCCTCAAAGTAGGTTTATTAGAAACCTATTTATTATTTGAATATGATTATTTTCTATTATTTAAAAGCAAATAAACATAATGCCAGATTTATATCACTTAGAAAAATGAATACTTGATGGTTACAGGTTTTATAGGTTTAGTTTGTAGATGTCTTGCATTTGATAATCAGATCTTGTGCTTATGTTGCTTGAAAATTATATATTTATTAAAATATTAATTATATTTTAATATATTCAGCTTGTTATTTTAATGCCATTTGTTAACTGCTGTTATAAACCTTCTTTATAACCCTTAGTCTACTAAAAATAGTTAACCATTCTAATTTATCAGTTTAAATGTTCATTTATATATTCTTCCCTTTGTGGTGTATTAGGAGGGCTTCAAGAATAAAATAACTTTCTCAGTCATAGTAACTAAGAAGCCATCTGAAAGGCTGGCATTAGGCATATCTCAATGACTTTCTGCAGTGATCTGCCTTGCTCCCTCAGCTCTCTGCCCTGCATTGCTCTTATGTGACTTGCACATAGCAGTCTTGGCAGTGGCAGACTGACCCTGAGAGCTGGAAATGGCTACAAATATGTCACCGTATTCCTTCCACAACAGATCTTCCTCAACTAAAAGCAGTTTCTCTTTGAAACCTTCAGGGGAAAGGAAGCATACACCTTCCTAACAAAAGCCTTCATTGTTGTCTTCCAGGGCCTAGCTTAGCTCTGACTGTAGAAAGGGAGGCATAACCAAACCTCTCACTAAGCTGCATGTGATGTGGAGAAGGCCAGAGTTCTAGTCCTCCAATTTTACAATTTGAGTTTTGATTCTTTTTATTGCCAAGCCCTTCACGATATACCAGAAAGTGCTTTGTGGAGCCAACAGATGAACAATTCTGACTTGGTGATAAAATCTGAAGGACCATGATGCTGGAAGGGCACTTTATTCTTAGAAACAGAGAAAATCTTTTGGAAAGTATGTCTAATTGGAAACTAAAGGCAAGTGGTCATAATAGGATTTACTTGAGTTTAAGAATTTAGTATAGTGTAGAGGGTGGTGAACTGGGCTAAAGTGAGCTCTTGTACCTCATTCATAAGGAAAATGAGGAGTGATGTCCCAGTGCCAAGAAGTAGGACCAAAAGACTAACATTATGAGATGTAAGAATGACCTTGGACCCTCAGTCTCCAGGCTGGAGTTTTGGGTCTACTAATCTGTGAGAACCCTCTAAGATGCTCCCAGAGCCAGGTGGTTGGATATCAGTTTCACAATACCATGTCGTTGTAATGAGGAACTTTGGAGAAGGACAGAGAATTAACAGATGCTGTGCTGTACTGGGATGCAGGTAGCCGTGCCTAAGTTAGGAAGCAGGGTGGAGGAAAGATAGAGTCCAAGAAAAATAGGTCCTTCAGCAGGAAACTTTTGCCTGCTGTCTTAGTTAGGATTTCCATTGCTGTGAAGAGCCACCATGACCAAGGCAACTCTGCTAAAGGACAACATTTAATTGGGGCTGGCTTACAGGTTCAGAGGTTCAGTCCATGATCAAGGAGAGAACATAGTAGCTTCCATGTAGACTTGATACAGGAGGAGGAACTGAGAGTTCTACATCTTAGTCCAAAGGCAAACTGGAGAAGACGGTCTTGCATACAGCTAGGAGAAAGGTCCCAAAGCCCACCCCCACAGTGACACAGTTCCTCCAACAAGGCCACACCTGCCAATAGTACCATTCCCTTATGGGCCAAGCATATTCAAAACCACCACATAGCTCTGAAGGAATCTCTGAAGGCAAGTGGATAAGAATGCAGAAAAGGAAGAATGAACAAGGTCTGAGGAGCAGCTTAGAGGCACGTAATGAGGAGTAGGGGAACTGGTGGGTTGAAAACAGGGAGAGGGATTGCTGAAGTGAGGTACCTTCTGGAAGTTCACAGTGCAGCCGCAGCATGGATGCATTTGCTTTACTAAACTACAGAGGAAGAATCATGGAGGAGACCATTGTCCACACAACTGGAGTTGTCTCCAGAGTAGTGGCACTGAACCCCAGTGCAGGAGGAGAGCCAATATGCACATGAGTTAGAGCCTGGTTTACCAGCTGATGTAACATATAGAAACGCTGACGAGCTGAGTGTGTTAGGAGAATGTAAATGTTGGTTTATTATTTAGACATGGACAGAAACAAAAGCAAACACGCAGAAACGTATTGGGGTAAGGAAGGTGGTTAGAACAGGATGGCTTGACTTTAGGAATTTGGTGAGGGCCTCCTTAATAAGCTGAGGGTAACTATCTCTCAAATTGTCAAGGAAAAGATACCACTGTTCTCCTAGCTCCATTCTAAACAAGACAGGTAGGTGAAGAAGAGTGGTGTCCCAGGACTGGGAGCACATGGGCAGGGAGACTTACAGAAGGGACGCTTGAATTGCAGAGCCTGCTCTCAGCTGAGAAGCTGCAGCCTCTTCAGGACAGGTTTAAGGTAAAGTGTGACCCACACAGTTGTGCATGCAGGCTGGAGATTACACTGAGGGGTTTGGAAATTATGTATGCTGATGACATTAGAAATGTATAACAATGAAGGGGGATAAGAAAAGACTTCCAGTTAAATAAACAGATAAACAAAATACGTGCTTTATTAAAGTAGAATGCTAGTACATGTAATACGACAGGATGTTTTCAGATTGTATATCTCATAAAGGTACAGTATTCTCCATATATGTAGAATGTTTCATAGACAGGTATTGTGGCTCACACCTGTAATCCCAGCAATGAGGACCGAGGCAAGAGGATCCTGAGTCTGAGACCAGCCTGGTCAGTACAGAAAGATCTCTGCCTCAGGACAAACTGAGGATGTTGTTCAAATACTGTACTTGCCTGTCATGCATGGAGCCCCAGAACACCATGAAATTTGGCGTAGTACAAGCCCAACACTGGTGGATGCAGGACCAAAGGTTCAGTGTTCCCCTCAACTCTGCAGTGACTTCCAAGCCAGTAGGGATTGCATGAGACTCTGTCTGATTGAGAGAGGTACAATGCTTTATACCTGAACAGGGTTTAAAAAAAACAAACAATTTTTGAAAATATATTTTTAATTCAAGTAGAAACCTATCATTTTCCCCTTCCCTTTCCTCCCTCCAGCCCCTCCCAGATACTCTTCTTCCAAAACATTAGTTGCCTTTAGTTCTTTGTCTAAGGGTGAGCATCATGCATTTACCCCCTTCCACGTTATTATGTTGATTCACATTGCCATTATTCCAGTCATATTTATGCAGTCATTTTTTTATGTTTTTTTTATATTTTTTTATGCAGTCATTTTTAAAAGTGACTGTTTCACAACAAACTCTGTGATAGTCTAGCTCTATCATTTTAATGTCCCTTCTTCAGGAATGTTCCTTGAACCATGTAGGATTTATAATATATATGTATCCATGGGCTCTGGGCTTTCCACCTTCTATTGACCTCTGAATTGAGTCTAGTTGTGATTTTCTGTGATGGTTTCCATTTTCTATAAAGAGAAGCTTCTTCAGTGAGCATTAGATATACATATTTGTGGATGTAAAGATAAGATGGTAAAGATGCTCTAGCAGTGTGGCAATGGAGTATTTTCTAAGACTTATGACCTCATTAGCCATGGAAGTTGTCAAGATTTCTAATACCAGGCATGGTTTCCCTCCTGTTGAGTGTGCCTTAAGTCCACTTAAACAGTTAATGGTTACCACCAACATGTGAGTATGACTTACTGCACCTTAAAGATGCCTTGTTGTGCTGTCACTGTGGCTCATAGGTGTAGGAGCTAGATAAGACTACTGTTTCCCTCCCATGGCAGTCTGCTTAGTATTTTAAGCCACCATGTGAAAGCCAGACTGTAGGAAGGAGACTTTCAGGTCAGATCAGCTCAAATCTTCTGAGTGTCCTAAGAGTTCAGGGTCTTCAGAAATAGAGGTTTATCTTCAACCTCTGAGAGGCATCCCGGGGCTATATCAGTAGTCTGTATTGCTTTGGCAGTTATTTGGACTACCCTGATCAACCATATGAAAGGGGATTTAGCTTCTTACACTGGGTATAGCTTCTGACATTCCAAAGCAACATGATCTTACAGCAAGCTCTGTTCTCTAACTCTTATAGTCTTTCTGCTCCTTCTTCTACAACGATTTCCTGAACCTTATGTGCAAGAATTTTACTGTAGATGTACCCAATGGATTTGGCTTTGAAACTATGCATTTTGACTGGTTATAGTTTTCTGTAATGGTCTTCCCAAATTTTAAAATGGGCATTTTAAATTCTAAGGAAATGAGTTGACTGCTCAAGGGCATGTTGTAACATATAACAAGGAAAACAGGCCAGTTAAAAACTTTTTTAAAGTAATTTTCTATAGTGGTCAGATGTGGATGGTATTTTGCCTTTTCACACCTGATATGTACATCCCATGCCTTAAAAAAAGGAGATAGCAATTCAAATTTTAAAAGTCTAATTTTCCTAGACATAGGTTGTATCTCTAATGGTGTCTACACTGGAGCTACGAGAAGCACAAGAAGGCCCTCTGGCTATATAACGAGATGTCTCAAAACCTTTTCTTTCTTTTCCTTCTGTTTTTATAGAGTAATTTCTCACTCTCCATGAAACTCCTGAAAGAGATGCATAAAGAATCAAAAACAAGAGAAATTTGGCGAGTGCAGTGGTTGCATAGTTACTCCCAGCTGAACCACTGCCGGAGCCACACTCAGAGCCCTCGGGAACAAGTCCTCAATATGCTCAAAACCATCACGCTGTTGGGTAATTAGATGCTATTGTCTGCATCAATTTGAGAGTGCTATTTTATATTGTCTTTGTTGTTGTTGTTGTTTTGTTTTGTTTTGTTTTGAGGCAGGGTTTCTCTGTGTAGCCCTGGCTGTCCTGAAACTCACTCTGTAGACCAGGCTGACCTCAAACTCAGAAATCTGCCTGCCTCTGCCTCCCGAGTGCTGGGATTAAAGGAGTGTGCCACCACCGCCCAGTTATATTGTCTTAAAAGCTAATTTTTTGTGCTACTTCCTCAGAGAGTTGAAATCTGCATTAGGAATATTATAGATAGCAGTTAAGGATGCCACAGAGCAATTACATTTCTTAGGAGAGAGCAGCGGATGCAGATCAGGGGAGTTTCATATACTAATACAGTACAACATTTAGAGTTATGTTTACCTTTAAAATAAAGTGGAAATTAAACTTTCTCTCCTTGATACTTAACTTGGCTTTTAGCCTGTAAGCATGGAGGAGAAAAGTGTTGGATCTGACGATCTTACCATACTGCCAGTCACCTCAAGTACATAATGGGACTGCTGCAGGATAGAATACTGCCATAGGCTGTGTAAAAGTACACCATGAGGACTACTTTCTCCACATAACTCTAGGAGCAGAAAACATCCACATATGGTAGCACACACCTATAATTCCAGCACCGAGGAGGCCAAGGCAGGGTAATTGTCAACAATTTCAAAACCTGCCAGTGCTATATAGGAAGACTATCTCAAAACAAACAAACAAAAGAGCCCAGAGCAGGGAAGACTGGGAAACGTAAGAAATGGCCCTAGGGTTTCTTGAATCATTATACTGATATTAAGACTATGAGTACAACTGCCTGGCATATCTGAGGCTCTGGGTTTGCTCCTCAGTAAATAGTAATAACATTGAGTACTCATAGCAGTAGCAGTCCTGCAGACGGACAGACACAGAGCTGTATGAGCTGAGCAGGCTGTGGCAGTGATCCTGACTGGAACCTACTACAGACAGGACGTGGCTGCTAAGCTTCCGAGTGGGCACATTCCTGGGTGGTACAGCCCTGAGCTCCCTGCCCAGCACCGCGTGCTCAGAAGCAGAACTAGAGTCCTTGTTTAATAAGAGCCGTTTTCTGTTCTCAGACAAAACTAAGAATTTGATAAAATGTGATGGATGATTCTAGAATAAAAAGTTTTTCCTGCTTTTAAACCTTAACACTGTGGGTGTCAGGGTTTATTTTTAGCTGTGGGGTCCAGGAGCCACCTCACAAACCACATGAACAGCAATCTCATTCAGACAGAAATAATTAACTGAACATTAATCCCGGAACTGATCAATCAGTCAGGGCTGCAGATCAGATTCTGAGCTGTGTGCTACCCCTAACCAGAATCCTACAGAGCTGTTAAGCCTGAAATGCCAGAGAGGTCTTGGGAACTTAAAACTTTACCCAACCCCTACTGAAAATGGAAGTCTTATTCCAAATGGCTTCTTATATTGGTACAGGTGTCTCTTATGTCGGGGTCTAAACCAGAGACAGCAAAAGCCGTGGACGTTCATACACAGGTGCAGGAAGTACTGCTGAGCGGTTGGATCAGGTCCAAGCTTATTGTGGCTAACTATCCAAAGCCGTTCTACTGACCTCCATTGCGATTGGTTTCCAAGAGCATCGAAGCATGTAATATAACAGAATCTACGATCAACTCGGGCATGAGGAAGTTTCCTTGTAACAGTAATAACAGCATAAAATGACTGGCTGGACAGGCAGCAGTTACCCAGGCTTTAACATTAATGAAAAACATTTTCTATTCATCAGGGAGTATAAGAACATCTTTCATCAGAAAATGAAGCCAGGTTCTTGTACTTCAAGATTTATGTTAGTTAATCTCTTAATAGAAAAGAAGTTACTGACTGTGAATTTCTTATTTTAAAAAAAAATGTGTTCTTTTTTAATACAACAGATGAAAGTGATATTTCAAACTACTTAAATAAAAACATTCAGGCCTCTTGTGACCAGAGCATTCTCTTGGGCACAACTTGCAGAATCATGGCTGATGCTCTCAGCAGAGAGCCAGCCTGCCTGTCTGACCTGGAGGAGAACAAGGTGAACTCAATCTTGACACTTTCCGGATCTAATGCAGAGAACACAGAGACGGTAAGTTGTTGTATTGTGTGTCTTTTATGTGCTGCCCTCAGGACAAAGTGAAGCCTCAATAAGAGAGTACTCTTTTGTCAATTCAAAATATGCTTAAAGGCAGGAATAGTGGCTCACAGCTGTAAACCTAGCATTTGGGAGGCACCACCGTGCACAGAGCTGAGCTATAAAGTGAGACCTGGTCTCAAAAACACAATTGAAATGAAATGATGAATTAAGATGAAACGATTGACAAGTTTTATTTCAAGTTTATTATATGGAAAATTGAACGTTCCATGTATTTCTTATTTATTATTTGAATTAAACCTTTTTTGTTTTGTTTTGTTTTTCTTTTTTGTTTGTTTGTTTGTTTGTGCCAGTATCTTCTGTATTCCAGGCATGTCTTAAACTTGCTCTCTAACCAATGATGGATTTGCACTTTCTATACCTCCCATATGCCAGATTATAGGTGTGTGCCACCACACCCAGTTTATGTGGTATTGTGTCTGAACTCACGACTTCATGTAAACTAAGCAATCATTCTGCCAACTGAGCTCATCCCAGCTTCCTGAATAGTATAGGGATTTTGTTGTCTTATTTTTATCCCCTGTTAAGTAGCTCTGGTTGTCCTGGAACTGATTGTGTAGCTCGGGTTGACTTGAGCCTTAGAACAATCCTTCTACCTCTGCATCCTGAATACTGGAATTACATACCCAACTTGGTAATACAGATCTTTAAAACAAGCTTTCATATATGGAATTTCATCACTAATTTCCATTGAGATGGTCTCTCCACTAGCTTGTGGGTTAAACAACCTTTAGGAAAAGGGTTGTATTCAGCTCTGCTTCGCTTAGTGTGTGGGGCAGTGGTGCAGTCATATTATTTTGGTTCTTGGATAATTTTGGACTTTTAATAGTTATCCTCTTCATCTTCCATTCTACTTCAGTAGTGTCATGTGGTCCTGTCTTCTCCCTTGTCAGTATCACTGACATCTTTGCAGGATATGATCATGCAGCACCAGCTTTTGTCATTTTTGTGAAACCAGTGGAGTTCACAGTGCCTTAGACTGGGCCACCTCTGTATGGCTCATTGACTGACCAGCATGTTCTCTTTAGTTTATCTAGTTGTAATATTGTTCCAGATTTTACTAAGATTATTTACTGCCTTTCATGTGCATGTGCATACACACACACATACACACACATTTACACCACAGTTAGTATAGCTTTTAATGTTTATTTTATTTAAGAAGTCTGGATTGACTAGACAAGCATCAAACTTATAGTCCCCAGGGATCCCCTTGCTTCAGTTGCGACTGCACACACCACACCTAACTTCTCAGTGTTATTTCAGAGCTATTGATCTAGTCATGTATCTTCTCAATTCCAGGTAATCACGGGTCTGTACCAGAGAGCATTCCATCACCTCTCCAAGGCCGTGCAGTCAGCTGAAGAGGAAACCCAGCTTTCCTGCTGGGGCCATGAGGCTGCTGCTGAGCGGGCCCATGCTTATATGACACTGGTAGGCTTCTGTGACCAACAACTCCGAAAGGTAGAAGAGAGTGCCTCACAGAAGACAAGTGCAGGTTAGTGTTCTGTTTGCAAGCTTGAATAACATATAGATGCTTTTGATCTAATGGGTGCTTTTTTTCAAATGACAAATCTTGTACTTTGTTTCATCTTTAGAAATAGTAGTTTCAGGGGCTGGAGAGGTGACTCAGTGGTTAAGAGCACTAACTGCTCTTGCAGAGGTCCTGAGTTCAATTCCCAGCAACCACAACCATCTATAATGGGATCAGATAAATAAATCTTTAAAAAAAAAATTAGTAGTTTCTCCAAGCAACACACCTGTATTTAAATAAAATCTGCTGTATTTATTGGCAATTCTGGGGTTTAAACTAGCCTTAATAATATTAGGCAAGAACTCCACCACTGAGCTAACTTTTAGAGACGTGTATATAGAGACTATGTAGCACAAGCTGGCCTTGAACTTGCCATTTTGTTCTATGTCTCAGGTGCTAGCATTGCAGGGGTGAGTCACTGCAACTGGCTCATTTGCTTCAGGTAACTTACAGGCTCCTATGGTCTACCTCTTGCTCTAGGAAAGAATCAGGAGCATCATCCAATGTGTGCTGTCAATACAGGATGAAAACTGCTTCCTGAAAGATTAGTGACATTTCTTGACTGAAAGAAATCACTGGCCTGGCGATGGTGGCGCACGCCTTTAATCCCAGCACTTGGGAGGCAGAGGCAGGGGGATTTCTGAGTTTGAGGCCAGCCTGGTCTACAAAGTGAGTTCCAGGACAGCCAGGGGTATAAAGAGAAACCCTGTCTCGAAAAAAAAAAAAAAAAAAAAAGAAAAAGAAAAAAAGAAATCACTGGAGAGGGAACAGTGACAGACTAAAAAAAAAGCCAAGCAAAGGGGAAGAGAATCATTTGTCAGATTTATGGTTTATGTGCTAACCTTCGTTTCCTTCTTTGCTGTCTTTGATTCTATAGAAATGGAAGCATATCCAGCACTTGTGGTGGAAAAAATGCTGAGAGCATTAAAGTTAAACTCTTCTGAAGCCAGGCTGAAATTTCCTAGATTACTTCAGATTATAGAGCAGTATTCAGAGGAGACCTTAAACATAATGACAAAAGAGGTTGGTATCCTTGAGAGTGGAAGAGAACTTTCCAGGAATTAAAGATACATTTTTACTTATATGTATACTCAGTGTGTGTAATGCACGTTATGGCTTTTTGGTTTTTTCCCTACTTTTGTGTTTTTGCACATCATGCGTGCAGAAGTCAGAGGACAATCTCAGGCATCACTCCTCGACTTCTGCCCTGTTTGCAACTTGATGTGATTCTCTTGCTTTCTCGTGCATCTGAGGATGACAGATGTGTGCTGCTACTTTTACCTACTCTCCTTTGTGGGTGTAGTGGAAACACTGGATCTAAACAAGAACCAAATCAATCAAGGAGCCAAGATAAGGACTTTATATGGAAGTTTACCCTCTACACAGATGAAGCTGCAGTCTATAACATCTGTTGGTATCTTAAGCTTAGTTTTTATTTTAGCCTAGGGTGAGGACTAGGTGGGAATGGAGAGGTTCATGTATGCACATACAACACCCTGCAACCTTCGTATGCTTGTTCCATGGAGCACTTGGGTATACACATGCTGACTGTGCCCCTGTCCTCTGGGACCTATCTGTATAGGGAAGGCCCCATCTATAAAAGAACAGGGCCATCTGAAAGGTTCCTTCCTGTTTTTACAGATTTATAACTAAAACATAGACCCAAGCTTTGACTTGAAAATAAGAGTTCAGAAAGGACTAACTGCTACTCACCTGCTTTATGTAGCAAGATCTTTGTTGTTGTGTTTGTGTGTGTACAGTGCCCTGTACCCTGTATCTTCCTCTCCTGCTCTCCACATTGTCTTTTGAGACAGATTGTCACCCTGAACCTAGAGCTTCCCAATTCAGCTAGACTGACTGGGCAGCAAGCCCTACCCTGTCCCATTTCCTCCTGTCCCTGCCTCCCCAGCTCCCTGGGGATTACAGGGTCATGGTCTTCAACAATAGGTATTGGGAACAGAATTCAGTTTCTTTTTACCAACTGAGCCGTCTCCCCAGCTCTGTATAGCAAAATCTTAAACAAGCTTCATCTTTGAGCCATGAGGGCCCACTATGCTATCAGACCTGATTCTGAGTGCTGAAGACTTTCAGTAGTGCTTTTTTTGTTTTTGTTTTTTTCCTTTTCAGTGTATAAAGCAGAAACAAGCTTTACCAAGAATTGCAGAGAAGTGTAAAATTGAGGGAACGTGAGAAATTAAGGAAAATTAAAAAGATTTAAAAAAAAAAGTCCTAGAGTGGGAGGCATTTCCAAGAGAAAAAGCCCTTTAATTTTTTTTATTACACTTATTTGGTTAATTTGCATGTGCACATACTTGTGCCACAGCGCACATGTGGAGGTCAGGGGACAGCTTTCAGAAGTCATTCCTCTTCTCACACCATCTGAGTCCTGGGGATTGAATCCAGTTGCCAGACATGGCAGCAAGTGCCTTAACCCACTGAGCCATCTCACTGACCCAAATTATATAGCTTTTGATTCTATATTGACAGTGACTTCCAAAAGTTTATTATGGCTAGTTGTAGCATGCATTAAATCCCAGGATTTGGGAAGCAGAGGTTGAGAACAGCCTGGTCTGCATTGCAGTTTCTAGGCTAGCCAGGGCTACATAGACATAATTTAAAATAAAATTAAATTAAAAACTTCATTGTATCCAATGTTTATAAAGAATGTATAATGTAGTCGAACATTTTTATAAATGGAAACCTGAAAATTCTTTTTAGACTTTCTAAATAGATATATTTATATACATATATGTATATATATTATAATTACTAATGTTCAAACTGTAACTTTGTTTCTAGAAACTTATTCTACATATGTATGGCATAAGTACAGAGGTATATTTATAAGAATCTTTGTTTTAAGCATTTCTTAAACTGTTTATCAGGTTTAGGAATTCTCTGGTGGAATTTTTGGCATCACTTATATGTACTAACATATCATCTGCAAATAGTGATACTTTGACTTCTTCCTTTCCAATTTGTATCCCCTTAATCTCCTTTGTTGGCAAATTGGTCTGGCTAGAACTTCAAGTACTATATTGAATAGGTAGGGAGAGAGTGGGCAACCTTGTCTAATCCCTGGTTTTAGTGGGATTGTTTCAAGTTTATCTCCATTTAGTTTGATGTTGGCTACTGGTTTGCTATATATTGCTTTTATTATGTTTAGGTATGGGCCTTGAATTCCTGATCTTTCCAAGACTTTTATCATGAAGGGGTGTTGGATTTTGTCAAATGCTTTCTCAGCATCTAACAAGATGATCATGAGGTTTTTGTCTTTGAGTTTGTTTATATAATGGATTATGTTGATGGGTTTCCGTATATTAAACCGTCCCTGCATCCCTGGGATGAAGCCTACTTGGTCATGATGGATGATCGTTTTGATATGTTCTTGGATTCGGTTTGTAAGGATTTTATTGAGTATTTTTGCATCGATATTCATAAGGGAAATTGGTCTGAAGTTCTCTTTGTTGGATCTTTGTGTGGTTTAGGTATCAGAGTAATTGTGGCTTCATAGAATGAATTGGGTAGAGTACCTTCTGTTTCTATTTTGTGGAATAATTTGAGAAGAACTGGAATTAGATCTTCTTTGAAGGTCTAATAGAGGTCCTGGGCTTTTTTTTTTTTTTTTTTTTTTTTTTTGGTTAGGAGACTATTGATGACTGCATCTATTTCTTTAGGAAAAATGGGACTGTTTAGATCATTAATCTGATCCTGATTTAACTTTGGTACCTGGTATCTGTCTAGGAAGTTGTCCATTTTATCCAGGTTTTCTAGTTTTGTAGAGTATAGGCTTTGTAGTAGGATCTGATGATGTTTTGGATTTCCTCGGGTTCTGTTGTTATGTCTCCTTTTTTGTTTTTGATTTTGTTAATTAGGAATACTGTCCCTGTGCCCTGTAGTTAGTCTGGCTAAGAGTTTATCTATCTTGTTGATTTTCTCAAAGAACCAGCTTCTGGTTTGGTTGATTCTTTGAATAGTTCTTTTTGTTCCCACTTGGTTGATTTCAGCCCTGAGTTTGATTATTTCCTGCTGTCTACTCCTCTTGGGTGAATTTGCTTCCTTTAGTTCTAGAGCTTCTAGGTGTGCTGTCAGGGTGCTAGTGTATGGTCTCTCTAGTTTCTTTTTGGAGGCACTCCGGGCTATGAGTTTTCCTCTTAGGACTGCCTTCATTGTGTCCCATAAGTTTGGGTATGTTGTGGCTTCATTTTTATTAAACTCTAAAATGTCTCTAATTTCTTTATTTCATCCTTGACCAAGGAATCATTGAGTAAAGTGTTGTTCAGTTTCCACGTGAATGTTGGCTTTCTATTATGTTGTTATTGAATTTCAGCCTTAGTCCGTGGTGATCAGATAGGATGCATGGGATAATTTCAATATTTTTGGATCTATGGAGGCCTGTTTTGTGACCAATTATATGGTCAATTTTGGAGGAGGTATCATGTGGCGCTGAGAAGAAGGTATATCCTTTTGTTTTAGGATAAAATGTTCTGTAGATATCTATTAAATCCATTTGTTTCATAACTTCAGTTAGTGTCCATGTGTCTCTGTTTAGTTTCTGTTTCTAAACAGAAATCTGTCCATTTCAGTCCAGGATCTGTCCATTGGTGAGAGTGGGGTGTTGAAGTCTCCCACTATTATTGTGTGAAGTGCAATGTGTGCTTTGAGCTTTACTAAAGTTTCTTTAATGAATGTGGCTGCCCTTGTATTTGGAGCATAGATATTCAGAATTGAGAGTTCATCTTCCTAGATTTTACCTTTGATGAGTATGAAGTGCCCCTCCTTGTCTTTTTTGATAACTTTGGGTTGGAAGTCAATTTTATTCGATATTAGAATGGCTACTCCAGCTTGTTTCTTCAGACCATTTGCTTGGAAAATTGTTTTCCAACCTTTCACTCAGAGGTAGTGTCTGTCCTTTTTTCTGAGGTGGGTTTCCTGTAAGCAACAAAATGCTGGGTCCTGTTTGTATAGCCAGTCTATTAGTCTATGTCTTTTTATTGGGGAATTGAGTCCATTGATGTTAAGAGAAATTAAAGAAAAGTAATTGTTGCTTCCTGTTATTTTTGTTGTTAGAGTTGGGATTCTGTTCTTCCTTTTAGGTTTGTTGAAGGATTACTTTCTTGCTTTTTCTAGGGTGTAGTTTCCATCCTTATGTTGGTGTTTTCCCTTTTATTATCCTTTGAAGGGCTGGATTCGTGGAAAGATATTGTCTGAATTTGGTTTTATCATGGAATACTTTGGTTTCTCCATCTATGGTAATTCAGAGTTTTGCTGGGTATAGTAGCCTGGGCTGGCATTTGCATTCTCTTAGGATCTGCATTACATCTGTCCATGATCTTCTGGCTTTCATAGTCTCTGGTGAGAAGTCTGGTGTAATTCTAATAGGCCTGCCTTTATAAAATATGTAAACAAAAATATGTAAACAGCCTAAGTTCATGATAATGCACTAAGTGAATATAGCTGTTACAAGAATGAGTTAACTTTGTCCCATGTCTTTATTACTTGTACATTCCTATAATAAGACATCATGTACAAGACAACTTATTATAGACAGTGTTTTGGGAGGACTTCCAATGTCAGGATTGAAACCCAAGAGCATTAGTGGGGAGCATGGCTGCAGGCAGGCACCCATTACATGGCGTGACATGGGAGCAGTAGCTGAGAGCTCTATCCTAAAGCACAGGCATGATGTAGACAGGGGCATACTGGGAATGGTGGGAGTCTTCTGAAATCTCAAAGACCACTCCAACACCCCTCCTCCCCAAGGCCTCATTTCCTAATCCTTCACCAACAGTTCTACCAACTGGGGATCAGCATTCAAATGAATGAGCTCATGGGGCCATTGTCACTCAAACCACCACAGTAAGTCTGCCCCCATCCTTTGATCAAAAAGTAATTGTGTGTGTGTACAGGAAATGTTCGGAAGAATCCAGTGGTCCCTTAGCAGAAAAGAGCTAAGAGAGAGTAGACTCGTATTTAAGCGTTTTCATTTGGAACATATTTTACCTTTATGCAAATATTTTTAAATGTTCTGTTCATTTTCAAACTGTACTTTTCTGAATTTTAGATTTCATCTATTCCTTGCTGGCAGTTCATTGGCTGGATCAGCCACATGATGGCCTTACTGGACAAAGAGGAAGCTATTGCAGTACAACATACTGTGGAAGAAATTGCTGATAACTACCCACAGGCCATTATCTACCCTTTTATAATAAGCAGCGAAAGCTACTCCTTTAAAAACACTTCTTCTGGTCATAACAATAAAGCATTTGTTGAGAGGTAATGGTTTGGTTTGGGGCTGATCAGATAGTATTGAGTGTAAACATTTGGGATGGTAAAAGCAAAACCATGCAAATATATTTGAGTTGTTCATGAAGTATAGGAATTCTTAGACATTTATTGAGGCTATCTTTTCTCTATATGATGCTTGTTACTGAATTTCTCTCCCTTTGAAAACACTGTGTGCCTTCATGCCCATAGCTAATAATCTTTTGAGTAATACAGACAAGATGAGATACTTTTATAATCAGTTCTCATCCTGGTTGGTTTGTTTTTGCAAATTTGACACAAGCTAGGGTCATCTGAGAGGAGAGAACCTCAATTGAGAAAATACTTCACCTAATTGGCCTGTGGGGCATTATCTTGATTAATAATTGATAAAGGAGGGCCCAGCTCACTGAGGCTTCTGCCTCTGAGTACTAGGATTAAAAATTTACTTAGCCTAAACCTGGTAAAATTTTTTATAGGATAAAAAGTAAACTTGATCACGGAGAAGTGATTCACAGTTTTATTAACGCCTTAGACCAGCTCTCCAATCCTGACCTGCTCTTCAAGGTAAGAAAACAGCTTTTGACAATAAAAATGAATGTGGATAGGATTTGTGTATAGTCTAGCTTCTTGATTTTTTTCTTTCTCTTTTTGCACAGGACTGGGTTTCTGATACAAAAGATGAACTAGGAAAGAATCCTGTGAATAAGAAAAATATTGAAAAGTTGTATGAAAGGATGTATGCTGCCTTGGGTGACCTTCGTGCTCCAGGCCTGGGGCCCTTTCGGAGGAGGTTCATACAGGTACGGGTTGATACAGCTGCTTGATTAATCAAATTAATTATTTGATAGATACAGTAGCAGTGTTTGCATTTGAATTACTTCCTGCCCATTGTCTCTTACTGTGATGAGCTTGCTTTAAAGCCGATGCTCTCTGTAAGATACAGTAATCAAATGTTTCCATTCAATGCTGATGTCTTGTCTTAGTCAGGGTTTTACTGCTGCGAACAGACACCATGACCAAGGTAACTCTCATAAAGGGCAATGTTTAATTGGGGCTGGCTTACAGGTTCAGAGGTTCAGTCCATTATCAAGGCAGGAGCATGGCAGCATCCAGACAGATGTGATGCTGGAGGAACTGAGAGTTCTACATCTTCATCCAAAGGCAGACAGGAGAAGACTGGCTTCCAGGCAGCTAGGAAGAGGGTCTTAAAGCCCACACTCACAGGCCACACCTCCTAATAGTGCCCCTCCCTGGGCTAAGGTATTCAATCCACCACAGCTGGCAAGGGGGTCAGTAGTAAAGACCTTGGGTTCTGCTATATTCTCATGTTCAGATTCTGATACCTGAAGGTTGCATTTAGTTTAGAATTTTTAATTCTCAGGATCACTTAGATATTGGATCAAGAAAATATTTCTGTCTTATATAAGGTGATAAGTATTCCGAAACATTCGTTTAGGGCACCAAATTGCATGCTCAGAAACACTACAAACCCAGATCAGAGGGATTGCATGACTAACACTGCTTATAAAAAGCTGTATTTCTCCGGGCGGTGGTGGCACGCACCTTTAATCCCAGCACTTGGGAGGCAGAGGCAGGCAGATTTCTGAGTTCGAGGCCAGCCTGGTCTACAGAGTGAGTTCCAGGACAACCAGGGCTATACAGAGAAACCCTGTCTCGAAAAACAAAACAAAACAAAAAAAAAAAAGCTGTATTTCAGACAAGTGTGGCAGAGGGAAATATTTTTTAGTTATTCTAATGCTGGAAAGAGTCATGAAGTGAGGAGCATATTTAAAAACATTTCATTATGAAAACACTTAAATACAGTATATTTTGATCATATCCTCCCCTCCCTCAGTTCCTAAGAGCTCCTCCTCAGCTCCCTACACTGAACTTTATGTTCTTTTTCTCTCTTAAAAGAACAAAACAAAACTCAAATAAGAAAAAAACAATAAACAAACAAACAAACAAAAAACGGAATAAAACAAAAGGCTACAGAAATCCCAGTGAGTTCATTTTGTGTTGGCCACACACTTCTCAGCATGGGACCTACCCTGAAGTGTGGTTGATATACACAGTGAGACTCTATTGGAGAAAACTGATTTTCTTTGTTGCAAATAACTTCCCGTCTAGGAGAGGGGATCCTGTGTCCACTTCCCCTTCTCAGTGCTGAAACCCTGTGTAGCTTGAACCTGTGCAAGTCCTGTGCATGGCACTATACAGCCTCTGTGAGCTCATTCATACATTAGTCCTGTTGTATCTGGAAGACACTATTTCCTCGGAGTCATCCATCACTTCTAGCTTTTAAAATCTTTCTACTCTCTTTTCTATCATGAGCCTTGCAGAGAGGGATTTGTGGAAGTCATTTAGGACTGAGTACTCTAGCTTTCGCCCTTTACATTGTCTAGCTGAATGTCACTGTGTTTTCATCTACTGTGAAAAGGGGCATCTCTGATTTGAGTAAGGTGCTAATCTTTATGTATTATGAGTATTTTGTTGCTATGTTCCTTTAACTGAATAATAGTGGGTTTTCCCCTAGCCTGTGAATTATCCTGTCTCAAATTCTTGGCCATATTAGTAGTGTCATGTATAGGTTGGTTCTTAAATCCAATCAAATAGTGGCTAGTTACTCCCATAGCATTCGCATGACTATTGCACAGTTTATCTTGCAGGTAGGTCACAGTTGTGGGTCACAGGTTTTAGAACTGGGTGATATTAGTGATGATATCTCTTCCTCTGGTAGTGTGCAAAGTTCCTTCCAGTATCATAAACACTAATCAGCCGGGTAAAGCTTCTAATTAGGCACCAGCTTGATGTCTCCATGTTCGATGACTCATCTTCATCAATAGAGCCTCACCGTCAGTTTGTGGGGAGTAAAAGCTATTTTCTCTGATGGTTGGGGGTTTCCATGGGGCCACAAGATATAACCCATTTGTGGCATTGGAAGTTTTATTTGGTACCATAAGCTATCTAGTTGGCATTGTCTCTCCTCTTATTTGGTGACTCCATTTAGATTTCTTTCGCATCAGTATATATTTTGGGGATGCTTCTACAATTGTAGAAACTTATTTGTTTTTCAAATGGCCTTTAGTGTTAGATGGTTCTTCCCATTTTCCTCCTTTACCTTCCTCTTCTATTCTCCTCCCATTTTAAGCCCCCCATTCCAGTTTCCCTTTTGTTCCTCCACAAAAATATATTCTGTTTTCCCTTCCTCACGACGTCCAATCCACTCCAAGTCCTTTTCTTACTAGATAGTTCTTACCTTCTGAGGTTGTATGGATTGTAGCATGCCTATTAAAGGCTTAAACACTAACATCTACATGTAAGAAAAAACATAATATTTGTCTTTTGGTGTTTGGAAAACTTCATTCATGATGATTTTTTTTCTAGCTCCATCTACTTAACTGTAAATTTTATAATTTTATATTTCTTAACAATATTTTATTGCATATAAGTGTACCACATTTTTTGGTCCATTCATGAGTTGATAGACATGTAGGCTCTTTCCAGTTTCTGGGTATTATGACTAGAGCAGCAATGAACATGGATGAGCAGTATCTCTGTAGTATGATGTAGAGTCCTTTGGGTGTATGTGCAAGAGTGCTATAGCTGGATCTTGAGATAGATTTATTTTCAGCTTCCTGAGAAACTGTCACACTGAGTTCAATAGTGGCCTCTCCAAGTTTGCTCCCCACCAGCAATAAAGAAGTGTTCCCTTTGCACGACCTCTTCATAAACAAAATGTCAAAGCAGTTTTAGTTTCTCTTATAGCTAAGGACGTTGAACATTCATTTAGGTATTTCTCACCCATATATGGTTCATCTTTTGAGAACTCTCTGCTTAGTTCTCTATCCCATTTTTAAAAGTAGTTATTCCTCTATTATATGTATATAATTCATAAAGATCTTTTTCCATTGTATAGGTGCTGTCATGATAGTGTCCTTTGCTATAGAGACGATTTTAAGCTTCATGGGGTCCCATTGAGTAATTGTTGGTCTTAATGCCTGTGCGATAATATCTTGTTCACAAAGCCTTCCTGTGTCACTGAGTTCAACCCTATTCCCTGCTTTCACCTCTATCAGATTCAGGGTATCTGGTCTTATGTTAAGGTCTTTAATCCACTTGGAGTTGAGGTTTTTGTAGGGTGATAGATACGAATCTGTTTTCATGCTTTTAAAAAATACAGCTATCTAGTTTGACCAGCACCTTTTGCTGAAGTGCGGCCTTTTCTCCAGTGTGTCTTTTGGCTGCTTTGTCAAAAAATCAGATGTCCGTCTGTATATGGACTTACACCTGAGTCTTCAGTTTGGTTCCATTGATCAATGTGTCTGTTTTGATGTGGGCTAGTGAGACCTCCGCTATCCTGGGGCTTTTGTGTTTCCATGTGAAGTTCAAGATTGTTTTTTTCAGTTTATGTAAGGAATGGTGTTGGAATTTTGTTGGGATTGGTTGGATCTATAGATTGTTCTTGGGTGCATGGCTACTTTCACTCTATTATTCCTACTGATCCATGAGAACTGGAGATCTTTCCATCTTCGAATATCTTCAATTTCTTTTCCCAGTGTCTTAATGTATTTATTATACAAGTCTTAGAGTTTATTATACCACTTGCTTGATTGAAGTTTTATTATTATTATTATTATTATTATTATTATTATTATTATTTATTATTATTATTAGTTGAGTCTATTGTGAAAGGCAGTTTCCCTGATTTCTTTCTTATTCCATTTGTATATAGTAAAGCTACTGGGTTTTTTGTGTGTTAATTCTCTATCATAATACTTTGCAAAAAATGTTTATCAACAATATAAGTTATCTTTACTTCTTAACTTTTTATTTGTATTCTTTCTCTTTCACTTGTGTTATTGTTCCTCTTTGTGGGTTGAATAACCTCACAAGGCTCATCTAAGACCACCAGAAAACACATATATTTACATTGTGATTAATTGACAATAGCCAAACTGTGATTATGAAATAGCAACAAAAATAATTTTATGGTGAGGGTCACTACAACATGAGGAACTGTATTAAAGGGTTGCAGCGTTCAGAAGGTTGGGAATGAGTGAGCTAAGACTTCAGGGGACTCTATTAAATAGGTATGGAGAAAGTGAACAACTTTCTCTTGTTCCTGATATTAGTGGAAACTTTTTGAGTTTCTCTCCATGTAGGTTGAGCTTGTTATAAATTGCCTTTATTGTGTTTAGAAATTTTCCTTTTATCCCTCGTCTCTCCAAGACTTTTATCATGAAGAGGTGTCAGATTTTTTTGTCAAGGGCATTTTCATCATCCAATGAGATGACCATGTGTGGGTTTTTTTTTTTAATCTTTCAGTTTGTTTATATGGTATATTACCTTTATCATATTGAGGTATGTTCCTTGTATTCCAAGTCTCTCAGGACTTTTTTAATGTAGAGTGTCAGATTTTGTCAAAGGCTGTTTCCACGTCCCAGGGGATGATCATGTGTTTTGTTGTTGTTGATACTGTTGTTGATTTGAGGGTTTTTTGTTTTGTGTTTGAAGGGGGGTGGGGTTTGGTTTATTTGGGTTTTTTTTTCTCTTAGCCTTTATGTGGTAGATGAATTTGATTGATTTTCATATGTTGAACCATCCCTGCATCTCTGAGGGTGGTTCCAATGTGATCATGGTGAATAATCTTTTTGATGTTCTGAATTTGGTTTGCATATATTTTATTGAGAATTTTGCAGCTGTGTTCCTAAGGGACATTGGCATGCAATTTTCTTTTCTTTAATTTTTTTGCTGGGTCTCTATGTAGTTTTTGTATCATAGTAATAGTGGCTTCATTAAAAGAAGAAATATCCCTTCAGTTTTATTTTGTGGCATAATTTGAGACATACTGGCGTTACTTCTTTTAAGGTCTGCTAGAATTCTACACTTAATATATCTGGCTTTCTTTGCTTAGGAGATTTTCACTTACTGCTTTTATGTTACCTGGGACTGTGGCTCTGTTTAAATTGCTCATCTGGTCTTACTTTAACTTTGGTAGGTGGTATGTATTTAGAATTTCATCCATCTCTTTTAGACTTTACAGTTTGATGGGATACAAAGTTTTAAAGTATGTTCTTATGATTCTCTGGATTTCCTCAGTTTATTGTGAGTTCCCACCTTTTATCTCGTATTTTATTAGTTTGGATCTTCTCTTTCCATTTTTTATTAATTTGGTTAAGGGTTTGTATTGATTTCCTCACCAACTCTTCCTTCCATTGGTTTTTGTTTGTTTTATCACTTCGCTTTGTTTGTATTTCCTTCTAATTTCAGCACTGGGTTTTATTTTATTTATTTTTGGTTTTTCGAGACAGGGTTTCTCTGTACAGCCCTGGCTGTCCTGGAACTTACTTTGTAGACCAGGCTGGCCTCGAACTCAGAAATCCCCCTGCCTCTGCCTCCCAGTGCTGGGATTAAAGGCGTGCACCACCACACCCAGCAGCACTGAGTTTTATTATTTCTTCCATATCTACTCTTAAGACATCATTTCTTCTTGTTCTAGAGCTTCCAGGTATATCACTTATGTAGTAATATGAGATCTCTAATTTTTTGATGTAGGCACTTACTGCTACAAACTTGAATCAGGCCTTTATTGTGTCTGGTAGGTTTGGGTATGTTGTGTTTTCATTTTTATTCAATTCATAAATAAATAAATAACTTGACCAATTTTCATTTGATTGTAAATTGTTCAGTTTCCATAAGTTTTTATGCTGTTTGTTGTTTTTCCTGTTGATATCCAGCTTTAATCTAGGATGGTCAGATAGGATGTAGGGTTTTATTTCAATTTTCTTATATCTGTGTTTTCATATATCTAGGTTTTATGACCTAATATATGGTCAATTTTGGAGAAAGTTCCATGAGCTGCTGAGAAGAAAGTATAATCTTTTGTTTTGGGATGAAATATTCTGTAGCTATCTGCTAGGTCCATTTGATTTATGAAGTTAACTCTAGCATTCTTTTGTTTAGTTTTTGTCTTGATGACATGTTTTTAGTGAGGGTAGAGGAATAAAGTCTCCCACTGTCAGTGTAAGAGAGTCAATATGTGATTTAAGGTGTAGTAGTGTTTCTTTTATAAACTTGGGTACCCTTGTGTATTGGCTGGTTTTGTGTATCAACTTGACACAAGCTAGAGTCATCTGACAAGAAGGAGCTTCGGTTGAGGAAATGCCTCCATGATAACAGCTGTAAGGTGTTGCGCGCGCTCAACAGGCCAGGAAGAACGACGCTGCTACAGGATCCTTCTGCACACGTTTATTCAGTCCTGTTTCTTCTTTCTCTATATTTCCCTTGTTTATATCTCCCTTGTTTATATCTCTCCCTTGTTTATATCTCCCTTGTTTTTATATCTCCCTTGTTTTTATATCTCCCTTGTTTTTATATCTCCCCACTAATAGTAATCCTCTCTTGAATAATAATCCTCTCTCTAACCCGGGCCTCTCACTCTTATATACTCTCAGTTCCCATCCACGCACAGCAGGCCACGCCACCTCACCAGGCACGCAGCTTCAGCTAATCAGGGCAGCAGGGGCAAATCTCCACCAAATTGGATTCACCTGTATCCTGGTACACCTGCGCAGCACTCAAGATGTTTGTGTCTTATATGAGGAAGTCAGGTGCAAGTCATATGACTTAGCTGCAGTCCCTGGCGCCTTTAGGACTGCCGCCACACCTGCTCCTAACAATTCCCCCTTTTTTCTTTTTTGGCAGAGAGAATGTCTGTAGATAGCCCCCCGCAGCCATGCCCCTTACCCGTCCTTGGGTGACAAACAGCATTGGTTTGATCCCTGTCTTAGGTTGGTGACATGCCCAGGGAGTCTTATCACTGACTACCTCTCTATCATGCCAAGCCACTCCTGGGGAGATTGTGTTTTGCTTGTGGCAGGTGTATCAAAAGGCCAGGATGTTACTTAACCTATGGCCAGATCTTAATTGCTGCAAGCAAGCCTCATGGGTGAAGGTAGAGGTCTGATCCCCAGTGTGCAAGCATAGGGGCCCTACACAAAACCATCCCTTAGGCTCATCACCCAGAGAGGTCTTGGCCAGCTCCCGTGTCGTTTTTCCTGGGGGAAGGGAACTAGGACACTGAACCTTCATGCAATCAGACGTGCCTTCCACAGGATGCCAACAGCAAGCTATCCTCTGTGCAGTGCTTAGCCTCACAACCCATGGCATAAAGCAGCATTATTTCTTTTAGAGCGGCAAACCGAATCTGAGGAGATTGTCCCGCCTCCACTGCAGCAAAAGCCTACGCTACCATGGCGAAAGTGCGGACCCGCACACTCTGCACCTAACACATGTGCCAAACACAAAACACACACACACTATAACAAGCATACATCCCAGGGCTCTCATCCCTGCTCATCTTCCCTGAAGCAAGGGATAGATGGCCAGCGAGGCTATCTCTTTAAGGGGAATTTAGGGATCAAAAAGCGTGGAAAAATTTGAATGTCATGTCCAGCTGGTATCGGCTTCTGGAATACTGAAAGGATCTCTCATCTCGGCTCCATCCTTTGTGCTTGTGGGATCATCCACCACATCCACAGGGGCAACTGGATCAGGAGCCTCATTCTTGCAGCGTCTCACCAATCTCTCCGGCACCCAAAGAGGTTCCGTCTGGTCCTGTGGAAACACACAAACAGACCCTCTCGCCCACGTCAACACCTGATCTGGTCGATCCTCTCCAAATCTCCGGACAGAAGGTCCACCTATAGGTGGCTGCTGAGGAGGCATAGGGAGGCGGCACAAAAGCTAATTCGCCTTCCTCCTCCACCTCAGCTCTTTTATTTTGTCCTTTCTGTCCACCTGATAACACTGTGTCTCCTTTCTTTTTCCTTTTTCTTTTTAAGCCCTTCTCCTCTTCCGACATACTTTCTTGTTGCTCTGTAAGGATTTTCTGACCTGTCTTGACTGCCTCTTGATTCAAACAGTAACAGAGTCCATATATCAGAACAAACAAGACCAAAACTATCAGACCTACCCACAAAGGGTCAATGGGAGAAAAAAGCATAACTACACAGCGAGGATCTATTGATCACTACACTGAGGTTATCATAGTTCCTTAACTTGTCCCCAAACCGGGAACCTTAACTTGTCCCAAAGCCGGGAACCTTTCGTTACCTTGTGCCTGCTTCCTGGCAACTTTATGCTTGCCTCTATTTTATCCGAGGTCCTTCCCAAACTCCTGGGGTACTTTGTGCCTACTTCCTGGCAACTTTATGCTCACCTCTATTTTATCGAGGTCCTTCCCAAACACCTGGGGTCGCAAGTTTCACTCACCGTGAACTTACCCTGCCGGCAACCACTGACTGCTGAAAGTTCTGAACTCGGTGGGGGAGTCGGTTCCCCGTACGGGCCACCAATTGTCGCATCTGCTCTCGACCAGCAAGAACGACGCGACCACCAGTCCTTCTAACAGCAGTTTATTCAGTCTTCATCTTTCTTCTTTCTCTTCATCAGTACCGTTCCCCAGCTGAAGAGTTCTGAATCCACGCCGGATCCTTCTCAACAGTCTGTTTCACGGGAACACTTTATTAACCCCTTCTTCCCTGTGATGCAGTTCTGAATCCTCCCTGTAGTAGGGGGTCTTCGCTCATGCCTGAAGATGTTTCTTGTCCCGGGTTTCGGCACCAACTTGTTGCGCGCGCTCAACAGGCCAGGAAGAACGACGCTGCTACAGGATCCTTCTGCACACGTTTATTCAGTCCTGTTTCTTCTTTCTCTATATTTCCCTTGTTTATATCTCCCTTGTTTATATCTCTCCCTTGTTTATATCTCCCTTGTTTTTATATCTCCCTTGTTTTTATATCTCCCTTGTTTTTATATCTCCCTTGTTTTTATATCTCCCCACTAATAGTAATCCTCTCTTGAATAATAATCCTCTCTCTAACCCGGGCCTCTCACTCTTATATACTCTCAGTTCCCATCCACGCACAGCAGGCCACGCCACCTCACCAGGCACGCAGCTTCAGCTAATCAGGGCAGCAGGGGCAAATCTCCACCAAATTGGATTCACCTGTATCCTGGTACACCTGCGCAGCACTCAAGATGTTTGTGTCTTATATGAGGAAGTCAGGTGCAAGTCATATGACTTAGCTGCAGTCCCTGGCGCCTTTAGGACTGCCGCCACACCTGCTCCTAACAGTAAGGCATTTCCTCAATTAGTGTTCAATGGGGGTAGGGGGCAGCCCATAGTGTGTAGTGACATCCCTGGGCTGGTGGTTCTGGGTCTATAAGAAAGCATGCCGAACCAGCCATATGAAGCAGGCCAGTAAGCAGCACTCCAGCCCAGCCTCCGCATCAGCTCCTGCCTCCAGGTTCCAGCCCTGCTTGAATCTCTCTTCTGACTTCTATCAATGATATACTATAATCTAGAAGTGTAACCCAAATAGACCCATTGATCCCCAACTTGATTTTTCATCATGGTGTTTCATTGCAGCAATAAAAACCCTAAGATACCATGTATTTGGTGCATAGATGTTTAGAAATGCAATATGCTTTTAGTGGATTTTTCCTTCAATTATGTAGTGTTTTTCCCTATCATAGTTAGTTTTGGTTTGAAGTCTGTTCTGTCAGATTTTATAATGGCTACCTACACCTGCTTGCTTCTTGAAGGGTCCATTTGCTTGGAATATCTCTTTCTATCCTTTTACTGTGAGGTGATGATGAGATATTTCTTGGATGTGGCAGAAATCCAATGTGTTAGTCTTTATTACAGAATTAAGACTTAATATTGAGTGTGATTAGTAAGCGATATTCATTAATGGGGAGCTGTCACAGAGGAATGTAAATGAGCTAGACGGGAAGGCTGAGATAGTTGATGGGAAGGACATAAGCTGGATTCCCACCAAGAAGAGCACATAAGGATGCTTTCAGTAGACCCCTGTGGCAACTCTTCTTTCTGGTGTAGACACTCACCGTCAGCATCTTTTCTTCCTTGGCCCTTCACCTCTTACTGCTCTACCAACCAGGATATTCTTCATCCCTCATGGATGCCTTCCCTTTACAGGCTTATTTCTTCCTATCTCTGTTCTGCCAAACCTCAAGACACTCATAAAGAAGAATTCTGGCACTTCTGTTGGTAGTTCCCCGGCTACATTATAGACAGCTACATTGCATTTATGTTAGGATATAAATTATAGGTTCTTACAGTTCACTCACCTAATATGTACAGTGCATTAGCTTTTAGTATAGATGTAGAAGTTTGAAGTCATTACCACATAACTATTAGAACATTTTATTCATCATAGAAAGTAGCCAACCCTGTGGCCAATTGCAGTTGCTCTTCATTTCCTGCTCCTGCCAGCCCCTGTAACCTGGTAAAGCTCCTTCTAGACCTTTTACTCATCATGTTTTCATATTCTTTTTTTACTACAAAGTTTCTTCCCACTGTTGATCTTTCTGTTCCACCCTATATCCTTAAATTAGGTGATTAGGATAACTTTAGTTAAGCAGAGGTTGCTTTTGTGGGTTACACCTAGTATTCTTTAGATTAAAGGTAGGAACACACAAGTCTTCCTGTAGTTTAAACATGGGTAGACACCCTAAAAACACTATGAACTTCTATATTTTGCTTTCTGACACATTAAGGTTAATATCCTATTGTGTATGTGGTATTGATTATTGAATATTCAAGTGACTCTAAACAGAATCATCATATAATTAAGTAATAAATAATACTTAAGTTAGTTTAATAAAATTATGCAGTTATAGAATATTAGATAAGAAAAGATATATTTGGTTTGTTTTCCCAAAACAGTAGCCCACACATTTTACAAGCCCAGGTTTGCAGCTTTACAAGTCTGTTATCCTACACCAGCCATTATCATATGAAAGGGCTGGACAGTGTCTAGAAGAACTCTGTTTATGAACAAAAGCTATGAACTGGATGTTGTTTGTGTGCTGGGCTGTGCTTTACTGAAATGAAGATGAGAGCAACAGTGAGAGAACTAGATCTGAGAGCATCTCTGTGAAAGGATGTCAGATCCATGGTTCTGAGCTACAGCCTGTCGTACCCTATCATGTATCTGTCTTGTCAACTGAATGAGAATGGCCTCACTTGGAAACCTTCCATGTTCTCTTTTTAAAGCCATAGCTACCTTAGATTTAAATCCTTTCCCTATATATTGGGTCCAGTAAGCCTGCCCTAAGAGTATATGAGCACACATCACTGTCCCTCCCTGCTGTTGCCAAGCACAGCCACACCCAGCCTTTTACTAAGCTACAAACTCCTGTGTGGTTCAGAGGACTAAATCTAGCACCCTGACCATGCTGGATAGTACTATGCCACAGTACTATCCCCAGTCCTTTATTTCTATATTTTTAATCCATCTCTAAATTGAAGAAGAAATAACTTTATGTGTCATTTTTCTTACTAGAAACTGTTGAAATTAATTACAGCTTGAACCAAAATAAAGTAAGCAGAGATTCATGAACTGCATGAGACTCTGTTTCAAAGCCAAAAAGATGATCTGCTAAATCTTGACACTTCTCAGTTTTGCTTTACCTTTATTTGATATCAAGATTTTCATTCAAATAAATATTTTTAAAAGAACTAATACATTCCAAGATACAGTACTGGTAGCCGCCAACAGCCATGAGTTACTGGGTTCCTGAAAAGAAAGTGGGGATGGATGGGAGAGAAATAACAAGCCAAGACAAAGTTCCTCTGATCAGGGATCAATGTTTTAATTCTAAGGTCTGAATATAAAAGGGGAGACCACCCCCCACTTTGCCAGGATCTTGTCAGGGAGACAAGCTCAGCTGCTCAGCAGGTAGTGGCTTCTTGCAGGAAGCTGCAGATGTGGCAGACGGTCGGTCGGTCCGGTCGACTTTACCTAGGTAGGAAGACTACCTTGGATGGGCTAGCAGACTGTGGCAGAAACAAGGTCTGATTCAGCCAGCTCAAGGCTAGGGGAAGGATACACAGGACTTCTGATAATTGCTTCTGGAATTATTGATCTTATGATGTTTATACTGGTTTATGATCTAAAGCAATGTCTCGATAGACCCTGACTGAGAACATTATCACTCTTTCTTCTCTTTAGCTCCTATGAAGAACTATGAACTATTTGTTGTTATTTAATTGCTCCTTTGATTTTGCTTCTAACTTTGTTCCTAATTATCCATGTCATTCTTTGTACATCAACTAAAGTAGGCCTAGAACTGGACAGAGTACAGGGTGGTTAGATGACCTTACCATGGTTGTTTTGTTTTGTGTTGGGGGACAAGGACTTACTCTGTAGACAAGCTGTCCTTGAACTCACAGAGATTGACCTCCCTCTGTCTCCAGACAGTGCTGAGAATAAAGGCCTGTGCCATGTGCTCGGCTCTTTGCTGTGCTTTTGAAGTAAACTAGAACTTGTAACTAGGAGCCATTCTAATAATGACATGTCTAAAGGACGATAAGACACAGATGAAAGAGACATTCGAAATATTTTAGAATATTGAAATATTCATAAGCTTGGAGCTTTTTCAAATGTATAAAAGGAATACGAGTCTTTACAGTAAACTTGTAATTTCCAGGCGTTTGGGAAAGAATTTGTCAAGAGCTTTGGGAATGGTGGTTCTAAGCTGCTTACAATGAAGGTCGATGACTTTTGTAAGATCACTGGCTCGCTACTTGTAAGGATGAAAAAAGACTCAAAGCTACCTGGGAACCTGAAAGAGTATTCCCCCTGGATGAGTGAGTTCAAAGCGCAGTTCCTGAAAAATGAACTGGAGATTCCTGGTGAGTTAACATCCAATAGTGAGAAGAACACTTCTTAAGGGGAATAGCATGGCAGCGAGAACTTGTGCTTTCTAAGTAATGACATTGGGATCTTAACAGGTTGGGTGCTGTGTGTGTGTGTGTGTGTGTGTGTGTGTGTGTGTGTGTGAGAGAGAGAGAGAGAGAGAGTGTGAGAGAGAGTGTGTGTGTGTGTACAGGGGTGCATAAATATGTACATATGCATGTGGAGGTCAGAGAGCAGCCCTAAGTACTCATCTTTCTTTTCCACCTTGCTTGAGAGACAGGACCTTGTTTTTTCTGCTTCATGATGGCTAACCTGTGTGTACCTGTGCTTTCCTCAGCCTCTGATTTCCGGATCTCCTGGCATCACAGGATCTGGGAGCAACTAGGACCACAGATAACGCAAGCTGTCATATCTGGCTTTTGCATGAGTTCTGGAAATATAAACTTGGTTGTACTGAAAGCACTTTTACCCACTGGGTTATCTCCCCAGCCCATCTGGGTTTTCCTTGTTTGTTTTGCTTTTAAGATTTATTTATTTTGGTTATGTGTCCATGGGTGTAGATGCATGTCAGTGCAAGTGCCCACAGACCAGGAAAGAGTGTCATATCCCCTGGAGCTGGAATTACTAATGGTTGTAAGCCTCCTGACATGCGTGCTGAGAACCAAACTCAGGTTCTCTGGAACAGCAAATGCTCCTAACTGCTGAGGCCTCTCTCCATTGTCTCACCTCAGCCATAGTCATTATGACAAAAACCTCTAGTTACTATGAATTAGTACAGTTTACTATATTTTTTATTATGGCAATTGTTCAGATTTCAATTTTGTGCTTATAAGACCCCTCAATCATTGACTCCTACTTTGCTTCTGAGTAACTTCTCTTCAGAAATAAATAACAGTGTAGAGAGGTCACTTCCTAGGCCCCAGCTGGTCCCATTCAAAGAAAACAGCAACAGGAAAACAGACTGTCACACTGAGGTAGACAAGTGCAGCAAACTGTCAGAAGAAATTTCTTTCCTATTCCATGTTCACCAACCTAGAATTTTCCCAAGAAAGCAATGTTTTAATCTGGTGACTGATTTTCCCCTCTCAGCAAATAGAAGAGAGCAGTGTACAGAGATGCACTCTCATCTTTATTGACAGCTGTGCAATTACATTTAACAGGGAAGAAAAGCTGTTTCCTTTTTCTTGTTTTTCTTTTTTAAACAGGATCTCACCATTTAGACCAGGCTGGCCTGGAACCCACAAAAACTCACCTGCCTCTGTCTCCTGGGTGCTGGGGTTAAAGGTGAAGCCTCACCTGGTTGTGGCTAATTTCTATAAATGACAACTTTGAATTAAAAATATAAGAATGTTACATAAACTTTCTATATTAGATCAACATACATGTTTTTAAATATGTAGGTTTTATAACAGACAGTTCCTAAGCAAGGCTCTGTGTTTGCTCTAGGACAATATGATGGAAAAAGCAAACCACTGCCTGAATATCACGTGCGGATCTCTGGATTTGATGAGCGGGTAAGTTGTATTTGTCATTGTTGTTTCTGTGACATTTGATGTATTGGTCAACATTCCACTAGCATTTTGTTCCCGAATTATAGTATTGATCAAATTCCTAAAGATAGTGTCTCCAATGTTTCAGTATCAGTTATATTTTAGAATATTGTAGCCGGGCATGGTGGCGCATGCCTTTAATCTCAGCACTTGGGAGACAGAGGCAGGCGGATTTCTGAGTTCAAGGCCAGCCTGGTCTACAGAGTGAGTTCCAGGATAGCCAGGGCTATACAGAGAAACCCTGTCTTGGGAAAAAAAACAAGGATATTATAAGTACCAGATGGTCAGCCCTGAAACATTCACATTATATGGACTTAATAAATTTTGTTTCAAATATTCATATGTATTATTTTGTGTGTGTATGTATATATAAGTATATACATATATATGTGTGTATGTATATATATATATGTATATATATATATGAATGAATGAATGAATGAATGAATGAATGAATGAATGAATGCAGGCAATAACAGTTGATAAAAACAGAAGCCATTGGGCTGGAGAGATGGCTCAGCGGTTAAGAGCACTGACTGCTCTTCCAAAGGTCCTGAGTTCAAATCCCAGCAACCACATGGTGGCTCACACCCATCCATAATGAGATCTGATGCCCTCTTCTGGTGTGTCTGAAGACAGCTACAGTGCACTTACATATAATAATAAATAAAATCTTAATCACCTCTAAAGACCTTTATGTTGGGCATCACATACTGAGAAGGCTATCCACAGTTACAGGCAGTAACTGTAAACAGGAATTGAGTGTGATAGGTATTGTTATGCCCCCACTCAGCAGGAAGCCCAGGGGAGATCAAGAACTGCAGCTCTGCTGCAGTCATGCATAAGAGTCTCTTTACTGTTTCCCAGTCAGACTCGCATAGCAAGCCTTTTCAAAGCGCAGGACAGGAGTGTGACCGCGAGCTTGGAAGACTTGACACTTAGATACAGCATAGTTAGAGATTCTTTGAGTGCTTAGGGCGATGGGGGAGGCAGGGGAGGTAACTCATAATTCAGACAAGATACCATTTGGTAGGACGGAATCATATGGCTGAGAGGGGGAGTCTTCTGACCTAAGGATCATCTTTATGGGGCTCTCAGGAACTAGTTTTATGGCCGGCCATAATTGTCTGTGACCTCTGATCACCTCCCTTCTATGATTTAAACATGGGACCCTAATCTCATTTTTTCAAGGACAGGCACCAGCTGCACCTGGGAAGTGCCCATCTGGTTATCAGTGTCACAGAGGCTAGGAAGGCTGTAATCCGGCTTACTCAAGCTGGCTTCTCAAGTTCTCTCAGAGGGACCAGGGATGGGGAGGAAGCCCTGTGTTTGCTGTGGGAGACAAGCTGCCTGTGCACTCAGTTGCTGTGGGAGAGAGCCTGGGGTGGGGGAAGGAAAACTGTGAGAAAGTGCAGAGGCAAGCCACCTGTGCACTTCAGTGTAGTACTGAAGCATGACAGATGGCCCTGAAGCCTACATCCCAGGTTCTGCTTTTGTATACCACCTGACTCTGTCTTCAAAGAGAGGTCCTCCTTTGTGGAGTGCATCCATGCTGACCATGGTGTAGTGAGCTACTCTGAAACTGCCCTTAAGTATTTTTTGCTGTAGTAGTGCACACTGTAGCCCCAGCTCCTCAGGAGATAAAAGGACCACTTGAGCCCAGGCATTAGAGACTAAACTGGGTAACATACCAAGACTATTTTTTAAAACAGCAATAGCTGTAGCAGTCCCCAATTAACTACTTGAATTGATCCTGGGGGCAGAGACCTGTTCTTCACTACCTACCCCAATATGCTAGATTCCTGAATGAAAGATATATTTACACACTTTTACATTTTGATATGCCTTATACAGCTCAGTGGCAGGGTCACTTCCTATTGTCCACATGGCTAATCCACATCCCTCCAATATTCCCAAGTCATTACTTACTAAAATCTATATTCCATCTTTGCTACTCTGGACCCAATCAGGCAGCCCTCTTGGGCCGTTCTCCCCCAGCTCCTACGGTGGCTCTGCTGTCTGTCCCACACCTTCTTAGGTGTGGTGTTTCCTCTCCTCCTTCTCCCAGCTCGGTGGATTTCCTTCTTCCTCCCCTTCTCCCTGTCCTGCCTTTGTCTGCCCTGTCCAGCCATTGACTGATGGCAACATTATTCACCAATCAAAAACAACTAGGGACAGGGTTCCTCAATGTCTTACATGAGGATTTGCGGATTCTCATGTGATTTTGGGGACTCAAATGAACATAATACAGGCAGCATTAGACCAAACCCACTACAATAACACATCTCTTCATGTTTAAAGGTAAAAGTGATGCTCTCCTTGAGGAAGCCAAAGCGCATTGTTATTCGAGGCCATGATGAAAAGGAATACCCGTTCCTGGTAAAAGGTGGTGAGGACCTCCGTCAAGACCAGCGCATTGAGCAGATCTTTGAGGTCATGAATGCCATTCTCTCTCAGGATGCTGCCTGCAGTCAGAGAAACATGCAGTTAAGGACTTACCGTGTCGTGCCAATGACCTCTAGGTATGACTTGAGTGAACCTATTTATACTGGGGAGAGAGCTTATCTCCTACCCTGGCTGAGTTCTAAAGTGGGTTTATGGGCTCTTGAAGCTTCCCATGGTCAGAACTCAAGTAGAATTACATAGGAAAGTAGGTGAGGAAATAAAGATTGGATGGGAACAAATCTGTTTTGCTTTGATTCTTCAGAACACTTTTTCTGATGAAGAAAGAGCAAGTATACTTATTTGTAAATATTTTGTTTTATTTTTTAGATTAGGATTAATTGAATGGATTGAAAATACTATGACCTTGAAGGATCTTCTTTTGAGTAATATGTCACAAGAGGAGAAAGTGGCTAATAACAGGTAATGTCACCATGTCACCTTGGACAACCTAAAAATGCATAGAGATCTTTCTGCATTGGGGCTAGCTTTCACCCACCCCACCCCTGTTTTTGAGGATAGATTTCACTGTATAGTCCAGGTTGGCATTGGACTCATGATCACGGGTGCGTACTACCAACCTGACCCTCAACTTGTGATTATTTGTTTTGGTTTCTGAAAGCTCATTAGGAAGACATTTAGCACAAACTAAAAAGTAGACAAATGTATACACAGCAGAGTGTGTCCACCCGCACATGTGCTAACTCTTATGTGAAATGTTACTGAAGCCTTTGCAAACTCAGGATGGGATTGCAGACACTTACCTAGAATGGGTTTTGTATGTGTATCTACATTCAGGAAATGATAAAGAAATGTCGAGAATAGTCTAAAAATAAGGAAAAATGAACTTGTGAATGATTTGTAAAAGATTTAACTTACTGTCAAATGAGGCCTATTAGCAGTGATCTCATGATTGTCAGGCTGCCTTTCAGGGTGACATGCCTACGTCACAGATCTCTTTGTTTACTGTAACATCTTGTTTTTCTCCGTATTTAAAAAAAAATTCTTGTACCTGACTCTGTTGTGCCTGAGGATTTGTATGGGTAGCTGCTTGAGTTTATCTTGGAATCATTAAGCGCACGCCTTTAATCCCAGCACTCGGGAGGCAGAGGCAGGCGGATTTCTGAGTTCGAGGCCAGCCTGGTCTACAGAGTGAGTTCCAGGACAGCCAGGGCTACACAGAGAAACCCTGTCTCGAACCCCCCCCCCAAAAAAAGAATGAATATGGCATATTGAAAGTTGTATTTATTTTTCACTGTTTTTCAATACTCTTTCAATGTTCTTTGCCATGCAGTATACCTCCTTAATTCTAATTCCCCTTTTCTTACTTGCTAGTGACCCCAAAGCGCCGATCCGTGACTATAAAGACTGGCTGATGAAAGTGTCGGGGAAAAGCGATGCTGGAGCCTATGTGCTAATGTACAGGTGAGTTGGACTTTTCTACTTTTGTTCATTCTTTTAAAAAGTGCATACTTTTGATTCTTGAGAATTTGGCATTAGATGTCTAATGATATGGTTAGAGCCCTGACTTAGCTTATGTGAGGCCCTGGCATCTGTGTCCAGTACTGAGAAGGGAGGGAAGAAGGCAAAGAATACTTTTTTTTTTTTTTTTTTTTTTTTTTTTGGTTTTCTGAGACAGGGTTTTTCTGCGTAGCCCTGGCTGTCCTGGAACTCACTTTGTAGATCAGGTTAGCCTTGAACTCAGAAATCCACCTGCCTCTGCCTCCCAAGTGCTGGGATTAAAGGCGTGCACTACCACTGCCCAGTCAAAGAATACATTTTGCTGTAGATATCATTAAAATATAGTTATTTGACATTAAGAATACTTTTTTCTTTTGGGTCAGGGTTTGGTTTTGGTTTTGGTTTTTTTGTTTTTTGGTTTTTGGTTTTGGTTTTTTTTTTTTGAGACAAGGTCTCTCTGTGTATCTCTGGCTGTCACGGAACTCAGAAATCCACTTGTCTCTTCACCCAAGTGCCACCATGCCCAGCTGATACAATATTTCAGTATAAATAATTTTAAATTTTAAAGTCACCAGAAATTTGTTCTAATGACATGTTTTTCTTAAATCACAGCCGAGCTAACCGTACAGAAACAGTTGTAGCTTTCAGAAGAAGGGAAAGTCAAGTGCCGCCTGACCTCTTAAAGTAAGTAAGTCTGTCCCTTCACACCCCAGAGGCACAGCAGAGATGACAGATATATGCTTCTCCCTCCTAGGCGGGCCTTTGTAAAGATGAGCACCAGCCCTGAGGCCTTCCTGGCACTGCGTTCCCACTTTGCCAGCTCCCATGCACTGCTGTGCATCAGCCACTGGCTCCTCGGGATTGGAGACAGACACCTGAACAATTTCATGGTGGCCATGGAGACAGGCAGTGTGATTGGAATTGACTTTGGACATGCGTTTGGATCAGCTACTCAGGTGTGTTGTGCTTAACTCTCACTCCTGACTTAGAATTGGAATATGCACTAGCCAGGATTCTCTAAAGGAGCAGAACTGATATAATGAACATATACATGGGATTTATTAGAGTGGCTTTAGACCATGGTTCAGCTAGTCTAACCATGGCTATCTTCTGACAGAAAGGGCAACAAGCCAGTACTTGTTCAGTCCAGGATGTCTCAGCAGTTCCAGTCAGGTGCTAGAGTCCTGGAAGATTCCTAGAGAGCTGCTAGTCTTCAGTTTGTGTTGGAATCCCAAAGAAGATTATATTATAGATTATAATAGCAGCAGAGAAATGCCTGGGCAACAGGATAGATGAACTTGCTAGCAAGACCTAGGGCCCTCTATACAGGCTGCCATCAGGTGTGGCCCAGATGTAGTATAAGAGTCTTCCCACCGCAAATGAGCCAATCAAGGAAACCCTCACAGGTGCACCCAGAAGCGTGGATTTTAGTTGATTCCAGAGGAAGTTGACAACCATGTGGCATTAACACCTCCAGAAATTAATTAAAGGAAGTTAAGTTGACTTTGGCATTGTTATGAAACCTGACACTTTTGGAAGAAACAAATAATCTCGCCCTCATTTTAGGCTCCTACATGACCTGTAAGTCATGGGAAACACAGTGATATGTAATCAGAGCTAAGAAGAAAAAGATATTATGTTGTTACAAACACGTATAACTAGAGTGTCTTATATAAAATGTCATTTAAGTTGTTTCTGTTGAGCTTCTGAGTCTCCCAGGCTCTGGGTTACTCCATAGAAGTTTATGCTTTGAGAGGGTAACACAATCTGAATTGATTATTCTTGGGTATAGGGATTCTCTAGCTGATTTTTAGAAATGTGAAGTACCTAGGTTTATGCTTATAACCTCAACACAAGGGAGGCTGGGACAGGAAAATGATTGCAAATTCAAGGCAAGCGTGGCCTTTAGTGTTAGACCCTAGCTTAAAAAACAGGACCAGTGCGATGGCTCAGTGGGTAAATGTGCATGCCAGCAAGCCTGGTGTCCTAAGGTCAGTGCATAGAACCCACATTATGGTAGAAGGAGAGAACCAGCCCCCGTTGGGACAGAATAAACATGAAAGGAAGGAAGGAAGGAAGGAAGGAAGGAAGGAAGGAAGGAAGGAAGGAAGGAAGGAAGGAAGGAAGGAAAAGGAAGGAAGGAAGGAAGGAAGGAAGGAAGGAAGGAAGGAAGGAAAGAAGGAAAGAAGATACCGTTTGTACCGTCACTAAAAGGAAAGGACCCCCTAGGGCGGTGCTTTATGTGCATTGTGCCTGTTCTCTTGAGAGCTCTGGTCCGTATATGTCATCGTCAGCACCACTATCATAAGGGGAGGAAAGGGTTTCTTTGGCTTACACTTCCACATCATAGCCCATCACTAAAGGCAATCAAGATAGTAACTCAAACAGGGCAGGAAACTGGAGGCAGAAGCTGATGCAGAGGCAATGGAGGGGTACTACTTACTGGCTTGTTTTACATGGCTTGCTCAGCCCAGAACCAACAGCCTAGGGATGGCACCACCCATAATGTGCTGGGACCTCCCCCATCAATCACTAATTTAAGAAAATATTGTACAGGTTTGCCCCATCTTATAGAGATATTTTCTCAATTGAGATTCCCTCCTTTCTGATGACTTTAACTTTCTGTCAAGTTGACATAAAACTATCCAGTACATGTACTTAGATATACTTTTTTCTCTTATTTAGTTTCTTCCAGTCCCTGAGTTGATGCCTTTTCGTCTAACCCGCCAATTTGTCAGTCTCATGTTGCCAATGAAAGAAACGGGTCTCATGTGCACGGTCATGGTGCATGCACTGAGGGCTTTCCGCTCTTGTGCAGGTCTGCTCACTGACACCATGGAAATTTTTGTGAAGGAACCCTCCTTTGATTGGAAGGTACATTTTGGTTTTGGACAGACATGCTCATGTCTCCTTTGGATTGTGAAAATACATCATTGTATTTACTGAAATGTTTATATTATTTTGTGCTACATTTCTCAAAACTAACCTAAAAAAAAATCATATAAAAAGCAAAACATTTATTTGGAGGAAACATACTACTATGTTTAGTTTGCGCCTAACTGGAGGTGACAGTATCGACCCATTAGTAACATTAAGTACGAATTCTGTTTTCATACACAATTTGTTGCTCTGATTGTTGTTTTAATTATAAACAGGGTCTTACTCTAGCCTGGGCTAGCCTAGAACTTTCCACATAGCCAAGGCTGTCCTCGAACTCAAAAGAATCTCGTCTCAACCTCTTGATTTCTAAAATTATAACAATCCTCCTCCGAACCTACAACTTTTGAAAAGAAATGTTTAGTTTTTATGAGTGTTTTGCCTGCAGGTATGTAAGTGCATCATATGCATGCAGTGCCCACAAAGTCCAGAAGAGGGAGCACCTGAATTAGAATTACAGAAGATGTAACCAATGTTTCTGGGACCTGAATGCTGGTTGGTCCTCTGTAAGAACATCAAGTGCTCTTAATCCTTGAACCATCTCTCCAGCCAACAACAACCTTTGATTTAAAAATCATTCCATGTGAATTTTTCCTTAATTTCCTTATCTAAGAACAGATAATGCTGTTTGACTCAATTATCCAGACTATCCCCGAAAGCATTAAGCTCATCTTTTTATGTGGACTTCTTCTCACCTCTCTGCATCGCATGATCATGGTGATATGTGCCATGTCAGTGTCTGACTAGAAAGCTAGAGAGCTGTTCCAGTTATAGATCTTTGTTTTAGGGTCATTACTTGGTTTAATGTTTTTTAATGTAATTTGTATATGCTATTATAATAAGTAGAAAAAAATGTGTTTTTTCCCTTAGAGTTTTGAGCAGACAATGCTGAGAAAAGGAGGATCATGGATTCAAGAAATAAATGTAACGGAAAAGAATTGGTATCCACAACATAAAATACGCTATGCTAAGAGAAAGTTAGCAGGGGCCAACCCAGCTGTTATAACTTGGTAAGACTTGTGAATGCAGAATCAGTGTGTGTTCAAAAGTGCAAAGCACTTCACACACTTCTGAGCAGTATGGCACTTCACTGTGTAGATGGAGAAAGTGACTCTTAGGGCGGCTTTACCCCTCCAAGCCCAGCCTGCAAGGACTGGGCTCACACCCTTGTCTGTTTTGTGCTTCTGTACAGTCAGCACCAATAGGAGAACTAAGGTCATGCCATAATATTGTTATGCATATGAGGCTTGGAACTCATATTTGCCTTTGTACTTTATAGGGCATTTGGCCCACTTGATCCTGATGAACACTAGTGTCAGGCATTTGACTACTATCTCATAGTGAAAACACAACGTGGGCTTCTCAGGTAGGAACCTGAGCTGCATTGACCTTTAGGTTTGCTTGAAGTTTTTAAAAATTGAAATCTAAAGTAAACAGAAATGTGGAGGTATTATTCCTAGGAAGTAAAAACCTTAGACTTCAGTTCTGAGCAGTAGTAAGATGTACTCTGTAATTGACTTGATTTTTCACAATAGTGTCAGATCTATACAGTGACTGGTGCTAGTAAGAGAATGAGCTGCAGAAATCAATTCAAAGTCTATCAGACTTAAATGTAAAACATTAAGTTGATCTTCATGATGGCACTTGGCTGTGACATAACATTGCTAGGCATGACCCCAGAAGCACGAGGAAGACCAAGACACACAAGCTGGACTTGAGAATTCCCAGCTGTGCTTTACAGGGTGTAGGCAAGAACAGAGGAGGACTGGGACAGTAAGTGAGGGTTCCTGAGCTAATCTAAAAGCACAAGGCCTGGCTTCAATTCCCAGAGCTAGATTTTGTTTTAAAATTAGGGTTGCAGAAATGACTTAGCAATAAGAGTGCTTGTTGCTTTTCTAGAGCATACATGTGCATGAACAAGCAAATAAATTTAAAAAAAATTTTAAGAAGTAGGGCTAGAGAGATGGCTTGCCATTAAAGAGCATTGTTGGTCTTTGAAAGAGCCTGGTTTGGTTCTTCCACCTCCAATCATCTGTACCTCCGGTTCTAGGGAACCTGAAGCCCCTTCTGTCCTCCTCAGACATAGGCATCATGCAGTGTACATAATGTGCAGGTAAAACATCCATACACATACAAAGAGTCATCTCTTTAAAAATAAAAAAAGCGGGGCAGGGCTGGCAACATGGCTCAGCGGATAAGAGCACTGACTGCTCTTCCAAAAGGTCTGAGTTCAAATCCCAGCAACCACATGGCATGGTGGCTCACAACTACCCATAGTGAGATCTGATGCCCTCTTCTGGTGTGTCTGGACAGTGTACGTATGTATAATAATAAATAAATCCTTGGGCCATTGTGAGTGGGCTGACCAGAGTGAGCAGGTTGACCAGATTGAACAGAGGTCCTAAATTCAATTCCCACAACCACGTGAAGGCTCACAACCATCTGTACAGCTACAGTGTACTCATATACATAAATAAATCTTTTTTTAAAAAAAAGGGCAGTCCACATATTGACAGAAATCTTCAAGTCATATTATTTGAGAATAGATTCATGCCTAAAATAAGTTTATGAGTTTTTTAAAGGCACGGTGTGGGGCCAAGGGGTGATAGAGAGACAGCTCCGTAGTTAAGAGCATTGCTCTTTCAGAGGGCTAGAGTTCTAGTTCTCATTTTACAAACCTTATAACCACTTGTAATTCCAACTCCTAAAGATCTGATGTCCTCTTCTGGACCCTGGAGGCACTCACAAGCACAGACACAAATCTCTAAAATAATTTTCCTTAAAACCCAGTGTGGTGATACAAACCTGTAATTTCAGCAGATGGGAGGTAGACGCCATCCTTGACTATATATACACTATATATATATATTTTTTTAAAACATGATCAAAGTAATCAAACATTTTTAAAACATGATCAAAGTAATCAAACATTTTTCTTTTTGGTTTTTAGAGACAGGGTTTCTCTGTATAGCCCTGGCTGTCCTGGAACTCACTCTGTAGACCAGGCTGGCCTCGAACTCAGAAATCCGCCTGCCTCTGCCTCCCGAGTGCTGGGATTAAAGGCGTGTGCCACCACGCCCGACTCAAACATTTTTCTAAAGAAAAATGTACAAATGGTACAAATGGCCACTAACTCGAGGGAGACGTACTCAGCATTAGTAGTAGTTTAGCAAATGCAATGACAATCCGCATCTTGTGTGTTATGACAGCTTTCAGATGAGATGAAGTGTGAGCAGGGGTGTGGAGAGCTGCATGGATGGTGGGCATGGAAATTTAAATAGAGTTACAATTGTAGCCAGCATGCCCACTCCTGAGTGGCTACCCTAGAAAAATGAAAGCTTATGTTTGAACAAAAATTTCCAAGCAAATGTTAATAATAATGTTATTATTCATGCTTTATTTTTCTACCAACCCAAACTTTGAATTCACAGTCATGAGTGACATGAGGGGGAAAATGATAAATGATAATATTTATAAAGGATAGCCAGAAATACAGGTCAAAAAGGAAAAGTTATTTGTGTCTGTCTTTTCATATTCATTCAATACTTTTTTCCAGTGATGAGCTATATCTAGGCCATGAAGCTTCATCCGCCTTTAGGAGTTATACAGCTGTAGCTCGAGGCAACAGAGACTACAACATTCGTGCACAAGAGCCAGAGAGTGGGCTTTCAGAAGAGACTCAAGTGAAGTGCTTGGTGGACCAGGCCACAGACCCCAATATCCTTGGCAGGACTTGGGAAGGATGGGAGCCCTGGATGTAAAGTCTGTGGTGTCACCAATCATAAAGCATTCTGTCTCCGAGAGGACCTCCTAGACCTTCGCTGACAGCAGTATATTTCTGACAGACAGAGGAAATCTACTTTATGGTGCTGGCGAGATGGTCAGATAAAGGCATTTGTTACCAATGCTAATGGCCTAACTAACTTCAATCCCAGAAACCCATATTGGAGGCAGTGAACCAACTCCAGGAAGTTGTCCTTTGACCTCCACACATGTAAAAAATAAAGAATATGACAAATATTTCTTCCTTGTTTCAAAGAATCAGCTCTTAATTTCACTGATTTCTTTGCATTTCTTTCAATTTTATTTCTTTAATTTCTGCTCTGCTCTTGATCATTTCTCCCTGTGTTCTGTTGTTGGGTGAGGTGGGTGTTTGTGCATCATGGTACATGTGTGGAAGTATGTACATCCCATGATGATTTGATCCCATGATCAAATTCAGATCATCAGGCAGAAGCATTCTACCCTGTTTGCATCTCAGATTTGTGTGTGCATGTGTGTGTCTATCTATGTCTGTGGGACCTTGAAAGGCAGCCTGTTTTCTGGTCGAGCTAGGTTTAAACCCCAGAGACCCAGCAGATTAGTCTTCAAGGGACGGAAGGAAGTTTGCCACATGCTCCCAGACACTAGGCTCCTGACAGGAGGCCCCAGCTCCATAATTCTGTGGCCATCAGTCACACAGGCTGTCTGCATTCCACCCCCACAGTTACCTGGCAATAGCCAGGTATGTTCCTCCCTACAGTTACCTGGCAACATCCAGGTAGGCCAGCCCACTATAAAAGGGGCTGTGCAAAAAAAAAAAAAAAAAAAAAAAGCTGGGCGTGGTGGCATATACCTTTAATCCCAGCACTGGAGGCAGAGGCAGGCGGATTTCTGAGTTCAAGGCCAGCCTTGTCTACAGAGTGAGTTCCAGGACAGCCAGGGCTACACAGAGAAACCATGTCTCGAAAAACCAAAAAAAAAGGGGGGGGCGGGGGGGCTGTGTGCCCCCTCCTCCCTCTCTTACTCTCTTGCTCTTACTCTAGCCCCTTGCTCCCTTGTTCCCCCTCTCTGTCCACATTCCCTTCTCCCTCTCTCCACGTGGCCATAGCCGGCCTCTACTTCTCTACTCTCTCCCTCTCTCTGCCTTTCTACAATAAATGCCTGAAAACCATGGACTGTCTCTTCTCATCAAGATTCACCATGCTGCAATGGAGCAGGTCTTCCACTAAGGAGCGGAGCCTAACCTCCCAAAGGAGGCCTCCCTGTGTACCCAGCTACTTCCACCACCACCAAGCCACCCACTGAGCAAGCCACTTGAACAAGCTAAGGACTCTCCTCATCACCAGCCAGAGTTCTCACCTCCTGCCCTTTAACCTTTGGCCCCAGGCCAGAGCCTGCCCAAGGACCCCCACTCTGTTCTCAGCTCTTCTGTGATGGCATCAGCGGTGTCCAAGAGCTAGAACCTGCCATCCTCAGCCTCCATGCAGGCCCAGGGACCCCGAGCCAATTCTGGCAGTTCTTCGGGGACCCCAGACTTAGCTTCCAGGTCTCAGGAGCGGGGTCCTGCGGCTTCTCACAGCCCGACACCCAGCCCAGCGGCGGCTGTGTGGGGTCCAAGCAGTCAGACTTCCCGTGTCCTGCTTCATGCAGTGGCCCGAGCCCTGGGCTCCACACGGCTCGACACGGGACCCCATTTTTAACCCACATTGGAAGTATGTCAATCCCACGGATCAAACTCAGATCATCAGGTCTGGCAGAAGCATCCTACTCTGTTGGCATTTCAAATTTATGTGTGTGTCTGTGTGCTCTGCTAAGTTTCCAGAGCTGCATATTTTGTTGTTTTTATTGCTGTTAGAACAACCTGTTCCTTAGTGTAAGTGTGGTATTTGAGTCACCTATTTCTGTGTTAGGGTTAATCTTTATGTCTAAAATAGCATTTGTTTTACGAAATTGAGTACACTAAGTTTTGTGCATATATGTTCTTGATTCAGTCTTAAACGCGTTCTCACGACCGGCCAGGAAGAACACAACAAACCAGAATCTTCTGCGGCAAAACTTTATTGCTTACATCTTTAGGAGCCAGGAGCGCAAGCCCCAAGCCCCAAAAACGAAAGGCCCCCCGCTTACATCTTTAGGAGCCAGAGCGCCAGCGCGCCAGAGCGCCAGAGCGCAGAGCGCAAAAGCGCAAGCAAGAGAGAGAATGGCGGAAACCCCGTCCCCTTTTAAGGAGAATTATCCTTCGCCTAGGACGCATCACTCCCTGATTGGCTGCAGCCCATGGCCGAGTAAAGGCAGAGTACATGTAGTGGAAAATTACTCTTGGCACATGCGCAGATTATTTGTTTACCACTTAGAACACAGGATGTCAGCGCCATCTTGTGACGGCGAATGTGGGGGCGGCTCCCAACAATTCAGTATGAAAAGACCTTTATCTCTGATAAGTTATGCTTTAAGTCTATTTGGCTTCAAATCCTGGTTTCCTTAGCATGGAATACCTTTGCTCATCCTTTCACTTTAAGATAGTGTCTGACCATTTTTTCAAGTGCTTCTCTGCCATTCGGTATTCCTCAGGTGAGAATTCTTTGTTCAGTTCTGAGCCCCATTTTTTAATGGGGTTATTTGATATTCTGAAGTCCACCTTCTTGAGTTCTTTATATATGTTGGATATTAGTCCCCTATCTGATTTAGGATAGGTAAAGATCCTTTCCCAATCTGTTGGTGGTCTTTTTGTCTTATTGACGGTGTCTTTTGCCTTGCAGAAACTTTGGAGTTTCATTAGGTCCCATTTGTCAATTCTCGATCTTACAGCACAAGCCATTGCTGTTCTGTTCAGGAATTTTTCCCCTGTGCCCATATCTTCAAGGCTTTTCCCCACTTTCTCCTTGAGAAGTTTCAGTGTCTCTGGTTTTATGTGAGGTTCCTTGATCCACTTAGATTTTACCTTAGTACAAGGAGATAAGTATGGATCGATTCGCCGAATGGCAGAGAAGCACTTGAAAAAATGTTCAACATCCTTAATCATCAGGGAAATGCAAATCAAAACAACCCTGAGATTCCACCTCACACCAGTCAGAATGGCTAAGATCAAAAATTCAGGTGACAGCAGATGCTGGCGTGGATGTGGAGAAAGAGGAACACTCCTCCATTGTTGGTGGGAGTGCAGGCTTGTACAACCACTCTGGAAATCAGTCTGGCGGTTCCTCAGAAAACTGGACATAGTACTACCGGAGGATCCAGCAATACCTCTCCTGGGCAAATATCCAGAAGATGCCCCAACAGGTAAGAAGGACACATGCTCCACTATGTTCATAGCAGCCTTATTTATAATAGCCAGAAGCTGGAAAGAACCTAGATGCCCCTCAACAGAGGAATGGATACAGAAAATGTGGTACATCTACACAATGGAGTACTACTCAGCTATTAAAAAGAATGAATTTATGAAATTCCTAGCCAAATGGATGGACCTGGAGGGCATCATCCTGAGTGAGGTAACACATTCACAAAGAAACTCACACAATATGTATTCACTGATAAGTGGATATTAGCCCCAAACCTAGGATACCCAAGATATAAGATATAATTTGCTAAACACATGAAACTCAAGAAGAATGAAGACTGAAGTGTGGACACTATGCCCCTCCTTAGATTTGGGAACAAAACACCCATGGAAGGAGTTACAGAGACAAAGTTTAGAGCTGAGATGAAAGGATGGACCATGTAGAGACTGCCATATCCAGGGATCTACCCCATAATCAGCATCCAAACGCTGACACCATTGCATACACTAGCAAGATTTTATTGAAAGGACCCAGATGTAGCTGTCTCTTGTGAGACTATGCCGGGGCCTAGCAAACACAGAAGTGGATGCTCACAGTCAGCTAATGGATGGATCATAGGGCTCCCAATGGAGGAGCTAGAGAAAGTAGCCAAGGAGCTAAAGGGATCTGCAACCCTATAGGTGGAACAACATTATGAACTAACCAGTACCCCGGAGCTCTTGACTCTAGTTGCATATATATCAAAAGATGGCCTAGTCGGCCATCACTGGAAAGAGAGGCCCATTGGACTTGCAAACTTTATATGCCCCAGTACAGGGGAACACCAGGGCCAAAAAGGGGGAGTGGGTGGGCAGGGGAGTGGGGGTGGGTGGATATGGGGGACTTTTGGTATAGCATTGGAAATGTAAATGAGTTAAATACCTAATAAAAAATGGAAAAAAAAAAAAAAGATAGTGTCTGACTTTGATGGGGGCAGAAATTGACGAATTCTGTTTTCCTTTTAGACAGGGTCTCTACATATCCCTGGTCTTTAGACCAGGCCATCCTGGAACTCACAGAAATCTTGCTACCTCTGCCTCCCAAGCACTGGAATTAAAAGTGTTTACCACTATTCCCAGCCTCATATCTGGTTACAGATGGTTGTGAGCCCATGTGGTTGCTGGGAATTGAACTCAGGACCTTCACAAGAGCAGTCAGTGCTCTTAAACGCTGAGCAATCTTTCCAGCCCCAACCAAGGCAATTCTTATATGGTCAACATTTAATTGGGGCTGGCTTACAGGTTCAAAGGTTCAGTTCATTATCAGGAAGGCAAGAATATGGCAGCAGGCAGTATCCACGCAGGCACGGTGCAGGAGGAGCTGAGAGTTCTACATCTTTATCTTAAGGCTGCTGCTAGAATACTGACTTCCAGGCAGCTAGGATGAGGGTCTTAAAGCCACAGTGACACACCTACTCCAACAGGGCCATTCCCTGGGTGAGCATATACAAACCATCATACTTAACAAGTTTTCTCTAGGATGATGCTTTTTCTGAATGTGAGGGCAGCTGCCTAATTTCACACAGATAAGATTTAGTCTGAACACAGCTACAACCAATCATGTATAGGTTGTGAGTTTGTTTCTGTAGTACTCTGGCAGAGTTGAGCAGTTGTGACAAACCAAATCTGGAATGTTTAGCACCTTAACTTATGAAAATAATTTTGCTAATCCCTGCTCTATTTGACCCTATGCACTGCTTCTGACACCTCTGAAATCTTGATTCTCAAACTCACAGTGCCTGCCTTCGACACAGAATAGGCCATCTCCTTGTACCATGGTAGCCACAGTATTCAAATGAGGGCTATGAGGGTGGTAATGGAAATAATGCCTTTGCCAGAGTGGAGGAAGAAAGGAGTCATGGCAGAGTACTTACAATGTATCTTCCATTAAAGAGAACATAGCCAGTGTATCTGGACTTGATTCAAGCATTGTGGGGGTTTCTTCCTTCTCAGGCAGGTGAGCAGTAACTACTAGCCCTTTCCCAACTACTGTCTTGAAAAGATAAGGCCAAGGAGTAGGAGGAGGGTGCGTGAATGCTCAACAACATCACAATCATGGCAGATGTGGGCCCACTTAAAGCAAATGTTTGATCACTCCTACACCAAGAAGGCATGTTAACTAAAGTTAAAAAAAAAAAAAAAAAGCTTAGAAATAAAGAGTTCATCTGGCATGGTCAGGTGTGGAATGTATGTGTGGTTCAGTCCCAGAACTTAGGAGGCAGATGCCAGGGGACACTGAGTTCTAAGCCAGCATGGGTTATAAAGTGAGCACCTGTATCAACTTTAAAACAAACAAGGGGCTGGTGAGATGGCTCAGCAGGTAAGAGCACTGACTGCTCTTCCGGAGGTCCTGAGTTCAATTCCCAGCAACCACATGGTGGCTCACAACCATCTGTAATGAGATCTGATGCCCTCTTCTGGTGTGTCTGAAGACAGCTACAGTGTACTTACATATAATAAACAAACAAACAAATATTTAAAACAAAACGAAATAAACAAAAATCACCATGACCAGCTACAGTGTACTTACATATAATAAATAAATATTTTTTAAAAAAAGACAAGAAGAAGGAGAGAGAGAGAGAGAAGAAATAGAGGATTTAAACCATATCTGTGTGGGCAGTGGCCACAAAATCCCTAATATTGAGTTAAATGTTAAAGAGGAGGCTCGGCAGGAAGGGTACATGCATGGTACTGAAGTCTTCACAACATGTATGATCCAGAGGGTAACTGCCCATCCACACCAGGACTCAGACTCACCAGGTGACCATACTGGTACCCCGACCTACCAACACCATGATGGGTGGGCCTTGTAGGGAACTTTTTACATTATGGAAAGCATGTTGGCTTGTTTATAAGAAGACTCATGCTGGGCGGTGGTGGCACACACCTTTAATCCCAGCACTTGGGAGGCAGAGACAGGAGGATTTCTGAGTTCGAGGCCAGCCTGGTCTACAAAGTAAGTTCCAGGACAGTCAGGGCTATACAGAGAAACCCAGTCTTGAAAAAGCCAAAAGAAAATAAATAAATAAGAAGAAGATTCATCTATATACATATTTTCTTAGACTCCAAATAAAATCCAAAAAGACAAAAATCACTGTTGTGTCCCAATTAGTTTGGCTGTAGAAAAACCAGGACTCCACATAGAACTCATTCTAAATCTAAATTTTTTAATAGTATCAAAAAGCTACAGACATTCAGCTCCTCAGAAGGGTTTGAGGAGTGAAGGTGGATAGCATCTGTCTTGAAGACGGTGTCAAGTGCAGCCTCTGTCCCAGCCTATGGGCTGCTTCGGGAGTTGCTTTTTCCAGATCCTCCCACCTTGGGCAGCCGAGTCGCACTGGGCTGGCGTGGCATTCTCTGGATGGGTCTTTCACGGCTTCCACGTTCTGCCGATATGGTCACATTGCCAAGAATGGGGCCACCTCGGTTTCTTCCTGAAAAGACAGAACCCAATAATTAGGGCCGGGGTAGACTCCAGCTGCAGCACGCTCATCATTTCGTTTCCCAGGAGAGATGCCCACCTTCCTGCTGCATACAACCTGTTTCAGCTGCACATATGTGATTAGTAATCTTGATTGTTAACTTGACGACATCTGGAATCAACTAAAACCTAAGATGCTGGCACATTGGTAAGGGATTTTCGTTAACTGGATTATATGATGTGGGAGCACCAGCACTAACTCTGGGCTACACCTGTTGGCAGCCCACATGAAAGGACATGGAAGAAGGCAGTTTTTGCTTTTTGCCTGTTTGTTCTCATTTTCCCTGGTTCATTTATCTTGTTGCTGAAGCATTTCTTTGGTAGTGTTAGAATCTCCTTCTTTGGAATTCCAACATAGACTCAAGGAGCCCTGAGGGAATCTCTGGAGACTCCAGCAGCAAATTGGGAATGCTGACACTGAATCTTGTAAACTGAAAAACTACTTGATTCTTGGACTTCCTGCTGGACTGTATCACTGACTGAATCTCTGAATATATACATATACATACATATATATGTATATGTATATATATACAGGCACATGTACACACATCTGTACATATATATTTAAAATATAGTATTTTAATACATGCTTTCATTTCATCAGTTTAGTTCCTTTAAAGAACCCTGACTAACAAAGACTATCACACCAGGAGTGGCTATAGAGAAATAGAACTTTAAGGATAAACCTTTTATGTATCTGGCACAGGTTTTCCAAGTCACCAAGAGCTATAGTTATTGGATGCTCTTCAGTAGCATGGAGAAAACCAAAAATTCATGGTGTGAATTATTTAAATAACTTTTCAAGATAAATGATTATCCTGGCTTACCTACTGTACAGAACAGGTGTCCAGTGGACTAAATTGTAGTGACACTACACAAAAAAATTTTGACAATATGTGGGAAAAATAAAGAAAATAATGATGCTGGCCTGTTGCCTCTAGCATCTCTGGATAAACTGACAAAGTTTAAAGGTTTCTAAGTGGAAGAGAATCCTCTCTTAAGCAGCCATAGAGTTCAATTTGCAGAAAATCAAACTGATGCCCTCATGATAAGACTTGTTGAGTTACAAACAACTCAGTTCCCATGTCAGAGGTGTAGAAGTTAAGGTGCACTCACTGACTGGTAAGGAACCGGAATCTGTACCTTGGGAAGCAGGCGGGGGGGGGGGGGGGGCGTCCTACTAAGGCTGAGAACTTTGAACACTCAGTTTTGAATGGTTTGCCTATCCCAGGAAGTATTATCTCCACCCTTACCAGAGGCTGCATCCTCACCCCAGCCCCTGCAGGATTCACTACCTCTGTCTAAGGGAATTCAAACAATCAGCAATGACCTCCCCTAAAAGGGAAGCCAGGCAACACAATACCAATGTCCTTAGGGCCCACCAATAGCTGCCTGGGTACTTAGAACCAGGTTTAAGGCTAAGCAGGCTCCTAGAGGGGCCATAGAAAGTGTAATCACTAAAGAGGTGTGTTATACTACTAAAGGGCTTAATAAGTCTGATGACTCATTCTAGCAGTTTGGGGCTATGTGTAGGGATAGATTTTAAGGATGAAAATTAATAGTGGAAGAAACATAAAACTTGATCAGACTGAGTTTTTTGACAGGGACCCACTCAGAGAAGAATATAGGTTTAACAAAAAACTTCCTTCCCACAGTTTAAAAACAGTATCAAAGTTTGTTTGATTGGTTGGCTAAAGCATTTGTCAAAAAATGGCCGACTGAAAAGGAGTCTTATATCCCTTGGCAAGGTGTTGATGAAGGGAGGAATTTAAGGCTCAGAGAAATTAAAGGGGATACACTGTGTAAGCCAAATTCTTCACAATGGGAAGGCCCAGAAGACATGTCCTTTAGTGTTGCTTTAGACACAAAATCATGAGAGGGACCCAGCACATTTAAATAGCTTTGCTCTTGCCCTGTTCTTTGTGCCAGGCCTTAGTGCTGCTCAGCTGAATGAGTTAAATGTGGTTTTAATTGGGCCCTGGTGCAGGGGAAACACGGAGTAGCACTGATTCCACAGAGACAAGGTGGGATAGGTATGCTCGTGGGCAGCACAGACAAAGCAACATCCAAATGGACTGACCTGGAGGAGTTCATTTTTCATATCCCATTCAGAAACTAGGCCATGGACCATTTGCTATTTGTGATGGTTTGTATATGCTTGGCCCAGGGAGTGGTAGCATTAGGAAGTGTGGCCTTGTGGAATAGGTGTGTCACTGTGGGTGTGGGCTTAATACTCTCATCCTAGCTGCCTGGAAGTCAATCTTCCACTAGCAGCCTTCAGATGAAGATGTAGAACTCTTCAGCTCCCTGTACCATGCCTGTCTGGAAGATGCCATACTCCCACCTTGATGATAATAGACTAAACTTCTGAACCTGTAAGCTAGCCATAATTAAATGGCTACAAGTTGCCTTGGTCATGATGTATATTCACAGCAGTAAAACTCTAACTAAGATAGAAGTTGGTATCAGGGACTAGGGTATTGCCATGGTAGGCCTGACCATGCTTTTGTTTGGAAGAATGTGGATTTGAGGATTTTGGATTTGGAAAGCCATGGGATGTTTTAAGTGTTTTAATGAGCCATCCTAGAAGAAATATGGAAGACTTTGTTGCTGTGAGTGATTTGAACTGTGCAGACCTGACCCAAGAGGTTTCAATGGAGAAGAATTTCAGTATATGGCATAGAGACAGATTTTGTGTTATTTTGGTGAAGAACTTGGCTGCTTTTTGCCCATATCTGAAGAGTCTACATAAGGCTAAGGTAAAGAGATTTATATTAACTGCACTGGCAAAGGAAGTCTAAAAAAAAAAGCCCAGTAGAGATAGAGACTTTGTTCTCTGGTTAAATCTCATAAAGAGCATTTTGAACAAGCGTAGCAAGCTTAGAAAGGAAAAATAGAAAATATATGGTTTGAGTTTAAAGGGGCACCAGGAAGTGAAATGGAGCCAAATCCTGTGTTCTAGGGGATAGCAGATTAAGGGAGCAGGCCTTTGAAAACCCACCCAGCTAAATTTAAATCTAGATATGGTGGTACACATCATTAATTCCAGGAGATAAAGCCAAGCAGATCTGAGCTCAAGGCCAGCCTGGGACAGAGCAAGATCTAGGTGAAGAAAAGCTTAATTCCAGGCTTGGTGGTATACCCCTTTAATCCCAGGAGACAGGCATGTTGATCTCCAAATTCAAGGTCAATTTACAGACCAAGATCCAGACTGCTTGGCAAGTGAAAGAGTTGGAAAACAAAGCTGGTGATAATGTAATATAAAAAGGACATTATGGAAAAGATGAAAAAGAAATGGCAAGTTTCACAAGCTATGCTGGGCACTGGCAGGCCACATGGCTCCAGCAGGGTGTTCTCATCTTGACGAAGCTACTGAGACATCTCCACCTGACTCCCTGGGCAGGTCACTGGCAAACCAGCCCCATGCAATGACCTCACACCTCACCATTAGCTGTCACAATTCCCAGTAACCCGGTAAAATCAAAAATCTAGATGCTTATAATTAAACAGTCATATTTATGTATCAATAAATTTGCAATTCACAAGATTCTCACCTAATAATTTCAGAGCCAATTGATAATGATACAAGCTGCCCACCTAGATTAGACAAGTTATCCCAATTATTCTATCCCTATATGATATAATAGCTACCTGTGGCTATTTAAAGTCATGGAGAATCTGAATCATCCTATTCATCCTCCATCTTCCTCCTCCTCTTCTTCTGTGTCTATCCCTATCTCTGCAACTCTTAGCTCCACCTCCCTTTTCCCTGTTCAATCACAGGCTTCTTGTATTAATATTTAACATAATTGGACAGGGAACATACGCTACACAAGGGGGGCAATTTCCAGCCCCAGGAAACAGCAGAACTCAACAGCTTTGGTCATTTGACTCTGGCTTTATGGTCAATAGTCAAGGACAACAGATGCTGGTTATCTGGAGCTAAGAAATTAGTGGTGATTAAGAAGAGACCAGCCCGCCGGGCAGTGGTGGCACACACCTTTAATCCCAGCACTTGGAAGGCAGAGGCAGGCGGATTTCTGAGTTCAAGGCCAGCCTGGTCTACAAAGTGAGTTCCAGGACAGCCAGGGCTATACAGAGAAACGCTATCTCGAAAAAAACAAAACAAAACAAAGAAGAAGAAGAAGAAGAAGAGACCAGCCCTTCTGGTTTCCATCTGTGCCTGGAGCTGAACTGTGTGCCACAGCACTCCGGACCAGATCACACCGTGATAGAGCAGGTCTCTCAGGACTTTGGACACACTTGAGAGCACAGGTAAGACCACCACTTCTGCTCAAATACCTGGCTTAAGAGGGACCCGCCTGGAGCCCTGAGGACACAGGAAACGAGGAGTGTCCTGGGATAGGATCCATAAGGTGTATATCTGTGCCCTGGAGCTGACCCTGTGCCACAACTCTCCATACACAGGTCCTACCAGGAGTGAGCTGATCTCCCAAGAGTGCTGACACACCTGAAAGCACAGGTGAGACCACGACTTTTGCTCAAATTCCTGGCACAAGAGGGACCCACCCAGAGCCATCAGGACATGGGAACCAAGAAACAGCTGGGGACAGGATCCTTCCGGTTTCCATCGGCACCCTGAAGCTGACCCTGTGCCACAAATCTCCATACCCAAATTTCTCCCAGAGAAAACTGGTCTCCCAGGAGTGCTAACACACAGGCTTACAGGAGGGAGAAGCCACAGGCAGAGACAGCAAGACCGGCTAACAAAGATAACCAAATGGTGAAAGGCAAGCACAAGAACCTTACCAACAGAAACCAAGGTTACTTGGCATCCTCGAAACCCAGTTCTCCCACCACAGCAAGCCCTGGATAGCCCAACACACAGGAAAAGCAAGATTCTCATTTAAAATTACATCTAATGATGATGATACAGGACTTTAAGAAAAATATATATAACTCCCTTAAAGAAATACAGGAGAACACAGGTAAACAGGTAGAAGCCCTTAAAGAGGAAACACAAAATTCCCTTAAAGAATTACAGGAAAACACAACCAAACATGTGAAGGAACTGAACAAAACCATCCAGGATCTAAAATTGGAAATTGAAACAATAAAGAAATAAAAAGAGGAGACAACCCTGCAGATAGAAAACCTAGAAAAGAGATCTGGAGTCCTAGATGCAAGCATCACCAACAGAATACAAGAGATAGAAGAGAGAATCTCAGGTGCAGAAGATAACATAGAAAACATTGATACAACAGTCAAAGAAAATGAAAAGTGCAAAAAGTTCCTAACCCAAAACATCCAAGAAATCCAGGACACAATAAGAAGACCAAACCTAAGGATAATAGGTATAGAAGAGAGTGAAGACTTCCAAATTAAAGGGCCAGTAAATATCTTTAACAAAATTATAGAAGAAAACTTCCCAAACCTAAAGAAAGAGATGTCCATAAACATATAAGAAGCCTACAGAACTCCAAATAGATTGAACCAGAAAAGAAATTCCTCCCATCACATAATAGTCAAAATACCAAATGCACAAAACAAAGAAATATATGAAAAGCAGTAAGGGAAAAAGGTCAAGTAACATACAAAGGCAGACCTATCAGAATTACACCAGACTTCTCACCAGAGACTATGAAAGCTAGAAGATCCTGGGCAGATCTCATACAGACCCTAAGAAAACACAAATGCCAGCCCAGGCTACTATACCCAACAAAGCTCTCAATTACCATAGATGGAGTAACTAAGATATTCCATTACGAAACCAATTTTATGCAACATCTTTCCATAAATCCAGCCCTGCAAAGAAAAATAGATGGAAAGCACCAGTACAAGGAGGGAAACAACACCCTAGAAAAAACAAAGTAGACTTCTTTCAACAAACTCAAAAGAAGTTAACCACACAAACATAACAACCTCTAACAACAAAAATAACAGGAAGCAACAATCACTATATCTCTTAAAATCAAAGGACTCAATTCTCCAATAAAAAGACATAGACTAACAGACTGGATACATAAACAGGACCCAACATTTTGCTGCATACAGGAAACGCACCTCCATGTCAAAGACAGATACTACCTCAGAGTAAGTGGATGGAAATTTTTTTTCCAAGCAAATGGTCCCAAGAAACAAGCTGGAGTAGCCATTCTAATATCGAATAAAATCGACTTTCAACCAAAAGTTATCAAAAAATTTAAGGAAGGACTTCATACTCATCAAAGGAAAAATCTACCAAGATGAACTTTGAAATAATCTATGCTTCAAATGCAAGGGCACCCACATGCATAAAAGAAACTCTACTAAAGCTCAAAGCACACACTGCACCTCACACAATAATAGTGGGAGAATCAACACCCCACTCTCAGCAATGGACAGATCATGGAAACACAAATTAAACAGAGACACAGTGAAACTAGCAGAAGTTATGAACCAAATGGATTTAACAAATATCTACAGGGCATTTTATCTTAAAACAAAAGAATATACCTTCTTCTCAGCATCTCATGGTACGTTTTCCAAAATTGATCATATAATCAGTCACAAAACGGCCAAAATACAAAACGATTGAAATGATGCCATGCATCCTATCAAATCACCTAAGGCTGGTCTTCAAAAATAACAGAAAGCCTACATGTGCCTGGAAACTGAATAACTCTCTTCTCAATGATAACTTGGTCAGGGAAGAAAGAAAGAAAGAAATTAAAGACTTTTTCAGATCTAATGAAAATGAAGGTACAGCATACCGAAACTTATGAAAGCAATGCTAACATGAAAACTCATAGCTCCGAGTGCCTCCACAAAGAAACTGAAGAGAGCATACACTAGCAGCTTAACAGCACACCTGAAAACTCTAGATCAAAAAGAAGCAAATACACCCAAGAGAAATAGACTGCAGGAAATAATCAAACTCAGGGCTGAAATCAACCAAGTGGAAACAAAAAGAACTATACAAAGAATCAACAAAACCAGGAGCTAGCTCTTTGAGAAAATCAATATAAAACCAGATACACTGAATCTAATAGAAGAGAAAGTGATGAGAAAGCCTACAACACAGGGGAACAGGGAGTAATTATTCAGCATGTTATATCTCTTGATAATAGAGAAACTTCACAGGCAATAGCCTGTCACTCATTACTGACGTGATGCATCCCTGAAGCTAGACATTGGCTAGGATGGCGTGAGACCCTCCTTGCTATTTGCATTAGAGTGTCCTCTGAAGTCCGGAATTCCTGTCTGCTGTGAATGCTGCCAGCAGGTAAAGAACAGTGTACTTTGCTGCTTCTACCCCTTCCAGTTGATCCTTCCGAGAGACCATGCTCCTTTTTTGGTGGGAATGTGACCTGACAACATGGGCATGCAGGTGTTGTTAATGTTAGCTATACAAGGAGAGACAGAAACTGCTCAGATGGTAAACCTGCCCAGTCCTTGATCTACAAGTGCTGCAGGGAAGGTGGGACACATCTGCATCACCCTGGCTTCCCCATCCCGAGCACATAAAGGGTCCAGGTAGGAGCCACTTCAGTTCTCCCAGTGTGCACAGCTGTTCTCAAGGCTGGTGGGCAGGGTCTGGTGGCCAAGAAGGATGGACACACAGAGTGATCCAAGGTCTGTTCTGTCACTAGTCAAAACTGCTCTTCTCTGGGCCTTATTGATACTTCCAGAGCATACTCTCCAAAAGACAAAGATGTACATAATGATGGCCGTGCACACACTCACTCTTGACTCAGATACAAAGAGCTCCCAACTCCTTTCCATGAGGCAAACCAGAGTCCCCTCAGTTCTTCCTGGCAGCCCTGAAGGCCTTTCCTCCTACCACATTTCTAATCCTCTGTGACTCTCCATCCCTGAAGAACCTCCTTTGGCCAGGGACTCAAAGGTGTCACACAAGGCTGAGACTTAGGTAAGGTCCTTCATCTTCCTTTCTGTCCTCTCCAGGCTTACTCTTACTCCTGCTGCAGCCTGCCCATATGAGCTCCTCATTCCAGTCTGATCCATCCCCTTACAGACTCCATGTTTTATTAAACACAAGCTCCCCACATGCTTTCCCACCACCCTCTCAGCCTTTCCTTCCAGCCCATCTCCATTCCTTTATGACTCCATCTTAGTTAGGGTTTTACTGCTGTGAACAGACATCATAACCAAGGCAATTCTTTTAAGTTTCTTGGGGCTCGCTTACAAGTACAGAGGTTTAATCTATTATCATCAAGGCAGGAAGCATGGCAGCATCCAGGCAGGCATGTTGCTGGAGGAGCTGAGAGTTCTACATCCTGTTTCAAAGGCAAACAAGAGAAGACTGACTCCTCAGCACCTAGGAGGAGGATTTTTTTTTTTTTTCCTGAGACAGGGTTTCTCTGTGTAGTCCTGGCTGTCCTGGAACTCACTTTGTAGACCAGGCTGGCCTCGAACTCAGAAATCTGCCTGCCTGTGCCTCCCAAGTACTGGACTAAAGGCGTGCGCCACCACCGCCCAGCCTAGGAGGAGGAGAATCTTAAAGCCTACCTTCACAATGACACACTTCCTCCAACAAGGCCACACCTAATACTGCCACTTCCTGGGCCAAATATATTCAAACCACCACACTCCCCACTGACCTGCTTTCTACCAGGAACCTCTTAACCAACAAACTTGCCTAGGACATAGAACCACTCTCTTCCAAGGAAGCCACAGCTTTCACATTTGGCTGGGACTCTACACCTCGTTAGGACCCACACTGGGATTGGAACACTCACCCAATAAAGACAAGACCAGACACATACATTAAGAAGCACCCCAAACACTGTAACTCCACAGGCCTATGCCCCATTTCAAAAACACAAGCATGAACAACCAAGACAATATGTCCAGAAACCAGCAACCTAGTTGTATTAGGCCCTGGGAAAAGCACCCTAGCATGAGACAAGAATTTAAAAATAGCAATTGGGAATATATTTAAAGACTTTAAAGAGGATATAAAGAGAGGCCTTAATAAAGACCTTGAAAAGTTGGGCAGTCATGACATTCACCTTTAATCCCCACACTCAGCAGGCAGAGGCAGGTAGATCTCTGAGTTTGAGGACAGCCTGGTCTACAGAGTGAGTTCTAGGGTGGCCAGGGCTCCACAGAGAAACCCTGTCTAAAAAACAAAAACAAAAAACAAAACAAAAAACTTGAAAATACAACTGAATGAAATAAAGAAAACAGTCACAAAAATAGATTCTGACAAAGTAACAGAATCACTAAAAAAAAAAAAAAAAACCCAAATTGATATAAAACTGAAATAAAAAAACTCAGGATGTCAAACAAAAACCTCAACATGGAAGAGAGAATTTCAGATCTTAAAGACTCGGCCAAAGAAAATGTTAAATCAAAAAATATTCAGGCTCAAAACATCCAAAACATCTGGGACACTATGAAAAGATCAAACATAGCAAGAACAGCCACAAAGGAAGAAGAAATCCAGGTCAAAGTCACAGAAAATATTTTTAACAAATTCATAAAAGTATTTTCCCAATCTGTCAAGGACATCACAAGAAAACCTACAGAGTAAATTAATCTGGGTCACCAGCCAAAGAATGTGCAGGGGTTGGACCTAGGTCCCCCACACATATGTAGTAGCTGTGCAGCTTGGCCTTCATGTGGGTCCCCTAATAATTGGAGTGTTTTTGTTTTGTTGTAGTTGTTGTTTTAAGATGCCTGTTTGGTTTGTTTTGTTTGTTTGTTTGTTTGTTTGTTTGTTTTTTCTGAAAAAGAGCAAGAAAGGCTATAGATTCGAGTGGTTGGAGAGGTGAGGAAGATCTGAGAAGGGTCAAGGAAGAGAAAACCATAATCAGAATTTATTGTATGAAAAAAATCTATTTTCAACTAAAAAAATGATTGTTGACCAGGCACGGTGGGGGTTGTCTCTCACTATAGAGAAACTTTCCCTAATTAATTGATTGGATAATAAAAGACTACAGAAGTCAATCAATAGGTGAAAAGGAGGAGGCTGGCCTTCTGAGTCAGAGAGGAAGAGGAGACTTTCCTCTTTTGGTACAGTGAGGCAGGAGCAAGAGGAGGCAGGATGTAGACTGAGAACTATCACACCTGGTGGTGATCTCCGCCACCAGAAGATTTCTAACAGAATAGTTGATGAATTTAAGATGATAGATTCAGCCCCCAGTGGTTGTGTCAACTGTTGATTTTAAACTTAAGATTGTCTGGTGTTTTCCATTTGCAGTGACTCAGGTGAGCAGTGGGGAAAGAACATAGACAGGGTGGAATTTGGCCAGGCTTTGGAATGGGAAGACTGGGCAAAGAACCAAGAACCAGGGAAGAGGTAACCACAGCTTAGCACGGACTGGTGAGAATGCTCCCACAGCTGGCCATGAGGTGGTGGACTGGTTATCATGGAGCTCTGGCAAGGCTAGCCAAGATGAAGAACCAGACTGGGAGTGGGGTTCTGACAGGAGTGGCTTGGCAGCAGCTGGCCATGAGAACCAGGGCAAGATGGCTGCTTGGGGCTGGCCATGGGGGTGGGTGAGACCACTGATGCAGGTGCATAGCTGGATTTAGCATGGTTCATATTTTAAAACCACACAATGCATCTAATTCAGATTATGTTGCCTGCCTTTGGACCCCTTCCCCATAGCTAGGCTGCCTTGTGTGGCTTCAGTGGGAGAGGATGTGCTTGGTCCTACTGTGACTTGATGTGCCAGAGTAGGCTGGTATCCATGGGGAGCCTCCTTTTTCTGAGAAAAGAGGGATGAGGGGATGAGGGAGGGGGTGTTATGCCATTTGGGGCTTATTGTAAATATAAAGGCTGTGAGTGTGTCTTTCATTTGGGAACTAATTGGTTTAAGGTGGGGTAGAAACCCCGGGCTGGGAATTAAATAATTTCTACAACATGCCAGGTACCCGTACTCTCAGATTTGTGACTCAGAGGTATCAGAAAGGTCTGGAGATGTAGCTCAGTGGCATTTTTCATGGCTAGTATGTAGAACACGAATGTACCAGGGTTTAAGGGTAGAACATAGTACAAAATTCCTAAGTTCACTTCTTAGCATAGAAAAAAAAAATGAAAGGAGGGAAGGAAGGAAGGAAAGAAGGAAGGAAGAAAAAGGAAAGCAAGCATGCATGAGAGATACTTTATATGAAAGCATTTGTAGTTTTTGGTATTTGTAGGGGAGGAGTAGTCTTGGAATGAATCCCTATAGCTATCAAGGGACAACTTGATTATTATCTCATTATATGTCCATATATATTCATGAGATGTTGTGTTCATTTTCATACTAGTCCTTCAAAATCCAACCTTGACAAGAGCTGCCCTGTTATGGCTCAAGACACTTATCTAAGTGTCCATACACTTATAGTCCAGTTTATGAATGATATCTGGCTACACTCAAAATTTCACCTTGTACTTTCTGGAGAGACAGCTTTTCAAACTGTCTAGTTTCCCTAACTCTAAATAGGGGAGCACTGAACTGAAACTGCTTTCCTCAGCACGGCCAGACCACTGTGGCCAGCGTCTGCTGTACTAGACATGAGTGATTCACTAAAGGCCACATGGACAGCCAGGGTCCAGCAATCTAGGCGGACCTGCTGCATCAAGATGCCTGCAGCATTGTACAGACTCGCGGGGCTGAACAGTATCTAACTCACAGCCTGAAGCAATACCAATCTAGTTCCTCCAGGAAAGCTATGACAAACCTCAATGGTCACAAACTTGACATGACAGGCCATCACATGCCTCCAGCTGGATCAGTCTGACCACACCTATTACTTTTTCCGTTCCATACTTGGTCATTGTGCATATGGATGCTAAGATACACAGAAGTCAGTGATCTCTATGCCTCACTTGGTAGCCTATGAGCTACAGGTCCAGCCCCACCTGTGCTCCACAACACCCAGTATTCCTAAGCTTCCTTTTTTCACAATGTCCCTCGGGACTTTCTAGTCTCCAGAGCTAACAAGTCTGTGGTTCCTGTCCTCACCAGGTAGTTCTCATTTCATCCTGTAGTCCATCTCCAATCCTTCTCCTCAGCCTTCTCAACCTAAAGGTGGCACCTGGGAGAGAGAGCAGCAACATGGGAAGGCTATGGAAGAGGGACAGCTAGAAAAGCCCTGGGAACTCACACACCCTGGGAACTCATGCACCCTGGGAACTCATGCACCCTGGGAACTCACACACCCTGATACTGGACCCATACTGCCAATACCTGCAGAGGTACCTCAGGCCACAAATGAGGTATGAAAGAAAACTCAGTTTACAAGTAGATGTGTATGACCACAAAATGTCATTCTTAATGGTGTTGTCAAGGAGGCTAGGGAGAGGCATCTGTTCCCTACGCCATACTTGCAATCAGCCAAGGGACAGTGTTGAAGAGGCTGAGGTCATGTTCCCAATAGCATACCATGATCCCTCATGTTTGTCCCTGACCTACATCCTCTGCCTGGGTAGGGATCTTTAAAGTGTGCAAGTGTGGGGGTGTTGGATGATCCGGGGGCACCGGTACAATTGCATATTCTAAAAGTACTGTGTCTTTGATAGACTAAGCAAGAAAACATGTCCTTGTTCTGAGTTGCATGGCTGGGATGGCCTACAGTGCCCTGGTATTGTAGCTCAAAGCTGCCCTGGCCTTGTGGGACAATGGCAACTTCCAGCGGCAGAGTGCACATCAACACCAAACCCACAGATTAGACAATCAAATGCCTGTGACAGGAGAAGATGGGCAGCAAGAGAACCAGGGTGAGGGGTGGGGGCAGGGAGGCAGGTGCTTGGGAGGAGGGCCATGGAGCAGACCTGGAGAGGCTGCAGGCCTGAGGGAAAGGTTACCCTTGTTTCTCTTCCACAAAGAGAAAGGGTGATAGAGGCCAGAGACACACATTGATCAGAAAGTGGGTGGGTCAGCGTGTATGTGTGAGTCCCCAGGCCTGACAGTCTGCCTTCACTGGGCCAGACTGCTCACTTTACCCCACCTGGATTCCTTCCATGTGGTTCTTGCACTTACAGGCAGGAAATGAGCACTGGACTTGCATCCACTTGTCTGGGAGGACAAGCTGTATTTCAGAGGGTCCGACAGGCAGAGAGAACAGATGTAACAGATAGGATGGGCAGGCTGGAGGACCTGAGATCCCTGTTACACTCTGCTCACCACCATCTGCTTACACCTGGTCCCACTCATGACCAGGCCATTCACACCTGAGAACTGGGTGAATCTTTCTGTCAGACCTCTACTTTTTGTCCCAAAGGAATCAGATGGCTTCAGTCCTGCAACCCAAAAAAATCCCCAGATGAGAGGTGTTCGGGCCTGGCCTGAGATGAACAGGAGCTAGACGTGGCCCTCGGAGGGGGAGGCGTTGTCTGCTCTGCTCTCTGAACACTTCCTTGAGGCTGTGTGGTAGATGGAGACCAAAGCCATGTTTATTCCTCTACCTGTGCAATGGAGGCATGATGAAGAGGTGAGAGGGAGTCAGAAAGACCAAGTCTAGCTTGCTTGGACCAGTCTTTGGTCCAGCAGTACAATCCGAAAGGTGGAGCCAACTAAAGTCCCTGAAAGGTGGATGGGTCTGCAGACCTTGGGAGGAGGCCTATAGACAGGTTGAGCAATTCTAAGACAAGCCGGCACGAGGTTCTCTACTCCTTCCCCACCTCGGCCACCCTCTAGGCAGAAGTACCCAGCCCATCTCTAACCTCGGGTCTCTGATGTGGATGTAGACAGAGATATGGGCACCGAGTCCTGGGGATCGCTTGCCAGCCGCTGCCCAGCACACATGGACTTCAGCATCTGGAAGACGGCGAGGGGAGCCACATTCAGATTCAGCAAGTCCACCAGGATCCTGGGGAAACAAATGCAGTGCTTAGCGAATACTGAAAGCCACAGGGCGGACATGCTCTAGGAGTCGCGCCAGCTGGGTCACCGTCTTGAAACCCCTTAAAGAGACACGGATATCTTAGAGTAGCAGATGCAGGAATGAGGAGTCCTAAAGCCGGCATTATCTGTAGGGAGTATGAGCTCAAAGTCCCGACCCCCGCTTTCTCACTTGAACACATCGGGGTCGATGGCGGCGCCAGCAGCCTGAGCTAGCTCGTACAGCTCCATCTCCTCGGCCCCCAGCACTTTCTTCCGCCGAAGCGCCAGCTTCTGCAGCGTTGCTGTCTCCAATCCTGTGGAAACCGCGAGTGCAGCACCACCAGCAGCAGCCGCCGCCGCCGCCATTCGTATAGCCTGAAAAGGGATCTGTGTTGGACAGAGTCTCTGCAAGTCAACAGCTCCAGCACCGAGGCGAGAGTTCCAAGAGGCCTTTACACAGTCGGTTACTTGACTTGTTCGGAACGTCTACTGTGCACAGGGCAGTGTGCTAGGCATGGGGTGGGGTGGTGGGAAGCTGATCACTGCCTGACGATCAGACTTGGACTGCTGGCTTAGGTAGCAGACCCCAGAATAGTACCTGGCATATACCGGGTACTTAGCAAATGCCTGTTGGATGACGAGTATTCACGATCTCGTGTAATTACCAGTTCTGTTGACGGTCCCTAAACAGCTTTGCTTTTAAACGGATACGCACTCCTGTCCCCCGACCCCGAAATACATAAACTTGGGGAGTAAAGAGCAACTGAGGACGTCACTGCGCACGCGCCTTGTGGCCAACTGCTTCTGCACTTGATTGGCTTTTGCTTTTGCAGGCGCTTTTCCCGGGAGGTTGAGCCGCTTTTCCCAGTAGGCAGGGGTGTGGCCTGACGCGCAGCTTGATGACGCTATTTCCGGGTTGTGTGTCTGGATAGCGGCGTCTATTTCTGAAGATAGGTAGGATGGTCATTTTGAACTCAACACGTTAGCTTGGCCGGTGTGTTGAGAACTGCAAATGTTTGGCCGGTTACCATGATTGTCACTGCCATCGGGAAAGAGTGGACCGGGGGAGCCGTCCAGAAGTGCCTACACAGTGAAAGGGGACCAGGAGGGGCATCTAAAATTTGTGCGGGGGCACTCTTGGAGATATTTTGTCTCCTGATGCTTTGTCCATTTTACATTACTAGTCTTTTGCATATGTGTGTGTATCCGTATGTGTATGTTTGTTGATTGGTGTTTTTATTTTTTCAATTTGTTTTATTCTGGCTTGATTTTTTTTAAATGTGCCTATTTGCTAGAAAAGAGAGGAGGGAGAGAGAGAGAGAGAGAACTTGAGAAGGTAGGGAAGTGGCAAAGTTCAGGGAGGAGGTAAGGGAGGGAAATCATGATCAGATTATAGAGTATGAAAAAATATTTTCAATATAAAAATATATTGGGTGAATAGTCTTCATTCTTAGGGGAAAACGTATTCATTACCGGGAAGGGGAGAATTTAGAGCATCTAGTCAGTTCTCAGCCTTCCTTCTTTCTTCCTTATACTGAACACAGCTTCCCTGGTTCTGCACTTCCGGTCTTCATATTTGGTGAACCTTTGGCCAGTCACCAAGGTCCAGATCTAAGGACTAAACACCATTTCCATGTTGAATGGTGCGTCTGTCACAGTGAGGACCATGGTGACAGTAAGCTGCTGGTGACTGTGAAGAGCCAGTGTGGGCTGTGGGGAATGAGTCTGGCTCCAGGAGCAGACATTACAGGATGTATGTGCATCTAATCTGGCACCTGCTTCCCAGGGTGGAACATCAGGTGCTTGTTTGCAGGATTCCAGAATATCTCAGGTTTTCGCAGAACTGTGGCCATGATGTAAATGTAGGGCCTCCCTGCCTCATTAGTTTATTGTAGGATTGATGGCTCCAGGAACCAGCTCCTATTGGTCAGAATGCCCAAGAGTACAAACTGGAGGCAAATCGAAGTGAGGCACAGCATCATCTCCCTAGCCAGACAACTGTTACCTGCATGCCATCAGCTCTGCCTGTTTGTAGGAGTATATCACCTCAGGTCCATGGATGGCCAGTGTCCATTCATAGAAGGAAGGTCAAGGTAGGGTCATTGGACCCTCACATAAGTCACTCCGCCATTTTCATATAATTCTGACATAATCATACATGGCCTCAACTTTAGGAAAGTCCAGAGGACTAAATTGCACAGACTTAGAGACCTTAATAAAGGGCTCTTGTACTAATACGCACTTAAAAATTCAAACATTTATGTACACACAACATGCTCATACAAAATCTCTCTCTCTCTCTCTCTCTCTCTCTCTCTCTCACACACACACACACACACACACACACACACACACACACTGTCTTGGCTAGTGTTTTGCCAACACGACACAAGATAGAGTCATCTGGGAAGATCCTCCATTGAGAAAATGACCCTATCAGATGGCCTGTGGGCAAGCCTGGGGTGCATCTTTTTTTTAATTGATGACTGATACCAGAATGCCCAGGTGACTATGGCTGGTACCGCACCTGGGCATGTGGTCCCGGATGGTATATCAGAGCAGGTTAAGCTAGCAATGGGAAATAAGCCAGCAACATTTCTCCATGGCCTTTGCACCAGCTCCTACCTTTGTGTTCTGTCTTGAGTTCAGGCCCTGATTTCCACAGATGATGGATCACAACTTGTGAGATAATATGAGCCCTTTTCTCCCCAAGTTGATTTTGGTCATGGTGTTTTATCAAAAGAATAGAAGCCCTAACTAAGGCCCATATTGTTACGTATTCTTTCACACTGTTATACTCTCAGATGCTCACATGTGACTCAGTGTCATATACATTCACAACCATGTTGCATGCAAGTATATATTCTCACACTTGAATGCTTACATGCCTGCATGCTCACACTGCACACACAGTGTGTTAAACACACAACCTCACACAGAAATGCTTGAAGCAAGTAAACATGCCCTTACATACACATAGTGTATTAGTCAGGGTTTTACTGCTGTGAACAGACACCATGACCAAGGCAAGTCTTATAAAAAACAACATTTAATTGAGGCTGGCTTACAGGTTCAGAGGTTCAGTCCATTATCATCAAGGTGGGAGCATGGCAGTATCCAGGCAGGCATGGCGCAGGATGAGCTGAGAGTTCTATGTCTTCATCCAAAGGCGGCTAGTGGAAGACTGACTTCCAGGCAACTAGGGTGAGGATCTTATACCCACACCCACAGTGACACAACCATTCCAACCAGGTTATACCTATTCCAACAAGGCCACACCTTCAGATGGTGCCACTCCCTGGTCCAAGGATATACAAACCATCACACATAGTAACACCCTAATACCTTTATACATCTTTGAACATACGTATACACTCTTCGCTGACTAGTCTTTCTCAGCTTAACTCAAACTTACACATTAACAGAGTAGAAATCTCAATTGAGGAATTGCCTCTATCAGTTTGGCCTGTGGTCATATGTGTAAGGTGTTTTCTTAATTTCTATTAATGAAAGAGGGCCCAACCCACTGTGGGTCATGCTCTTCTTAGGCACATATGGGTATGGACTGTAAAAGGTAACTGAGCACACCAAAAGAAACAAGTCAGAGGAAGCAAACCAGTAAGCAGCTTTTCCCCATGGTTCCTGCTTTCCAGTCCTACTTTCCATACCTCCTTTGGCTTCCCTTGTCGGTGGACTGAACTGTAAGCTGAAATAAACACTCCTTCCTTCCCAAGTTGCTTTTGATTATGATGTCTATCACAGCAACAAAATGTAAATTGAACATGATGTTACACACTTTTACACCACAAAACACACACAATATATATACACTCATGTAAGCATACACAATCTTAAGTACTTTTCTTCTCTCACCCACAGTCACACATTCACACCTATTGTTTCCTACACATTCACACATGGACACACACAGAGAGACTCTATTCCATGTGGTCACAATTTCCCCTTACATTATTGTGCAGCTGATTCACTGGCACTCACTTGTACTGAATATACTTATGCATTTGTCTCTGTACACTGTCATTTCTATGCATTCCTGAGCATGCACCTAACCATACTTATATAGAAATACACAAACATGATCACACAAACACATCATGACATGCAAACATACTACTATTCCACTCACACTCATACATACACAGTCTCACACAAGCTCACAGTGTCACACATTTTCTTAATAGCTCTGTCCTTAAAACTATCCCTAATTTTAACCCAATTAATAATCTAAACCATAGCCCTAATACTAACCTAAACCCAGACATTAAATGGATCCTTATCCTTAAACAACCTGGGGCCTGATCACAGCACTAAGCCTAGCACTAAGCCTAGACTTATATTTTTGGTTGTGAGCCTAGCCTTTAATGGCAGAGCCATCTCTCCAGCCCGCTAAGCCTAGTCTTAATGGTGTACCTAACACTGTTGCTCACTCTAATCCAAGCTGTAACCCCAAGTCTCATCCATAAAGTCTCCAGTTGATCCAAGGAAAGTTCTCTTCCTGAGGAGTAAGGACTACACTTACCTGAGGTTATAAGGGTTTAGATTGTTGTTAGGGATTATGGTAGGTTAGTTAGGTGATGGTTAGCATCCACGACTTCACTAGCTCTGGATACTTAGCTAGGTTTCCAGTATCAAGAATAAATTCCTTCTTGTTGAGTAAGTCCAGCTAGAGAGCTGCCAAGGTATGCATGCCACTGCTGCCCTTAGCACTGTTGTGCATGTTGGTCATTGTGGTTTGCAGACATCATAGCTGGCTACAACTATCGTCACGTCTCTCCTCAGGAAGCTTGCTTGGTGCTTGCGGGTACCATGAAAGCTAGTCTTCGGGGGAGAGGCATGCAGTTCAGCTCCAGCTCAAGGGCCTCTGGGCCCTGTGTCTGACGTGCATGGTGTCTTCAGCATGGTGTCCTCCTGCCTCTGCAGGGCGGCCTAATGTAATATGATAGCTTGTAAGGTTTGGAGAATGTCTTGGACATCCCTGACCAATAGCTCAAAAGGATTTTCATATCTTGTTATTGGAAGTCTTTGTTAGGTGGTCTTTGGCTCATTGTCAGTCCAGATGAGAAAATTTCATTTAAATTATGTATGTGTACTTTCAAACATATTATATGTATTTTAGGTTTTTAAAAGATAAATCGATAATAGTATGATTGCTGGTACCTTTCAGATGTACTTATTGTTGTGTTACCCCTACTTCCCTAAAGTACCCCCCATTTTTTTATTTTCTCAATCAGATCATGTGTACCCTGCTATTGCCCTCTCTGTTTCTCCTTAATCTCCCTATTTCAACAGTGGTCTCTCCCTGCTTTCTGCAATCACTTAGACTATTCTTACCTAAAGATTTGGAGCTAGGTGCAACCAATGAGAGAGATGTGACATTTGTCTTTCTGGGTCTGGATTGCCTCACTCAATGATTGTTTCTAGTTGTTGGGTGTCCTGCAGGCCTCGGGGCCACTGGGGCGATGACTCCTGAGAGGTGAGGAATGAAATGAAAGCTGCCATCTTTGCAGGCAATGGGTCAAAACCTTCAGAGTCTGACCTCATGGTTTATTCTTATACATTTAAGCATGGCAAAACTTTGTGAAGAGGTTTCCAAGTGACATTTACCACAAAGAAGCTTTATTCGTATCTACATAGAGACTTCCTAGCAAGGTAGCAATGTACCCTTTACAATAAGAATGGGTTTTATTGGATAAACAGAGCTTAGAGCTAGGGCCCTGAGGTAGGATCAGGGATAAGCATGAGGATAGATTCTATTGGTGAAGGATACAAACCACATGCGGCTCTTTCATAGGGATGGGTTGTATTCATTGAGATACAAATCCCAAGTCTGGGGCCTAAACAATTCTCAGTAAGGAGTTCCCTCTCTCTACTGTTGGGCAGAAGTTGGTTCTAACCAGAATAGCAAAGGTCACCAGGTTGGTGGCACTTTCACTCTGGCATTTCCAAGTGACCAGGTGCTATTCACTTCCTTTCCTTGAATAAATTATGCATGCTGATTGACAGTCCTGGTTTCTTCCATGCTTATTCTAAGTTTTGTTCCTTTATCTCCCCATGTCTAATTTTTTAAAGAAAAATTAATAGGTGTAGTAGTTAGAGGAGAATAAAAGTTACTTTTTTTTCTTCTTGGTTTTTCGAAACAGGGTTTCTCTGTGTAGCCCTGGCTGTCCTGGAACTCACTCTGTAGACCAGGCTGGCCTCGAACTCAGAAATCCGCCTACCTCTGCCTCCCGAGTGCTGGGATTAAAGGCCTGTGCCACCACATCTGGCTTAAAAGTTACTTTTTTAAAAATTAATTATTTTATTTATTTACATCCCAGATGTTGTTCCCCTCCCATTCTCCCCTCCTAGAGTTCTTCACCCACCCCACCCCTGCTTTGGCTCTGGGAGGGTGCTCCTTCCTTCATCCCCCTCCCTTGTCATCAAGTCCCCCAGAGACTAAGGCACCAACCAACATGGGTTGGTCTGAGACCCCTGGCACAGATGTAAAAGTTACTTTTAAATTATGTTCTCTAGTTTTGTGTTTCCATGGGATTCTTGTGTACAAATGTGTGTGTGTGTGTGTGTTTGTGTGTGTGTGTGTGTGTGTGTGTGTGTGTGTGTGTGTGTGTATGCACATGCACGCACACCTATACATGTTTCTTGTTCTTTTACTTTGGCTCTTTTTCTTCTGCCTGATTTGGTTTGTTTATTTTTATTTTATTTTATTTTAATATTTTTTAATTTAATTTTATTTGTAATTCATTTTTTACACTCCATATTCCATTCCCCACCCCCATCCATCATGTCCCACACCTCCTCCCCACCCCACTCTATCTCCACGTGGATGCCCCCACCCCTCACCCCACCTGACCTCTAAACGTCCTGGGGCCTCCAGTCTCTTGAGGGTTAGGTGCTTCATCTTTGAATGAACACAGACCTGGAAGTCCTCTACTGTATGTGTGTTGGGGGCCTCATATCAGCTGGTGTATGCTGCCTGTTTGATGGTCCAGCGTTTGAGAGATCTCAGGGGTCCAGATTAATTGAGACTGCTGATCCTCCTACAGGGTTGCCCTCCTCCTCCAGCTTGTGTTTCAGTTCTGAGAGTAACAAGCAACAAAAAAGAACAGCATGGCCCTCAAAATCCATGTTATAAGAATTCCAATTTAATTCTCATTTTTTCAGAAGTTTGTTGATGCCATAAAATGTTTAGCTAGATATTATCCAAAGGTGACTTATACATTTTTATTAGGGTAAGTCAGTGGTGTTTTTTTCCTTATGAAGTCTGCTCCAAAATTATTATGAGTAAAAGCAATACCTACCTCATTTTCTAGATTAGACTATTCTTTGCCGAAATGACAATATAACCTCCCACCATAATTGCCAACTGGTACAAGAACCACAAATCCTCCATCTAGCTTTTCCTATATTCTAGAAGACATATCTACATTTTTTCCAGAACTGAAGAATTAAAAATTCTTATGTTTTTTTCTAAGAAAGTCAGTGTGTGTGTATGTGTGTGTGTGTGTGTGTGTGTGTGTGTGTGTATGTGTGTGTGTGGTGTGTGTGTGTGTGTGTGTGTGTGTGTGTAATTTTTTTCTTTTCTTTTTTTGTGTATGTGTAATTTTAAAGAAAACTTACTTTTAGAAAAGACGTAACACGCAGAACTGAAATGTATGGAATGTCATTTTAAGAGAGTAATTTAAGTACTAGGTGAGCTACACCTCTGTGTTAGTTCTTTATCTGGACCATAAAAAAAATGATAACATGCCAGTATCTATTTTTTCTCACTAATGTCAGCTTAAAGAACAGAGTCATGACCTCTTCCTTTAGAAGTCACTTCTGTATCTGCTCCATCTGAATTCCTCATTCCAGGGAGATGAAAAGGTACAAAGAGCTCTGCTCCTGATCAGACTAACACCTGAGTCCCATAGACAAACAACAAATTGGGCACATTTCTATGGTGTACAGCCTACATTTAGATCTTGGCATTTTTTCATGTTCCCAATATGTCCATAATGCTCCCCTAAGCAGCCCGTGAAATGAATCATAGACTTCAAAATGGAGAAGGAAGATTCAGCTGTGGGAATAATAGACCTCAGGGATTCCACAAAGATACTATGTTTGATTCCTTCTCAATGTCATCAATACAACTGAAGGGTATATGTGACATCCCAAACGCCTCATGCGCAGGGACAATCTCAACCTGAGGTTAAGGGAATGACTACCATTAATCAATAGCTTAGCTGGCCCATGTGCCCAAATTCACATTTGCATAGTGATTATCCTTTATACACATCATCTGCAAATGCATGGAGGAGGAGGAGAAATAAGAAGAGGAAAGGCATATGCAATAGTGTCTGGGTTTGGTGGCTGATTATGGGATGGATCCCCGGGTGGGGTAGTCTCTGGATAGTCCTTCCTTTCATCTTAGCTCCAAACTTTGTCTCTGTGACACCTTTCATGGGTATTTTGTTCCCTATTCTAAGGAGGAATGAAGTATCCACCCATTGGTCTTCCCTCTTCTTGATTTTCTTGTGTTTTGCAAATTGTATCTTGGGTGTTCTATGTTTCTGGGCTAATATCTACTTATCAGTGAGTGCTTATCTAATGACTTCTTTTGTGATTGGGTTACCTCACTAAGGATGATATCCTCCAGATACATCCATTTGTCCAAGAATTTCATAAATCCATTGTTTTTAATAGCTGAGTAGTACTCAGCTATTGTGTAAATGTACCACATTTTCTGTATCCATTCTTCTGTTGAGGGACATCTGGGTTCTTTCCAGCTTTTGGCTATTATAAATAAGGCTGCTATGAACATAGTGGAGCATGTGTTCTTATTACCAGTTGGCAAGGAGCTGAAGGGATCTGCAACCTTATAGGTGGAACAACAATATGAACTAACCAGTACCCCCAGAGCTGCATATGTAGCATATGTAGAAGAAGATGGCCTAGTCAGCCATCACTGGGAATAGGGGCCCCTTGGTATTGCAAATTTTATATGCCTCAGTACTGGCCAAGGGGAATGCCAGGGCCAAGAAGTGGGAATGGGTGGGTAGGGGAGCAGGGCAAGGGGAGGGTATAGGGAACTTACGGGATAACATTTGAAATGTATATAAAGAAAATATCTAATAAAAAATAAATAAATAGGAAAAAAGAACCCCCCCCCAAAAAAAAAAAGAAGAAGAAGAGGAAAGGATCTCTTCTTGCTCCCTGGCCATCTTGGCAGCTGATCTTGGTTGGGGGTTGGCCCGCACCTAAGGCAGGAAGATGGTGGTGGAAAAAAAGACGAAAAAGTCTCTGGAGTCGATCAACTTTAGGCTTGTTATGCAAAGTGGAAAGTACATGGTGGGGTATAAACAGACTCTGAAGATGATCAGACAAGGCAAAGTGAAGTTGGTTATCCTTGCCAACAACTGCCCAGGAAATCTGAAATAGTACTATGCCATGATGGCTAAAACTGGTGTCTATCACTACAGTGGCAATAATATTGAACTGGGCACAGCGAGTGGAAAACACTACAGAGTATGTACACTGGCTATCATTGACCCAGGTGATTCTGATATTATTAGAAGCATGCCAGAACAGACTGGTGAGAAGTAAACAAGGAAGTTTTCCTTTAATAAAACTTTGCCAGAGCTCCTTTTGAAAAAGAAGAAGGAGGAGGAGGAGGAGGAGAAGAAGAAGAAAGAAGGAGAAGGAGAAGATGAAGAAGAAAAGGAAAAGTCAAGCTTTCTGGGAACAATTTCAAGAATGTGCTCAGTGAGCTTCACAGTTTGCTATTGTCCTGTGAGCCCAGTGAGAAGAACATGGCTGGACAAAGGAATGGGGTAGATCTGGAATCAGTGTTCTAAGTAAATGACCCTCTGGAATATTCTACATTTTGTTAAATCGGGCGATGAGACTGTAAACAGAAGCAATGGAGAGATACAATGAACCAACAGACTCTAGAATTAGTGCTCCTTCCTCTGGGGACATTAAGGAGAAGTAAGGTCATCAGAAGCTTTGGCTTACATCTCTCTCCTCCAAAATGATTGTGTTTAAACCACAGCTCAGTGGAGACTGTGTGCTAAAGCAGAGTCATTTACATGGAAAAGTCATCAATAATTAGATAAATGCACCCACAAAAATAATTGTATCTCCTGCTTTGGCTTCATCTGTTAGCAGTGAGAAGACACATTTGTGAGCCAGTGTGGGCCCTCAACAAACACCAGATCCTCTGGAATTCTCATTTGGTACCTAGACTCCATCACTATAAAATAAAATATCTTTTGTTTGTAAGCTTAGCATCTTATGGATTCTGTTTCAGCAGCCTAAATACTGTATGACTCTGGAGGAAGACAAGAAGCCAAGTCAAGACAAGGTGAGGTCACATGAAACGGAGAGAGAAACAGGATTTCACACGGACTCTTTTGCTTAGATCTCACTCGCATGTGAAGCCAATGAAGGGCACTTCTCTTGCTATTAAAAACAAAACAAAACCCTTTAATCTCCCGTGCAGAAACAAATAAACAAACAAACAAAATGTGAGGAGAGAGCCTGGACAAGTCCAGGATATCCCAAGAGTTGTTTTCCTAACAAGCTGGGGCTGTTCTCTTTATGATAATCCTGTGCTCTTGTGGGAGAGATCTTCATTTGGATATGTTTCTAATCCTGTGACATCTCCAGCCTCTGATGGAAGCTGCCAATCCTTTTGCAGGAAATCAGTGGCTGTTGTAGAACCAGAGTGGGACCCAAAAGTGAGCCGTCCATGTGCTAACTAGGAGGTCACACTATCTCATCACACATCGGATAGAGGCTCTTTTATCCGCATTCTTGAGAGAGACACAGGCTTGTTATTGCTGAGCCTTGGGAGGGAAGGGAATTCTTGAGACTATTTAGAGCTAAACGCTTTCAAGTGGTGATGGACGTGGGAAATGAACTCAGTAACTGATCAGAAACTGGTTTAGAGGCAATCTAGTATGATTGGTAATTTAAACACGTTTGTCCTCATCTATCCTTAGTGGGGAAGAAAACTGAGAACTAGTAAATGTTGGGACCTCCGAGTCTCTCCATAGTCCACACAAACACTGATCTCAGACAGGGATGGTTTGTTGAATACACACCCCAATACTGAACGATCAGTCTTTGGGGCTGAAACTATAACCCTGAAAAATGTTCAGGGCAGGCTTATAAAGGAAAATATCACAATGAACTCATGTACAGGTGTAAGAAGTGCTGCCTGGTGGTCAGATCTGGCTCAAGCTATTTTGGGTAGCTAGATAGAACAGTTCTAATTGACTTCTGGCTGCTGCTGTAAATATTTTCCTTTGGGCTTGGCAGCAGGATATTCCTTGGGATCTCCTTCTCATTTGCCACTCCCAGAAAATACCTGTTTTGTTCCCACCAATCAAAACCCTGTCACCTTGTGACCCTAGGTTGTTTGGCTTTTCCTTGCCTCCTTCCTACACTACTCATGTTAGCACAGTCTAGAGGCCAATCCCAGGTTCCAATGTCATATGATAACATGGGTGTCTCTTTATAAAGTTGATTTCAGGAGTAGATGACTATTGATTTGTGCATCACTGTCAGAATAGTTGTCTGCTGGTGTAATTCTGCTCCCATGTCCTTTAGTATCTGAAAATGCATGGAATTGGCCCAACTCAGAGCTGGCCAGGCCACGTCAGAGAAGCACCCCTGTGCATCAGCAGTTCAAGTTGCCTCACAGCAGAGAAGGGGAACTCATCTTGATGAACTGAAGGGGAGATTTCCACTCCTGGGTGCTTTGTTGGCCAGGTCCACTCTCATGATATTCACAGTTGTGCTGCCTGGCTAACTGACCAGTTGTCTAGAGAGTTTGGGATGCTCAAAAGAATACCTGGGCGGGGATAGAAGCCTTAGAAGATATTTACTGTAGCATTCCTAGTTTGTATATCAGGAACATGAAGCTGAGAGCTTAATTAACTGGTATTACTAACACAACCACAGATGGAAAAGAATATTGCCCAGAATCTTAGAAGCATTCTCAGGTCAGTGGCATACTTACTTGGTAAATTTTTCAGAAACAAAGCAAATGCTTTTGTGAAGTTATAGAATGAATGTGGCAGTAACTAGGGCCTCTTTAGAGGAAGGAGATTATTAAAATTGACAGCCCTGGGCTGCCAAGGCAGACATTGCTCTAAGCCATTCTATGCATTTGCAGCCTTTGCAGCCTTGGACAAATATTCAACTTTCCTGGGTTCCCTCCTCCCCCAAAAAAGAGCTGTAACAGGGTGTTGGATGTTGGCTTCTGACACTGTAACACAGTTGGAGATGCTCACCAACTGTTAAGAATTTGGTAGCCCTGTGGTCATGCTTCAGATGTAACATGTCAGGGCTTCAAAAATAGCTAACTATAACACAAACATGCCTTGGCAAAAGATCAGCTAGAGACGTCAATACCAAAGCTTTGTGCTGGAATAACTCCAAAAAGTGCATTCCTTGGTAAAGAGTACACATGATTAAAAGATCCTGACTGATAAGTGGGTGGCCCTGTTGGAGTCCGTCAAAAGACCCTCACTCATAAAGACCACAGAAACCACCATTGCTGCAAACTGCATGATGATTTTTATTGATCCAACATGTTGGGGACCCCCCTCTCAGCACACAGGCCAGAGGAGAGACCCAGAACAAACAAAGAACATACTTTTTATACCTTGTAAGGGGCAGATTTAGGCAACAGGGCTAGCTGGCTTATTCTCATTGGTGTAGCAAGAAACCTTTTCAGGCATTGGCTGGTTGCATAGAGTGAATACCTTTGGCCTAGTGACTCACTTTGCCTGCCCTTATGGTGGGTTATCAGCAAAGCAGCAGTACATTTTGAACTTATGGGTCAGCTATTAACATCACAGCTATTAATGTCACAGGGAATTCTAGCAAGGCCAGGACGGTTTATTGTTTTTCTCAGAATTCATTGGGGGGGGGGGGGGCAGGGGAATTTCTCTGGGAACTGCTAATCTTGTTATGGTTATTTTTCTGAGAACAGTTCATTTTGTTTTGGCAGCTGTAGACTTAGTCATTTTGACCACTATGTTTCTGAAAGTCCCCTCATAGGGGAAGGGGCTAGATGGTCTTAAACTTATTTTGGATTCTATACTCCCGGCTTTTCCTCTGGTACATTTCAATCCTGAAATGATGTCCCACTTTGTTACAGCCACTGATATTGTTGTCTGAGCATCAAAACTTGTACTGTATTTAAGCAATTAAGGATGCATGGGCCAAAGGTTAAGAACAGAAACAGGATAAGAAGGGGTAGTAAACAGGACTAGGTAGGGACCCTTCCAGCGAGGCTCGAGGGTCTGGGCATGATGCAGGTGCACGTAGATCAGATCTCTGACCTGGAACTGGTGAGATGTGGGGTACCTGGCTCGTTTGCTGCAGTCAGTTGTGACCAGACTTCTTTCTGCACCACCTGCAAGCCTTTAATTTAGCATACAGATCATTATTACAACATGTGGGTTCAGTCACATCATTTAAGACAGTGATGGGTGTAGTAGCCTCATAAAGGATCTCAAAGGAGTAAGACTGAATCAACAGAGAGTATTTTTAGTTCTAAATAGGGAAAGGGGAAGGAGCACCACCCAGTTTGTGCTAGTCTCCATGGTTAATTTTGTCAAGTTTTCTTTTAGGGTTCTATTCATTCTTTCTACCTGTCCTGAGGTCTGCACACACATTGTAATTTCTATTCGACCTCTAAATACTTGGTCTCCCCTGACTTACCTGGGCAACAAAGGTGGGGTCATTATCTGACACTATTGCTTTTGGCACTCTGAACCCTGGAAATTTTTCTTCAATAATCTTCTTAACAACCAACTGAGCAGTCACATTTTTTACAGGGAAAGGCTTCTACCCATCTCAAGAACATATCCACAAAAGCCAGAAGGTATTTATTCCCGTATTTTCCTCATTAAAGTCTACCTGCCAGTAGATGCCAGGTCTGTCTCCCTGGTACCTCTTTCCTGGATCCACCGTAGTGCGACAGACATTGACATTTTGGCAGGGCACACACTTGTGCACCACCTGCTCCACAAGGTGTTTTAACCCTGGTACATGGTACTTAGCCTTGGAGAATGTCTGGATGAGCTTGCTTACCCCTAAATGAGTCCACTGGTGCATCTGTTTGATCGTAGCCTCTGCTTGTCTTTGTGGCAGAATTTTCTTTTCCCAGAGGTGTACCACAGTCTTTTATTTTTGTTGAACTGGTTACTGGAATCTTTGGAAATGAGGGCTAAGTCCTCTGCTGTGTAGGTAAAATAGGGGATGGGATTTTCAGGCTCCATTGTCAGGAGCACCAGCAGGGCCATGACTGCAACTGCTCATGCCTCTCGGTCTGCCATGTTGTTGCCCCTGCTATCACGGTATGACTCTTCTGGTGACTAGGACAGTGGATGATGCTTACCTTGGCAGGGTCATAGAGGGGCCTCAGTAGAGCCAGTATTTGCTCTTTGTTCTTAATTTCTTTTCCTCCTAACGTCAGTAGACCCCTCTGTTGATATATGGACCCATGGACGGGGGGTATGGCAAAAGCATACCTGCTATCTGTGTAGATGTTGAGTCTTTTTCTTTTTCCTAATTTCAAGGCCTTAGTGAGTGCAATCAGTTCTGCCTTTTGGGTCGATGTGTCCTCTGGCAGGGCCTGTGTCCAGATAATTTGGTATCCATTTACCATAGTTGTTCCATCATGTCTTTTTTCTTCTTCTAGATAGCTGCTTCCATCTGTGAACCAGTAACTTCTGTGCCCTCTAGTGGCTGGTCTATCAGATCTTCATGCCACCCATGTGCCTCTGCAAGAACTTGCTGACAGTCTGGGTCTGGGAGCAGGAGAGGATTCCCTTAATCCTGCAGAGACTTGATGCCCCAGGGTGAAGAGAATGAGGGGAGAGGGCACCCTCTCAGAGGTGAAGAGGAGGATGGGTGGGGGAAAGAACTCAAGAGGGGACCAGGAGGGGAGCAACATTTGTGATGTTAATAAATATAATAATTATTAATAAAAAATCTCTAGAAAAAAAGAAATGTTCTCTTTTAGGGCATATTACAGCTATTACATTCTCCACACATTGATCAGTGGACTCTTCACCAATACATGGCTTTGCTCTTTTTCAATATTGAATATGCTAAGTGCCAATAGTCAGTTTTACAATTCATTCAAAAAATGCAACAAAATAATGTGGGGTGTTTGGGAGCCAGATCAGTGGGTAAAAGTGCTTGGGGTACAAATCTGACAAATTGAGTTAATGCTCTGAATAAAGAAGCCAAACGCAATTGTGAGAAACTTAAAATTACTTTTATCAAAGCAGTTAGCCTGGCAAGGACTTACATTTTCTGAACCTTCCCCTTTATACCAATTAGCAAAGCACTCTAGACTGATGACTCTAGATAGTCCAGATGCTGCCACTACCTACGACTGGAATGCTCTTTACAGAAAGGACCCTGCTCAGACACCTACTGCCTTTTTGTGCGTTCCCAAGAACAGTCTTTGTTTGTAACAACTTGGGTGTTTGTCCCAGATTTCAAATCCATCATGAAAGAGGAAAAAGGCTACTTAGGAGAGAGCAGTGCAGAAAAAAAAAAGGAGAAAAAGAAAAGAGGGGAGGCAGCTTTACCTGGACAGTCATAGAGAGACGAGCTGTAGAGAGAGAACAAGCTAGTCACAGGTGAAGACAGAATGGGCCAGAGAATAAGGAGCTAGAAAATTAGAACCTATTGCTAAAGTTAGTATGAGGGCAAGCAGAGCAATTCAGGGGAGGCAGGGAGAGGAGGAGGGGAAGGAGGAAGAGGTAGAGGGGGAGATGGAGAGGGAGAGGGAAGGAGAAAGGCGGGGGGGGGGGGGGGGGAGATGGGGAAGAGGAAGATAGGGAGAGGGAGAGGCCAGATTGCATCAGTCAGCTTGGAGAGGAGATTGAGTCAGAACAGCTGAGTTGAATCAGTCAGCCAGAGATCAGAAAGAGCAAAAAAGGGTGAGCTTATTCAGCAGCAAGTCTCAGCGGATGAACACTTTCTAGGCCTAGATTAGAATGTTTGGAGGCTAGAAGCTCCCAGGATTAGGCCTGAGCTAGCAGACAAAGGCAGTAAGGCTCCAAGATGGCAGTTTTTAGAGGAGAATAAAAGTTACATTTACATCGTTTCCATCCACAAATGTGCCTCAGAGCTGAGGAGAGATCAAAGCAAGATCTAGATGACAGTGCTTGGTCCCCATAACTACACTCTGCATGATGAGACATAGACTCATCCTTCTTGTATTGAGATCATGAAATTTCTTCTCATTTCTTTGCCTTGATTTTGGGCCTACATGCTAACTTAAGTGGGATGACATTTTAAAGGTCCATGTTTAATCTGCGAGATGCATGAATCTCACACAGACTTATGGTCAAATGGAGGATGGGTCCATTGATCATGGAGCTGAGCTCCCCATACACAAACAGTGGGCAGCTTGGTAGAGCTGATTTTCCCTTTCTACCTATTTGCAGGTCAACAGACTTGGCAACAGAGTTTTAAGTACCGAGGCACGTTACTATCCCTATCACGGTTTCACCAGAGCCTGGGGCTTCCCGCTCTGACAGTGACATTGCTCCTATCATATTTCTATTTCTATTTTGCATTCAGAGAAAGAATTTAATCTGTTTCAGGCATGGGTTCTAATAACACCTCACTTTATGAATATATGAAAAGGAATGTAAAAGTATGAAAATGGTTCCTGGGGGCATAAGATCCAGTAGGTCAGACAGCAGGGGCACAAGATCCAATGGGTCAGACAGCGGGGGCATAAGAGCCAATGGGTCAGACAGCTCTGCCTTCTCATCTGCATGTGCAGCCAGTTAAGTTCTCCACACAGGAGTATATGCAGAATTTTTTACCTATTATGTCTTAGTTTTCTATTGCTTTGACAGAACACTGACTTTTTAAAAAAATTTTCTTTCTTTACCTTTTGAATAGATTCTTTATACATACAATATATCCTGATTACACTTTTTTCCCTCCCTCTACTCCTTCCAGCCCCCCTCACATCCCATCTACTCCTCCCATCTTGGTCCTTTAGGAAAGAACAGACTTCTAAGAGATAAAAGCAAAACATAACAAAATAAAATATGGTAAAACAAACTCCATCTCATTAAAGTCGGACAAGGCAAAACAGCAGAAGGGAAAGAGCCCAAGAGAAGGCACATGAATCAGAAACTATGTTGGTCACACACTCAGAAATCCCAAAAGTACACTAACTGAAAGCTATATTATATATGAAGAGGACCTGGTGAAGACCCATGTATGCCCTGTCCTGTTGCTCAGTCTCTGTGAGTTCATAGGACCTTTACTTAGTTGATTTAGAGGGCCTTGTTTTCCTGGTATTCGCCATCTCCTCTGGCTCTTAACTTTTTTTCTGCCTCATTTTCCTTCATGTTCCCTGAGCTTTAAGGGGAGGTATTTCAGAGACATCCCATTTAGATATGAGGGTTTCAAGATCTCTCTCTGTTTCTCTGTACTCTGTCTGTCTCTGTCCCTGTCTCTCTGTGTCTCTGTCTCTCTCTGTCTCTCTGTGTCTGTGTCTGTCTGTGTCTGTCTGTCTGTCTGTCTGTCTGTCTATCTCTGTGTGTGTGTGTGAGAGAGATATTTGGTTATGGATCTCTGTATTTGTTCCTATCTGCTGCGGAGAAAACCTGTCTGATGATAGCTGAATAGAAGGCCTTGATCTATAAGTATAGAGATATTGGGAGTCAATTCACTACCTATTTTTAAAGACCAGTAGTATTTGCTTTTACTCTAGGTGTCTGGGCCGTTTAGTTCTACTTCTTGGTCATCGGAGCTAAGTGTAGATTCCATTTCATGGAGCGGGCCTTAAGTCAAATCAGACATTGGTTGGCTATTCACGCAAGCTTTGAGCCACTATTGCCCTAGCATATTTGCAGCAGGACAGTATTGTAGAAGTAAGGTGTGTGGCTGAGTTGGCATGTTTATCTTTTGGTAGCCTGCAGAGTATGTGTTCGTGTCACAGACCCTAAAACATACAGGTGAAGGTTCTTTGAAGGTACCAGCTTAACCTCTCCATGTTCAATGAGTTGAGTAGGTGTTGTCTTCAGCAATGAGGCCTTGCTGTTAGTTTGTCTTGGCATCAACCTGGGCTGTCTGAAGATTTCTATAGGACTCTTTTGGCTAAGAACTTAATTGGATGTAACCCAGTTCCAGTACTGGAAGCTTTTTTGGTGACAAGAGATGACCAGTGGGGACTCTGTCTCCCTAGTTATTTGGTGATTTCATTTGGATCACTTTCATGTATTTTAGGATGTTTCCACTGTACTAGGTTTCCATCATGCTCAAATGCCCCTCGGTTCTATGTTTCCCCCTGTATTCCCCACCCCCCCTGCCTCAACACCATCTCCCCTCAGCTCTCCCCTCAGCACCTGATCCTCCTGATCCAGTACAAGGCAAGCAAACAAGTAAAAGCGCCCAAGGGAAGGTATAAGAATCAGAAACCACCTTCTTCACACAGGAATTCATAAGAATACTAAACTGAAAGCCATAATATATATAAAGAGGACCTGGTTCAGACCCACAAAATCTATTTTCCCCTCCCAAGGAGACCTATGTGTCACCCCATTCCCATCCTTTATACCTAACTGCTCTAGGTTTATAGATTGTAGCTTGCTTATCATTTTCTCACCAGGTAATATCCACATATAAACCAATACTTACCATAACTATTCTAGATCTGGGTTACCTGGTTCCGGATGGTTTCTTTCCTTGTTTCTTCCATTTGCCTACAAATTTCATGGCCTTGATTTTTAAACAGTTGAATAATACTTTTGTGTAAATGAACCACTTTTTCTTTATCTAATCTTCTAAGGGACATCTATGTTCTTTCCAATTTCTAGTTATTGTGAATCAAGCAGCAGTGAGCATAGTTGAGCAAGTGTTTTGTGGTGCAAGCGTCCTTTCGGTATATGCCCAAGAGCGGTAGAGTTGGGTCTTTAGGTAGATTGACTCCCATTTTTCTAAGAACTGATTCCCATAGCAGTTGTACAAGTTTGCACTCCCATCAGCAATGGAGGACTGTTCCCTTTACTCTACATCCTGGCTAGCATGAGCTGTCACTTGTATTATTGATCTCAGCCATTCTGACAGGTGTAAGGTGGAATTTCAGAGTAATTTGATTTACATTTCCCTGATGGCTAAGGATGTTGAATAAATGTTTTGCAGACATTCCGAGTTTCTTCTCTGGAAAATTGTCTGTTTAGATCTGTACACATTTTTTATTGGATTATTCAGTTTTTAGATATCTAGTTTCTTGAGTTCTTGATATATTTTGGATAGTAGCCCTCTAGTGGATGGTAGAATTTTAAATCCTATATTGAATGTATATGGAGAAGTGAACAGCCTATCTTATTCTTGATTTTTGTGGAATTGTCCTGAGTTTCTTTCCATTAAGTTGATGTCTCTATGGGCTTGCTGTAAACTGCCTTTACTGTGCTTAGATAAGTCGGTTGTAACCTTAATCTCTTCAGGATTTTTTTTTTTTTCCATGAAGGAGTGTTGGGTTTTGTCAAAGGCTTTTTCTTCATCTAATGAGATAATTCTGTGGGGTTTTTTCTCTTTCAGTTTGTCTATATGGTATATGACATTTATTGATTTATGTTGAAACATCCCTGCATCTCTGGAATGAAGTCTACTTAATCATGGTGGATGATCTTTTCATGTGTTTTTAGATTCAGTGTTCAAGCATTTTATTATTTTTGCATCTATTTTAATAGGGAAATCAGTCTGTAATTCTCTCTCTCTTTGGTTGGGAGATGTTGAATAAATGCTTCTATTTCATTCACTGGGGGTTATAGGTCTGTTTAAAAGACTTATCTGATCTTGATTTAACTTTAGTAAACTAAATTACCTATGGAGAAAACTATCTATTTCTTTTAGATTTTCCAATTTGGTGAAGTATAGATTTTTTAATGGATATACTTATGATTTTCTGAATTTCCTCAGTATTTGTTGTTATATTTCCTTTTTCATTTCTAATGTTATTAATTTGGATATTATCTCTCTACCTTTTAGCTAATTTGGATATAGGTTTGTTTATCTTATTGATTTCCTCAAGAACCAAATATTTCTTCATTGATTCTTTATATTGTAGTTCAGTTTCTATTTTATTGATTTCAGTCTCAAGTTTGATTATTTCTTGCTGTATATTCCTTTTGAGTGTAATTTCTTCTGTGAGTTCTAGAGTTTTCAGTTGAGCTGTTAAATTGCTTGTATGAGATCTCTCCAAGTTTATTAATGTATGCACTTGCATCTTAGAACTGCTTTCATTGTGTCCCATAAATTTGGGCATATTGTGTATTCATTCCTAGTCTAGAATGTCTTAAATTGATTTCTATTAATTCAAAATGATTTATTTACTTTTATTTTGTAAAATAAATATGAATATTCTTTTTTCTTGGTTTGTACAGTTAGGGTTTTGATTATTATGTCCTGTGGAGATTTCTTTTCTGGTCCAATCTGTTTGGTGTTCTGCATACCTCTTGTACTTTTATAGGCATCTCCTTAATGTTAGGGAATTTTTCTTCTATGATTTTGTTGAAAATATTTTTCTGGGATTTTGATCTGGGTTTCTTTTCTCTCCTCTATTCTTAGATTTTTGTCTTTTTATAGTGTCCTAGATTTCCTGGATCTTTTGTACCAGGAGTTTTTTAGATTTAATATGTTCTTTGATGATATATCCATTTCTTCTATCATATCTTTAATACCTATGATTCTCTCTTCCATCTGTTGTATTCTGTTTGTGAAGCTTGCTTCTGTTGTTTTTGATCAAATTCCTAATTCCTATATAAATCATTTTTAAATGAATAGAAATCAATTTAAGACAGTCTAGACTAGGAATGAATACACAATATACCCAAATTTATAGGACACAATTTCTCTAAAATTCCCTGAGTTTGTGTTTTCTTTATTGATACTATTTCCATGTTCAGGTCTTGAACAGTAAAAACTCATTTCCTTCCACTATTTGTGTTTTCCTAGATTTATGGAATTTATTCATTTCTTTTAAAAATGAGCTCTATCATATTCACAAAGGCTGTTTTTTAAGATCTTTTCCTTGTGCTTAACCTATGTAGGGATATACAGCACTCACTGTGTTAGGTTTGTTGTGCTCTAATGGAGACATTTTCATGCTGGCATCTAGGCCTCTGGCATTAGGGAGTTTACAGTTCTAGTGATGAGATCTGGTTTTGTTTTTCCTCAGAGGGTTTTGGGTTCCTTGGTTTGTTTCTTCAATGATTTTTTGGAGTGTGCTGTCTATAGATTTTCTGTTGATGTGATAGATGTGGCCACTGGTGGTACCAGGCAAAATGTGTCTGTGGGTACTGGGAGCTGACACTTAGGTATGTATGGGGATGGGTTGGGACTTGAGGGGGTCCACAGGAGGGAGGAAAACGAGTGTTTCACCAGTGTTCCCTTGAATGGGGACAGAGAGTGAAAGGAGCTTACCCCAGAAGGTCTGCTGGAGAGCCAGACATGATCCTGGGGGATTGGATCAGGAGAAACAGAAGAAGTGAAGATCTGTAGTCAGCTTCTCTACTTCCCTGGCAGAGGTTGCCTGTGGTTTAGTGTGGAATATATGCTAGAGTTGGGTGCTGAGATAAAGCAATGTATGGAGGGCGGGCGGGAAGAAGGAGAAGAAGGGGGTGGGGAGGGGAGGAGGATGAGGTCTGTGGGATCCACAGGAGGTATGGGTAGGGGAGAAGGGAAGGCTGTCACAGGTGTTCTGTGACAGAAATAGGGACGTAGCTAGGGCACTGAGTTTGGAGAGGAAGTGGTGAAAGTCTTCAGTAAGCTTACCTGACTCCCTGGTCTGTTCAGCTTCTGTGTTTAGAGGGGATGCTTGCTGCTGTTGGAAGGTGGGATAATGGGATAAGTTGGAAGTTTGGAAGAGAAGATCTTTGTGATCCATGGGGGATGAGGTCACAGACAAAAGGGAGACAGCACCAGGTGCTCTACTGCTGAGCTGGGGGTGGGACTGGGGAATTGGATCTGGAGGAGCAGAAGGAGAGGGAAAGATGTGCAGTCAGCCCACCTGCTTTCTTGGCAGCAGTCTGACCAAAGCAACTTACAAAAGAAACAGTATGATTGGCTGTATGGTTCCAAATGGTTAAAGTTCACGATGATTGAGCAAAAGCATGTCAGCAAGAATAGCTGAAAGCTCACATCTTAAACTGCAAGTAGGAGACAGGGAGAGATGTTGGGAATGGTCCCAGCCTTTTGAAACCTCAAAGCTAGCCTGTAGTGATGCACCCCTTCTAACAAAGCCACACCTCTTAATAGTCCCCAAACAGTTCCACCAACTGGGGATTAAGAATTCAAACATATGAGCCTCTGGGACCATTCTCATTCGAACCGCCATTTATTACAACGTTCTTTTCTTGATATATAGCCTCAATATGTAGCTCAAGCTGGCTTCAAATCCATAATCCTCCTGCCTTCACTTCTTGAATGCTAGGAAGTTTTACTTCTCTTCAAGCTTGATTTCATATTTCATTTTACCTAGAGCTATCAGGAAATGTTTTTAGAGTATTTATACATATTTGAGTATCCCATCTAGAGAACTGTTCTTGTATGGAGTGAAATGCACAAGCAGGACCTCAGGGAGATTGGTTGGTGTGACCAGACTGATCTTCCAAGTCTGACAGTGCTCTGTGACTCTAAGACATATCAACACTGCTAGGCTCCTGAACTTTTAAATACCAAGGTTTCCAGAATGTCCACATAGACTGGGTGTCATTGGAACCTCCAATATGTTCCATATGTGACATTGCTGAGGACAAGGAGAGGGTCTCAAGGATTCTAGCCAGAAGGCTTTTGGCAGGTGTGCTGAGAAGAGCTAAAAATGATGTATTTCTCACAGGAATAAGGCATGGGAAGTGTTCACATTCATCTTGAGTACATTTCATCTATAAAATTATAGATTAACTCAATTTATAGTTTAGGAAATTATTTTATATAATTAGTTTAATTTTTATGTTGAGCTTGAACACTTTCTCTATTGGTGGCTGCTTTTAGGCCTACATGGTTAAGTCATTTTGTTGCCACCCACGGTGCTAGGAAAGGTCCTTGAGATTGGCACAGTGTGTGGGAACAGTCATGAAAGGATCACAAATGACTGTCACAGGGGCTAAACTTTAACAGCTCTCAAATGTCACACTATATTCATGCTTTGTTGTTCTGTCATGTTGCCTTTCTCCATTTCTGGAAAATTGAAAAGTACGCACTGGTTGGCGGGTTTCTGAATACACAGAGCTTTCAGGTGCGGCCCAATAGTGGCCACGGTAGCCTGTCCTTCTGAGACATTCTAATTGGCCCCGCTGTCTTGTAAACACAACTTTTCATAAACGTAGTGAGTGGACCCAGGTATCAAAACAAGCATGTTGTCTCACTGAAAACAGCCTCGGAATGTGGTCTCTCTGAGGGATAAACACGTGTTCTCTAATCATGCTTCTATGGCATCCAGGGCTAAGAACCACGAACGTCTCCTAGGGTTTTCCTGTGCATGCATATCACATGTGCGCTGGCTTTAACCCCAGAGGCAATTAGTTACAATAGCAACATCATATGCCATTTATAAACATCACTGATCATTATGAAATTCCAAGGCTGTGTTTACCTTTTTTTTCCAAAAAAAGCCATTAAATATTCCACAGCCCCTCATTAGGATTTTCCTCAGGAACTGAAGGTAGGAGCTAGGCTGCTCTGTGTAAATCAGCTGATGTTTGTTGTCAGAACACCTGGTGAATCGGAATGAATTAGGGGAGGGATATGAGGGACACATCTGAATTTGGACAGATGATTTTCTTGACTTTTGCTTGAGACAGGCCATCAGGCACTTGAACTCCTGGGGTTCAACTACCCACCTAGCCTATCAGGTTTGAGTAGCTGGGGTTGAAATTTCTCTTCATCTTTTCACGAATTTTGAAGAGCTGGCAACTTAACACCTCTTTGTGAGTACTGATGTAAATCTTAGCTTTCTCTCAGCAAGCCACAATTTCAGAATAATATCCCTTTTGGGTACAATTTGCAAGAAAAAGAAACAGCAAGATGCTATGCTACCACCAGGTGGCACAGCTTTAATAACCAAGAAGAAATGCCAGAGCACCCAAGATCCGCTGTCAGGTGCGGAGAAACGCACCGCGGTTAGGGTGGCCATCACTCTTCCGTTGGCTTTGTGGTCAGCGGGGAGCCCGGTTGATCTGTCCGTCTATCAGGCTCTGTTGCTGAACCTAACCTCGACGGCAGCTGGGCCTGGGCACTCCGAGAGGTGTAGCTGGAGAGGGTTCGAATTTCAGGAGGCTCCCACTGGCTGCGCTCACTCTGGACCGCCGGAGGCTGAGGCCCGGGTCCGCGAACCACGGTTCACTAGTTCTGGTCTCGTGGCGGAGGTGCCAGGACTCGAGCTGCGGAGCCTTGATCCCTGTTCCGCCTTTGCTATGTCTGAAGGCGTCCTGCTTTGCGCGTGTCGGGGCCAAATCCAGATTTTCATTTCGCTCCAGGCTTGGACGGCTAAGTAGGTCCAAACCGCACAAACAGGAAGGAGGGAAGGCAAGGAGTGCGGGCAGAGGGCGGGTCGTTCCCAGCAGCACCCCAGTCCCTCCCCGCTCCGGTCTCCGACCCACTGGGGCCGGGGCGGGGCGTGCGCGTCAGCTGGGGCTAGAAAAGGCGGCGGTCCGGCCCGGCGAGGTGACAGCCCAACTTGGACGCCAGGTCCGGCCGACGCCGCCATGAGCGCCGCGCTTTTCAGCCTGGACAGCCCGGTGCGCGGCACACCCTGGCCCACAGAACCCGCGGCCTTCTACGAGCCAGGCAGGGTGGACAAGCCCGGCCGAGGGCCCGAGCCAGGGGATCTGGGGGAGCTGGGCTCCACGACTCCTGCCATGTACGACGACGAGAGCGCCATCGACTTCAGCGCCTACATTGACTCCATGGCCGCCGTGCCCACCCTAGAGCTGTGCCACGACGAACTCTTCGCCGACCTCTTCAACAGCAACCACAAAGCGGCCGGCGCGGGCGGCCTGGAGCTGCTGCAGGGCGGCCCTACGCGACCCCCGGGTGTGGGGTCTGTCGCTAGGGGGCCGCTCAAGCGCGAACCCGACTGGGGCGACGGCGACGCGCCGGGCTCCCTGCTGCCGGCGCAAGTGGCGGTGTGCGCGCAGACAGTGGTGAGCTTGGCGGCCGCGGCTCAGCCCACTCCACCCACTTCGCCGGAGCCTCCTCGAGGCAGCCCGGGGCCGAGCCTCGCGCCCGGCACAGTCCGAGAAAAGGGCGCGGGCAAGAGGGGTCCGGACCGCGGCAGCCCGGAGTACCGGCAGCGGCGCGAGCGCAACAACATCGCTGTGCGCAAGAGCCGCGACAAGGCCAAGCGCCGCAACCAGGAGATGCAGCAGAAGCTGGTGGAGTTGTCGGCCGAGAACGAGAAGCTGCATCAGCGCGTGGAGCAGCTCACCCGGGACCTGGCTGGCCTCCGGCAGTTCTTCAAAAAACTGCCCAGCCCGCCTTTCCTGCCGCCCACCGGCGCCGACTGCCGGTAACGCGCGGCGTGGGCCTTTGAGACTCTGAACGACCTATACCTCAGACCCCGACAGCGGGGAGCAGACGCCGCCCGAATCGCTAGTTTCTTTGGGACCTGCGAGCGACAGGAAGCTGCAGCTTGGGCACTGGACTGCGAGAGAAGCTATATTAATCTTTCCCCTTAAATTATTTTTTATAATGGTAGCATTTTCTACGTCTTATTACCATTGCAGCTAAGGTACATTTGTAGAAAAGACATTTCCGACAGACTTTTGTAGATAAGAGGAAGAGACTGCGCATGCTTTTTATATTCATTTTTACAGTATTTGTAAGAATAAAGAAGCATTTAAATCGCTGCAGCTTCCTATGTTCATTCTCTCCCGCACACAACATACTGAGACTTCACCAGGGAAAAGCAAGCACCTGGGAGCCACCCGACCAGGTGCGTTGCCCACACGGGGTAAGGAGATGGACGCGTTTCCTCGCGGTCTCTATTGCCCGCGGAAGGAACACGGGAAAGCATGACTAATTCATGTGTGTGATCCCAGAGTAGGCTGACCTGGGGCGGAGAACAGTTGGCCTAACTTTTAGGTGGTTGCCGAAGGGTGAGGGGGTGGAAGAGAGCTGGGAGTCTGAAACTTGATTCCTCGTTGCCTCTACTTTCCTCAATCTAGGGACAACGTGTAGATTTAAAAATGTGTACCAGTACAAATTAATATCCTAGTATATAAAAAGGGCAGCCCCAAAAGCCAGTAATTGTAATGTTTGCGGGCTTAACCCCCCCCCCCCCCAAAGCTATGTGCCTTTCTACTAAGATACTGGTTGTTCCAACCCCTTCCCTGATCTGCACGGCCTGTTGTACAGAAAACACAAACCCTCCAGGGTCTAAATACATAGCTTTGTTTGTAATTCAAATCCCTGCCCAAAGTGCAGGCTTGTGGACTGCTGTGAGTCTGTGATCTTTGCCCTCTGCAGTTCTTCAGGGTCTCTGACAGGTGGGCAGTGGAGTAAGGTACAGAAATTTCTCTTTTATACAGCTCTCCTCACACCCAACATTGTATGGGTGACAGTGCCACCTCTGGCAGCTCCCAGAACACTAAAACCACAAAGTGTTTAGGTTGGACATTTATTTATTGTAACAGAACAGTAATATTTCAATATGAGATACTGGCTGAAGCTTTACAGAACAATCTAGCAGAGAATATTAGATACTGCAAAGAAAAAACATATATAATATTGATAAATTGTAACTACTTTAAAGCTACAACAAAGCACATTTCCTAAGCCCAAGTAGCTGCAAAATGAAGACACAGAAGACATGAGAAACACTCAAAGAAACATGTTATCAAACTTGTAGGAAGGTAAAGTTTAAAAAAATGTGTATTAGAGGTATCTTGATTTTTAATTTAAAACTATCCTATTAATCTCTTTACCAGAAAAAAGAAAGAAAAGAAACCCACTAAATTTAAAAACAGAAACACTGAGTTAACACACAGCCCCTTGCCAAGCGCACAGATGTCAGGGAGGAGGCTGAGCAGCAGTGGCTCCCTCTGTACTCAGCAGCTCAATCTCTTCCAGGGTGACGACACAGCTGCTCTGCTGTGTAGTGATGGACTGGACAAAGCAGAGTAAAGGTCCCATCTCCTTCCCAAGGACGCTCTCCACTTCATAACTCTGCAGTGATAGAAGCATTCTGGTTAAAGCAAACAGCCCTGGGTTCCTGGACATTTTGTTCCCAACAACGATGCCACAGCCAGGACAAAGGTCCTTCCTTTCATAAGCTGCAGCCTTCCTTCCAACGGAAAAGGCTTTGGGGTGGGAGTTGGGGTATGTGGATTATAAAAATCCCCTTTATCAGAGCAAAATAAACTACTTTATTATGATAATTGAGTCTGGCAGTTTTTAGTGGCTGCCTGGATAAACTGGCCTAGGACAGGATTTGGAAGACAATATGCAGAGGAAGTACTGCTCTTCCATGGGGGCTGGGCTTTTGGCTTGCATATGTCTCCCACTTCCTTTGGGGACACTTCCCCAATCTAGCAACACTTGTGGCCAAAGGATTTCCTGGTGCTTGCCCCAGACTTCCCTCTTCAATTAGATTCCATTTCTTCTTGAGTTACATTGGGGTAAACATTTCTGTTTGTGCTCTAGTAATGTGACTGGAGGTTTTATCCACATAGTTAATCTTGGGAGATTTTCACCTCCAGACACAGACACAGGTACTGGGCAGCAGCATCTGTCCCTGGTGTGGCTGTGCCCTGGCTAGGCTTTTATGGATCTAACTGCAGAGTATTTTCAGTGAGTGTAGGGCTAAAAATAAAAATGCAAATTTGAGGAGACTGCAGAAGTGATGGCCAGCCTAGAGAGGACTGCAATGGGCACTATAGCCTGTCCTCTGGACGGGGCAGCTGACAAGGAACTCAGGTCAGCTACGGCCAAGGAGCTGGACAGCTGGAGAGGGCAGAGAATGTAGCTAGCACAGCTTTGGGTTCCTAGGGTATCTACCCGTGACCAGAGTTTGATCCCAGGTCTGGGCTAGACGTACCGACTATGTTCTCAAATTTAGGTCTGGGACATAGTGCAGTGGAAGGGACATAGAGATGTCTTAAGCTCAGTTAGGAAAGTTGGCCAGCCCAGTCAGGGCCTGTGAGGAAGTTGGGCCAACAGCCCTGGCTGGGCAGGCTTCTGTGGCTACAGCCTTGTCTTGAGGGTACCAGTTGATGCCCAGTGGGGCAGAGATGAACCATGCCAATGAAGCCCAGAGTGGACTGTATAGAGAATGCCTGTGTGGAGTGTGCTGGGTGCTTTGTTTTGCAGAGTCATCGTCAGGATCAGTTGGGATGTGAGCATGACATATACTGACTCGATTTTCCAACGTAGCTTACTTAATACTTTGCAAATAAACAAGGTCTACACTGTGGTTCAATAGCCTCATGGAAAAATGAGAACTGCTGGTCCAGAGAGGAAGACTGGATACTTCGCAGGTGCTTCTCTGCAGGTTCACTGTGTGAATGGCAAGCTCACAGTTTGCTTGACAGTGAGATCTGGAGAGAGTGCTAGGACCAGGTCATCATTAGGAGAATTGGCAGGAGAACGACAGAGGAGGGACAGCTAAGAACTTCAGTGCCTCTTACTATTTTCCTTAACCAATGCTGTGTAAGCACGAAAGCGATGATCCCAGCATCCCCATGGTCTTCTCTGGAAAGAGGATGGATTTTTTTCGTTTCTTTTGAGTCAAGCTCCCATGGGATGTAGCTCAGGCTAACCTAAAGCTTGCTATATAGCTGAGGACAACCTTGAGTTCCTGATTCTCCTGCCTTACCCCTCAGGTGCTGGGGTTATAGGTGTGAGATACCACACCCAGCTTAAAAGTATGTAATTGGGATTTCATAAACATCTGTGAAAAATCCTTTCATTGTAAAATGTTAGGTTTAGCTCTATCACCTAGGAGTGGACCTTAAACCCATGTTTTATACTCATAAATCATATGGATGTTTTATACTCATAAATCAACATGTGGCCAGGCATGGTGGCGCACGCCTTTAATCCCAGCACTCAGGCGGCAGAGGCAGGCGGATTTCTGAGTTCGAGGCCAGCCTGGTCTACAGAGTGAGTTCCAGGACAGCCAGGGCTACACAGAGAAACCCTGTCTCAAAAAACCAAAAACAAAAAAAACCCCAAAAAACAAAAACAAACAAATAAAAAAATCAACATGGTGAATTTAAAACATCAATACCAGCAATCCATGCACTGTCCATATGAATAGGTATCTACATATATGAAAATGTGACTGTCTGATTTTAAGTATTTATTTAATCTCATGTCTTGTTGAGAAAAACTGAGTGATGGGGTAAAACCCAAATTTTTCTGCATGCCAGGCAATGACTATTCTGCTGAGCTACCCCATGTCTATTTTTTTTTATTTATTATTATTATTATTTTGGTTTTTTCGAGATAGGGTTTCTCTGTATAGCCCTGGCTGTCCTGGAACTCACTCTGTAGACCAGGCTGGCCTCAAAATCAGAAATCAGCCTGCTTCTGCCTCCCAAGTGCTGGGATTAAAGGCGTGTGCCACCATGCCTGGCCTTTTTTTCTTTTTTCTTTTCTTTTCTTTTTTTTTTTTTTTGATACAATATATGTGTGCCTTTTCTGAAAGTTGAAGGAACAGATTTCAACCCTACATCACTGTAATGTAACCAGTAAGAAACAGCAAGAACAACAGTTAATCCCATTGCTTTTACATTCACAGTGTGGCCAAAGTAAACACATACATTTTAATACCAAGTTATCTCAACCAGAAACAGCATATTTGCTCCAGGAATGGAGTATGGTTTTTATGGAGACCCCTAATTTGATTCTCTGGATTTTGTGGATGTGAATTCTCACCCAGAAGACCCACAGATCCAGAGTGTGTGACTTGCTGCTGTGTCTGCACATAGGCCTTTGACTGCTATCTTCTGTTAGGCTCCACCCCAGGTCAGAGGGAAAGTCCTGCTTGTAGTTACTGTTAACAGAGGTAAGGGCAGTGTAGAGAGCTTGCTAAACTGTGCTCCAAGCTTGGATGGCTCCTTTGTCCCACTAGTGTGGACTAGGAAACTAGAGCACCTACAAAGGTGACACCAACAGCTATGACCTCCCTTTGTCATTTTACTTAATATCTGTGCACATGTATGTAAGGTAAATGTATATGTATGTACAGCCAGTGTCCAAGTAGATTCCTCATATAGAAGTGCATGCACTCCTGCACAAAGACACACACATGCATACATACACACACACACACACACACACACACACAGTACAGCCAGTGTCCAAGGAGGCTCATATACGGGTACATGCACACCTGTACTTCTACACATAGGAATACATGCTCACATGCCTTTTTAAAGCTCGATCAACAGGTTTTCAGTAACCAGAGCATTCTGGTTGAAGAAGTTAAGTGTGTTGCAGAAACAAGATACCTCAGCCAACAGGAATGAAAGGAGGGAGGATTTCTGCCAGTGTTCCTGGTGTCCAGGTCCCCATAGAGACATTATCTACAGAGGCCCCATCAGTGCTGTGGTGGCCACTGAGTCAGAAGGCAGATACCAGCCTCTATGCACATGGATCAGAGTGTGGCTGTTGATGGCTGTGAGTCTTAAGTTTGCTTATGTAGGGAGGTTGGGTTCATTTTGTTATTCATCCAAGCAGGACTCCCCATGCTTTCCCCCAACTGTCTCCACAGAGTATGTGTTCGTAGAAAACCCGACCCACCTTTTTTTTTTTTCTTTTTTAAAGATTTATTTATTTTATGTATATAAATAAGTACACCATTGCTCTCTTCAAACACAACAGAAGAGGGCATCAGATCCCATTACAGATGGTTGTGAGCCACCATGTGGTTGCTGGGAATTGAACTCAGAGCCTTTGAAAGAGCATTCGGTGCTCTTACCCATCTCCAGCCCCCTCCCCACCCCCCTACCCCCATCCACCTTTTTAAAGCATCCACCTGAGCACATATGTCACACTGAAAAGCTCTGGCTCACCAGTGTCTGGTCCAACGTCACCCGTTCTCTTAGCTTATGTCAGCCAACAGACACTGCTCCCTGCCTGCCTTTAAATACTGTGAGTTCTTTAATTCCCTGATTCCAACTACCAACTGTTCCTTTCGGCAGAGATAAAGCTACCTTGGTGAGATGCCTTTGTGTTGAGTCCCTCATGGAGATGGCGACAGTGAGGACCATGTGTCAGCAATGCAATGGGCTTGGTTCTTAGGCCATGGTAACTAAAGGCTTTTACATAATAAGAAAGTACCAACTTCTGTGTCTTCTAACTTGGTGTCAAAGCATGACTCTTCTATTCAGAAACAGTGATAGTGTCAGCCACAGCTCAGGTGAAAGTGCCAGGTCAGAGGTCAAGGCCACCAAAGAGCTTTAAAGCTGGTGTGCTTTGTACCAGGGGGACAGAAACTGTGGCACCGTGTGAAGTCAGGGCTGAGAACCACAGCTCAGACCAATAACCCTTACAGCTTATTTATGCAGTTTCCAGCTTCATCTCTGACAGCCTTAGCATTAGTTTGGGGTTATTGATTCCATGAGCTACCTACAGTGCATTTATTTACAGACAGCGTCTCATGTAGCCAAGGGCTGCTAGCTTCAAACCAGCTATGTAGTTAAGAGTGATCTTGAACTTTTGGTCTGAGGCCTGGTGCATGTTAGTCAGGTGCTCCATCCACTGAGCTACACACCCAGCCCCCTGCAGTGTCCTTAAGTGACTTTTACCAGGTAAGTGCCATTTCAAAGGACAGAAGTACTGCTCTAAGGATCAACTTTCAGAATTCTTTTCTTGGAGACACATGCCACAGTTTACTAAGTTTTGCTATAGTAATTTTCAAGGTATGTAAGACCAAAGCTCTGAGAAATAACAATAATAATTCAGGCATTCAGAGTCCAGACCCTCAGTAAAAACTAAAAAGTGTGCCACAGGGCCAGTAAGATGGCTTGGCGTGTACAGGTGCTTGCTGGTCATCAGGCCTGATGACCTGAGTCCAATCAACCTCTGGGACCCACAGGGCAAGAGAGACCTGATTCCTACAAGTTGTTCTCAAACATCTACTTGTGTATTATGGCATGTACATACTGATACACACACACACACACACACACACACACACACACACACACACACACTCATTAATAAATATACAAATAAACAAATAAATAAATGTAATAAAAAGTATGTCTTTAGCAATTTTGTTTTGTGACTGGGAAGCATGAGAAAGGACTCTGGCCACCGGGCTGTATGACTATATCAGAAGCCAAGAAGGAAGATTTTCAGCATCTTTAATTTCCAGAGAGGAACGTCTCTGGCCCTGCTGTTGTACATGGGTGAGTGGCAGTGTCAAAGTGGATATGTTTTAACACATAAGTGACTTGTGGTGTTATGATAGGATCTGTTTTAATGAACAGATACAGCAATGGGGTCTTCCTTCAGGGACAACCTCACACAGATTCAAGAACAAAGGGCACACTCAGGCTGGGCCCTGTACTCACCCCATCCTCAGAGGCAGCAGACATCAGAAGTAAAGAAATACTGCTCTCCAATAGCTGCAGCAACAGGAAAGAAGGGCTCAGTGATATTCCACTAAATGACAAGTACTCACCTAAGGTATTCCTATCTGAAGACGAACACTGAATCTAAGCTGTCGGCCTCCTCTGTAGAGAACAAGTCTTGGAGGCTTAAGTTAAGCAGGACACTGTATAGACAAACTGGGGTAGGCGACCCCCTGCTTCTCCCAAGAACCAAGGAGCTCTTTCCACATCTAACTGGCTCACACACTTTGCCACAGGTGAACAAAAGAACAAGCACACCAGTAGCCCCACTGCAGCCTCATCTTTCCTGACCACAAACATGAGCTCCAGGCTCCTTTTCCTACCTTGACCTTCACAGTACTCTCAGGTCTCGTGGGACAGTCCAGAAAGACATGCAGGTGCCTCTCTTGAAGAGGTGACAGGACCAGTTGGGAACAGTCCCCACAGGAGAAGGTGCCTCTGTTGTGAGAAGGCACATAGGGATATAAGCAACCAGGGAGATAGGTATCAGAAGAGTTCTACAGCAAAGAGTGTTCTCTAAACATTCAGTGAGAGAAATTTTGCTGTCAGAATTAGATTGTTGGAATCAGTCAAAAGCAGCCAGGAACTGGGATTCTTCTGATGGCTTAGCAGTTGGAGGCTGCTGAGGGCGGGCCTTGGGTACACAGAGGCATTATTCATGAGGAATATGGGGGAAGGTAGCCTCCCAGGAAGTGAAGGCCAAATCTTCAAGGAGGTCAGGGGAGTGAATTTCCCACCCTGCTGGCAGGTCAGGCTTGCTCATCAGCCCTGGTGTCCTCACTCCCACACTGCTTTCACATACACCCATGTTCCCTTGCTTCTTTGACATAGTCCAGAAATCACTTGTGTACTCACAAGGACAATAACCCTAGGCATCAGGAAGATATTGACTTTTTGCTTCTTTTAAAAAACTTATATTTACGTATATGGATATTTTGTCTGTATGAATTCTGTCCATCATGTACACTCCTGGTACTTGAAGAAACCAGAAAAGGGCATTGGATCCCTTGGAAGTAAAGTCATAGACAACTTGTGAGCTGCCAAGTGGGTTCTCTGGAAGAGTAGCCAGTTCTTGTAACTGCTGAGCCATCTCTCCAGTCCTTGTTCTTTGATTCTAAGAAACAAACAAGTAATGATGACACATTTTGGTCTGTCATATGACAACGTCCACTGGGAGGCAGAGAGTCACTCCAGTGAAACAAATGGCACCAACACTCTGCTGGAGAATTTTAGGACAACTTGATAAAAACCAGAGTCATCTGAAAGGTTAGAGCCTCAATCAAGGAGAATGCCTCCTAAGATCCAGCTGTAGGCAGTAAGGCATTTTCTTCATTAGTGATTGATGAGAAAGGGCCAAGTCCATTGATAATGGTACCATCCCTGCTCTGGGTTCTATAAAAAGGCAAGCTGAGCAAACCATGGAGGGTAAGCCAGTAAGCAGCACCCCTCCATGGTCACTGCATCAGTTCTTGCCTCCACATTCTTGTCCTGCTTGAGTTCCTGTCCTGACTTCCTCCAATGATGGAGTGTTATGTATAAGCCAAATAAACCCTTTTCTCCCCAACTTGGTTTTGGTCACTGTGTCTCATTACAGAAGCAAAGAAGCTATAATGAAGACAACTATTTAGCCTTGATCTTAGCCCAGGAGGGTAACATAAGTGGACAGAAAGGGGTGTCTACTGAAAGCTGCTCACTGTCCGCTGGGAAAGTCTGCAGGACTCCTAGAACATGCCATGCCACTGCTCTGTCCCCTGGGAAAGTCCTAGGATATGCCATGCAGCTTGTCTTACCTATTCAGTTTTTTTCTTCTAATAATGAAGGCACTAAGGACAAATCACAATTCTACATTTTACGGCCATTAGGAGAACCCACAAAGCAGCATCACAGCCTCTATGCTGCAGCTCAGCAGAGTGGGTTCCCTTCCGGGTTTGGGGAGCCCACATATAGGGTACAAGATTGTAGGACCTGGCGCTGGGTTACTGCCGTGTCCTTAGGGCCCCAGGGGTTTCAGGCATCCTTACCCATCTTCTGGCTTCTGTTCCAGTCTCCCATTGCCACACCGGTCACACACAGGCCACGAGAAAGCAGTGCTCTCATCTACATCAACCACAGTACCTAAGCCCAGTAGGAAGAAAGGCCAAATTCATCACTGACCAGTATCGTGGCCTCTGAAACTGCCTGTCTTTGTGCTATTTCTTTCATAGGAAGAGATAAGTAGATATACTGTTGGTTAATTCCTTTTATTAAATATCATTTTTTTCTGGTTTACTTCGTTATTGTCATTAGGAATATATAGCTGGGTATGGTAGCACACTGATTTAATCCCAGCACTTGGGAGGCAGAAACAGGCAGATCTTTGAGTTCTTGAGTTCAAAGCCATCCTAGTCTACAGAATGAGTTGCAGAATAGTCAGGGCTATACAAACCTTGTCTCAAAAAACAACCAACCAACCAACCAACCAAACAAACAAACAAACAAACAAATAAATTAGTACATGTAGTTAGAGGGCTGGAGAGATGGCTCGGAGGGTAAAAGTGTTCATTGTGCAAACAGGAGAAAGTAATAGCAAATCTCTAGCACTCATTAAAAAAAGGCAGGCATGGATGCATGTGACCTACAGCGACAGAGACAGGAGGGCCACTTGGGCTTCTTGGCTTCAGGTTCAGTAAACACCCTGTCTCAAGTGAGTAAGGTGGGTAATAATAGAACAGGAAACAGAGGAAACCCACTTGTGAATGCCAGTAGAGAATGTTGAGATGGAAGGAACATGTCAGAAATGTAGGTCTGTAGGAAAAATATCATCAGTGAAAGTCTAAACTGCCAAATAAGCTACTGTTGATTTAATAGTTTTTTAAAGAAATGACAATAACAATCATGTATTCAATACTTACACCTTAAGAGCAGGTTAAAGAAACAGTAGTGAAGTAACTGGGTGTGCTCACAAGCAAATAGTAGTGATATAACTGAGTGTGCTCACAAGCAAATAGTAGTGATGTAACTGGGTGTGCTCACAAGCTTGCAACTAGCTAATGTGGACCAGGTTGCTCTCTATTAGGGCAATTTTAATGTCTGCCTCTCAAATGCAGACTCTAAGCATGAACCACCATGCTTGGCTAGTAATATTCTCACAGGAAACAGGACCACAGTGCCACCTGAGAGCTGACGTGAGTTTTGTTAAGTATATACCAGAAACTCCAGGGCAACCACTAGTTCACTTCTAAAATATTTTACTTTAATTTTTATGATGAATTTCACTCTGTGCTTAATTTGACATACAGTACCATGTTCATGTAAGATTTTAAGTCTTAAATTGAAATACTGAAGGAAATCAGAATACACTGAACGCTCAATGCAAATAAAAACAAAACAAAATAAAACAAAGCACACATAAAAACGAGTGGAAAAAATAAATAAAAGGATCCAAGAGCAATACACTTAAAAAATGTGTATCAATCAATTATAGCAGTAATTCTTAATATGACTGATCTTACTATACAAATTAAAAACAAAGCAGCCACAATGCTAAATTGTGAGGGGATGCTGCCATAATTTTAATTTCAGACAGGGCAAACCTCAGAGTACTGAAAATTATTGGGACTAGAAATAATTATTAAGTAAAAACAATAAGGTCATTTCATTAATGTGTATGCACTCAACAATGTATCAAAATACATGTCAAGCCAGGAGTGTGCTCTAATCCCAGCACCCAGGAAGGGGTGTGCTCTAATCTCAGCACCTAGGAAGGGGTGTGCTCTAATCCCAGCACCCGGGAAGGGGTGTGCTCTAATCCCAGCACCCAGGAAGGGGTGTGCTCTAATCCCAGAACCCAGGAAGGGGTGTGCTCTAATCCCAGCACCCGGGAAGGGGTGTGCTCTAATCCCAGCACCCAGGAAGGGGTGTGCTCTAATCCCAGAACCCAGGAAGGGGTGTGCTCTAATCCCAGCACCCGGGAAGGGGTGTGCTCTAATCCCAGCACCTAGGAAGGGGTGTGCTCTAATCCCAGCACCTAGGAAGGGGTGTGCTCTAATCCCAGCATGCAGGAAGGGGTGTGCTCTAATCCCAGCATGCAGGAAGGGGTGTGCTCTAATCCCAGCATGCAGGAAGGGGTGTGCTCTAATCCCAGCATGCAGGAAGGGGTGTGCTCTAATCCCAGCATGCAGGAAGGGGTGTGCTCTAATCCCAGCATGCAGGAAGGGGTGTGCTCTAACCCCAGCACCTAGGAAGGGGTGTGCTCTAATCCCAGCACCTAGGGGCAGACACAGGCAGCTCTCAAGGCTAGAATTGTCTACTTAGAGAGTTCTAGGTCAGTAAGACCAAAAACAAAACAAAATTTAAGAAAATACATGTAAAAAGAGATGGAACTTGTATGAAGAATAAATTCACCAGTATGATCTCCAAACCAACAGTCCTGCCTGTTGACTGTGACAAATACAGCAGAAGAAAGGTAGTGGTGCTGCACTGACAGCTCTGCTGATCAACAGGACTGAACTGACATTATCTGATGTTTTCATGCAAGAGCAGGAAAATACATTCTTATGTTCAGAGAGAAAAAAATCACATCAAAAGACCATATCCTGGCTCATAAAACACACTTAATCATCTGAAAAACAAGTCAGGCCAGGGAGATGCCTCAATGTAGTTAAGTGCCTTGCAAGTCTGATGACCTGAGTACCATTACAGCGACACTCACAAGGGCGAAAGGAGAGAGCTTGACTTCACAAAATTGATCTCCACATGTGTACACCCTACATGCGCATGCACACATCACAATGATGATGTACAAATGCACACACACATGCACATGAGGATAAGAATAAAAGTAAGTTTACAGCTGAGTATGCTGGTTTGGAATCAGAAGGCTGAGCCAGTAGGATTTCAAGTTCAAGGCTAGCATGGATTACACAGTGAGGTACAGGATAGCTTAGGTCACAGTGGGAAACTTCATTCAAAAAAGCAGCGACTAATGGCTGGGGAGATGAGTCTGGTTATGAGTACTTGCTCATCTTGCAGAAGACCTAGGCTTGGTTCTCAGCAACAGTATCAGGTGGCTCACAACTGCTACAATTCCAGTTCCAGGACTCTCATCACCCTCTTCTCACCGTCACAGGCCCAGGCGTGCATGCGGGACACACAGAATGTGTAGGCACTCACACAGACACACTGAAGAGAATGTCTGACAGACAACAACAAAACAAAGTGAGCATGGAGGTGCATGCCTGCAACTGCCACCCACACCCAGTGCAGAGGCCAGAGGGTCAGGGCTTCAAGGGCTACAAGAGATCCTGTCTCAAACCAACAATGGCAAATAGTCCAGAGCAGGCAAATTCATAGAAACAGAAAGCAGACAGATGACTTGTTAAAGGTGTGGGAGGAAGCCTGTTCGGTTCGGTTTGTTGGTTTTGCTCCAAGGTTATAGTGATGCTTGTACAGTTTTGTGAGCATATTAAAACACTTTGAATAAGTAAACCATAAAGCATGTAAAGGTTTTAATGAAGCTCATGAGGGCTGGAGATGTAGCTCATGGTCCAGTACACGGTAAGTATTAGCAAGACCCTGGGTTCCATCTCCTGACTGTCAGAAGACTCAAGGCTACAAAACACAGACCTGGTCCCTTAAACCCTTCTTTACAGAAACTGGAAATGATAGCTAAGAAAGGACTGGGACATCCTATGATATGCTGGCAGAGGAGCAGCTTGCCCATGAAGGCCTGCCTGCACCTGTATGAACCTCTAGCTCCCCAGACAGATGCCCTGCCTACAACACTTCATTCCCTCCACGGCTGTATGTGGTGGTGGCAGGGGCACAGCAGCACAAGTATACAGTAGAACTGCTCCAATGTACATTATTACTTTTATTATGAAATAATTTTCATAGAGTTAAAGAAGTACTGATACGATTTTCATCTCTGGATTAATATATACAAGCGGCTGCTGAAACATCTGTTTCATGCTTCAAAAGCACCAAAATCAGCACTTTATAAGCTTATTAAAAATATAATTGAGTGATCTGGAGAGATGGTTCAATGGTTCAGAGTGTGTACTGTCCTTGGGGAGGTCCTGAGTGCAGTTTCCAGCACCCATGCTGGGCAGCTCACAACTGTCTTTAGGTCCAGCTGCAGGGGGGGCCAACACTCTGGCTCCTGAGAGCAACTCGTGCACAGACCCCATAGTCACATACAAGTACACATAATTAAAAATAAAATAAATATTAAAGCTCTGGACTCTAGCTGCATATGTATCAAAAGATGGCCTAGTCGGCCATCACTGAAAAGAGAGGCCCATTGGACACACAAACTTTATATGCCCCAGTACAGGGGAACGCCAGGGCCAAAAAAATGGGAATGGGTGGGTAGGGAAGTGGGGGGGAGGGTATGGGGGACTTTTGGGATAGCATTGGAAATGTAATTGAGGAAAATATGTAATAAAAAATATTTTAAAAAACAAAACAAAACAAAACAAAAAAAAACCAAAAAAAAAAAAAAACCCCAACTATAACTAACTACCTCTAAACAAAACAGCATCCAAACAAGGGAATCAGTGGGCATGAAGGAGGAAGAGAAGGCAGTAAGTGGTGAATAGGATTAAAATGCTTTATGTATATGTATGACACTGTCATAATGAAATCCACTATAATGTATAATTAATATATGCTAAATAACAATGGGAAGCACAACAGGCAGATAGCCCGTTTCAAGCAAGACACAGGCGTGCCCTCAGAGTCGCCTCATATTCTAAGTTTCATTAGGGCAGACAAGCCATGGGTGCCTCCTGGCCTGAGGTGGAAGCTTGCATGTGGCTGCACCTGTTTTCTATGCATGCTCCTCTTGACCTGACACATTACCCAACCCACCAGTGTTCTTCCTAGGGAAACCCGGTTCTCCACTTGCCCTGTATTTAGTTCTCTGTCACTGCATTATTTTCTCTTGGCCCCCTCTCTACCTTCAGGGTAGAATATAGACTGTACCCCTAAGTCTTCAAAGCTAGTTTCTTCAACCACTCCCCATGTTATCACCACAGGGTGCTCTCTCTGTGTATACATGGTTATCTCTGTGACTCTGTCAATACCGAAGCTGCCTACTTCTGTGCACAACAGGCTATACTCTTGACAGTTGGCTATCTCTCCAGCTTTTTCTATCCAAGCCTACCCACCCTTCTCCATTGGCTTGCCAGCTCTCTCCTGTCGGCTAACTTTATAGGTCCTGTTCTTGGCCCTAATCATTGATGTGCCATTCAGGTGTTTAAAAATAATTATTTATTTATTTTTGGTATGTGGGTGTGTGAAAACACACACATGCGTGATAGTGCGTGTACACACACAAGCATGCACTTGCGCACATGCACAGGACAGAGAACAGCTTGTGAGAACTGGCCCTCTTTTTACACTGTGCCCATGATGGACACTGAACTCAGGTCATTGTTGGGGGCAAACACCTTCATTTGCTGAGCCACTGCAGATGCCTAAGGATCCAGCCTTTATGGAGCCTTCCTCGATTTCACTCTGCCTCACTGGAGATCTGTTTGAGTGTGCATGTACCTGATTTAAATGTTCCTTATATAGACTCCAAGTCCAGAATAAAAGGCCATCTTCTTATTCTGTCTCTCTAAATCCAACATCTAGAACACCGACAATGAAACTTAGCAGTATATTTAAAATAACATGGTATGTAAGACATTAGAAATTCTGCTTCCAATCAGAGGGCCACCTACCTTGCACACTGCAAATGGAGTTGACAGGTGTGAGGGCACTCAGTTCATCCAGTGTCACTGGGCTGGGCAAGTCACAGGAAGCAGAAGGTACACACAAGAGAGGTTTCTGGGGTAGGATGACTGTCCGTTCAATACAAACAATCTGACCTGCCACGGAGACATTTCAGATTATTTAAACAATTAAGAAAAGCATGCATTTTCCAGCCAGCCTCCTTCATAAGCCACTGCAAGCTTTGTAGGAAGAAAGGCATAGATAGGGGCTAGTCTGTTGCTAATGTCAGACATGTCTAGTATGTAAGTGTCTCCAAGGAAATACATCTTAAAGACCCCAGTGAACTAAGTTGAAAAAGAACAAGGGTACAATATTCAGATAAAATTGAAAAAAGTAAAGTTTATGGTATTCAAGGTAATACCTACATAAAATGAAAAAAAGAAGTTTAAGTATTTGATCCCAAGAAAAGATATAGATTGATCTAAAGCCTAGGTATTATTATTATTATTATTATTATTATTATTATTATTATTATTATTATTATTTCACTAATTTATTTTGAAACAGCATCTCAGTGTGACGTAGGCTATTTTTTTGTTTGCTTGTTTGTTTTTTGGTTTTTTGGTTTTTCGAGACAGGGTTTCTCTGTGTAGCCCTGGCTGTCCTGGAACTCAGTCTGTAGACCAGGCTGGCCTCAAACTCAGAAATTCGCTTGCCTCTGCCTCCCAAGTCCTAGGATTAAAGGCATGCGCCACCACGCCCGGCGATGTAGGCTATTTTTTAACTTATGATATTCCCACCTCAGCATCCCATGTTTTGGGTTATAGGTCTTTGTTACAGGGTAAACATATACCATATTCTCTGGCTTTTGTTTTATAAAATGGGACATGTAGGCGGTGGCTGTAGGTCATCTCCAGGAAAGCACAGGTGCTGGTAAGAGTCCTGGAGTGGACAACAGTGTCTCCATGTTTACTACAACTTAGGATGCTGGCTCCTATCAGGTGGCCTTGGCAAGGAGCGATGAGAGCCCATGGCTGGTAAGATGGCTTCTCCATCCCAGGGCTAGACCTGCGCTGGGCTTTGTGAAAGAGGATAGAGTCTCAGGGTAGGCACTAAGCAGTCACACCACCCAAGCAATCAGGACACACTGGCATACCGTTGTCCTTAAAAGCGTCCCTGAAGAGTAAGTTATAAGACACCAGCAAGGCAAGTTCTTCTACAACCTCTGGGCCCAGCACACACGAGGGGGCTATATAGACAGGCAGGGTTTTGGGAAGAGAGTGGTCCCTTTCATCCTGTGTTTGCAGAGTGATGTCAGTCACCAGCAGCCAGATTTCCTTTTGCGCCAAAAGATTCTTTAGCTACAATTCAAAGTAAAAGACACATAGACAAACAAACAAAAATTATTAACTCTGTATAGCCAACTCCTTGTAAAAGCAATCTCAGTGGTTATTTATACTCATAATTTAATATATCATCTAAAAATACCTTAAAATATATAATAAAGTTCACATATCAAGGTTATTAGCTTAGTACCCACTGATAGAGTTCCATCCACTTTGTGCCTGCTACAGGTCCTCTAAAGGGACAGAGGAGAGGGCGGGTTTCCTTCCCTCCCAGGCCTCTATCTATAGGCACAGTGCTGTCTTCTGCTCTGTGCATACCTGCTCTCTGGATCCCTACCTGTTTCCCGAGGGTCAGGAACAAACCTTGTGTGCTCTTGCAGACAACTTTGATATAAAACAAGTTCAGCAATTATGGTGCATGTGTAGTAGGTTTCATTTTTATTAAGTTTGTTGTTGTTGTTTTGTTTTTTTTTCTTTCGAGACAGGGTTTCTCTGTATAGCCCTGGCTGTCCTGGAACTCACTTTTGTAGACCAGGCTGGCCTCGAACTCAGAAATGCTCCTGCCTCTGCCTTCCGAGTGCTGGGATTAAAGGCGTGCGCCACCACGCCCGGCTTGGTTTTTTTTTTTTTTTTTTTTTGGGGGGGGGGTCATTTGCAGGAGTTGTGATACTTTTAGAAGTTGTAGTAAGCTGGCATTCTGTCTCCACCAGTGGATCAGAACTTACCACATAAGTAGATACGAATGCAAGTCAAGTGCAATGTGTAGGCCCAGGACCTAAGCTGGTTGAGAGTTCAGTTGGTGTGTCTGGAGTAGATGGTATGCTTAGGAGATGTGGGTTAAGGTGAAGGGGTGGTCTTATATCATTAGAGAGTAGACTACATAAAGTAAATATTACTGAGGAAAACATAAACAGAGTTGGCCTCAAATTCTTTATGGAACCAAGGATCATCTTGAACTCCTGATCTTCCTGCTTTCATCTTCAAGCCACTACATTCAGTTGGAGAGGAAATTACCCAAGGGAAGTCTGGAGCAAATTCTGTGGTAATGGTCTACAGTAGGAAGTACTGGTGTGTGACGTGACTTTAGCCATCACACAATGTGACACATGCACATCTGCCTCCCTTCTCTAGTCACAGAGAGGGCTAAGAGCAACTAAGTTCTAATAGAAGCAAGACTACCAAGAACCAGATATGGGCTTCTAAATATCACTTTCCCTTTATAATTCACCAGCGCTACTTGAAGAGAGGGCTGATTCTAAAGTTGAAAGCCCTAAAAGCAGGCTGGAAAGACAGTTTCAGTGGATAAAGGAGCCTGCTACCAAGCCTGACAATCTGAGTTTATCCCCCAGGAACCATGAGGAAGGAGGAGATCTGAATCCCATCAGTAGCCCTCTGGCTTCCACAGGGGCATGTGCACACACAAAGACACACACACACACACACACACACACACACACACACGCACACACACATGCATATACACACACATGTGCTCATGGACACACACTGAAAGGCAAAAACAATGATAACAAACAATGAAAGGTCAGCTGGGAACTTCTTACTGTGCCAGAAAGGATGCACTCACTAATAAGCGGATATTAGCTCAAAAGTTTGGAATACCCAAGATACAATTCACAGACCACATGACGCTCAATAAGAAGGAAGACCAAAGTGTGGGTGCTTCTGTTCTTCTTAGAAGGAGAACAAAATACTCACAGGAGCAAATATGGAGATAAAGTATAGAGCAGAGTCTGAAGGAAAGGCCATCCAGAGACTGTCTGACCTGGGGATTCATCCCATAAACAGTTAGCAAATTCAGATGCTATTGTGGATGCCAAGAAGTGCATGCTGCCTGATATAGCTGTCTCCTGAGAGGCTCTGCTAGAGCCTGACAAATACAGAGGTAGATGCTCACAGCCAACCACTGGACTGAGTGTGGGGTCCCCAATGGAGGAGTTAGAGAAAGGACTGAAGGAGCTGAAGGGATTTGCAGCCCCATAGGAAGAACAACAATATGAACCAACCAGACCCCCCAGAGCTCCCAGGGACTAAGCCACCAACAAAGGAGTACACATGGCTCCAGCTGCATATGTAGCAGAGGATGGCCTTGTCATGTATCAATGGGAGGAGAAGTCCTTGGTCCTATGAAGGCTCCATAGATGCCCCAGAGTAGGGGAACTGAGGGCAGGGAGATTGGAGTGGGTGGGCGGGCGGAGGAACATCCTCATAGAAGCAGGTGGAGGGAGGATGGGATAGGGGGTTTCTGGGAACAGGAAACCAGGAAAGGGGATAACATTTAAAAGATAAACAAAGAAAATATCAAAAAAAAAAAAAAAAAGGGAAGAACTCAAAGAATGATGCTCAGGTACTTTTCTTTTGCTGTTATAAATCCCCAAACAACAGCAACTTGGAAGAGAAGGTTTATTTTAGTTAGTAGTAGTTCCAAAGGGGACACCATGTGTAATGATGGGGAAGGCATGACAACAGGAGCGTGTGGCTGGTTATCAACCAGGAAGCAAAGAGATCACATGTCAGCTGCAAAAAGCAAAAAGGGAGAAAAAGCAGGAGAGAGGGATCTCACAGCCCCAGAAAAACTATCCTTTCCTAAACGTTCCACAAGCTCCCAAACAGGACTAGCAACTGGAGACCAAATATTCACATATAGGAGCCTTTGGAAGAAATTCATTTAAATTACCACAGATATAAATATGTTCAAAGGACTAGAGAGATAGATTAAATCTGGAAAAACAAGAACACCAAATGAGCAATAGTAACAGATTATATAAACCCGCTGAATGAAAAAGGAGGTCACAGTGCAGCAACTTCGAGGTAGTGCAGCTGTAACAGAGCCACGCAGGATCCTAAAATGTCTGTGTTGGCTCACTTTTAATTCCTGAGCCCTCTGAGCAGGAGTGTAGGTTCACCAGGCCAACGTGTTCATCAGAGATGAGCCAGGAGAGCAGAGGCTCCTAACTCACACACCAAAACTCACACAGTACCACTACTGTCAGCCTTGAGAGAGAGGGAGAAACCCTCCCCCACCCCTCTCTCTCCCTCCCTCTGTTCCTCCCTCTTTTTCTCCCTCATTCTCTTTCTCCCTCCTTCCAATGGGCAATAGTTACTGTATCTCATAACTTGTCAAGCTGTTGAAAACAGAGACTACTGTTATGGTACAATGACTTAACGTTCAGCAAGAAATGAAAAAAAAAACAAAATCAAAAAATAAAAATCCCTACCCAGATATCTATATTTCTCCTTCTAAGGGAAAAAGACTATCACTGAAGAGAAGGCAGAAGGACTGTATGAGCCATAGGAAGGCACAGAGAATTGTAGAGCCTTTCATCAGAATTGGGACTCCTTGCTAGAGTGGAAGGAGGTTCATAAGACTTAGGAAGTTCACGAAACATGAAGATTCAGAAAGCCCCTCCCCAGTGTTATGTATGCAGTAAGCAAGGACTGCAGGAGAGTTTCATAGACTTCTATAACTAATCCCAACCTCAATAAACCTATTGGTTTACTAAACCAGTAAAAACATTTACATAAATACATAATAAATAAAAATAATTCACTAATCTATTTTGTCATAGTAAGTCAGTAATTAAGTGACCTAACTAAAGGGACAAGTGAAAAGATAATTGTAGCAAAATGACACCTAATAAATGCAGAAGAAATGCTAAGTTAAAAATCACCATTTGGCTACAATCAAAGTATAATTAATTCAGCAAGAATCATAATGAATGTTAAAATGAGTGGGTGAAAGTTTGACAAAAGGATTTTTGTTTTTGTTTTTTCAAGACAGGGTTTCTCTGTATAGCCTTGGCTGTCCTGGAACTCACTTTGTAGACCAGGCTGGCCTCAAACTCAGAAATCCACCTGCCTCTGCCTCCCGAGTGCTGGGATTAAAGGCGTGTGCCACCACGCCCGGCGACAAAAGGATATTTATATAGTCTCAAAGTATCTCTTCAAAATATGATTAAGAGTTAATAAGTATGAAATAATTGTTAGTCAACTTCAAATGAAAACAAACTTGGAAAGCATCTGACTAACTGCGAAGCCACCACAGCCCTGGAAGGAATCAGCTGTGCATCTTTTAATGAAAGCATAGCATAACCACACGGCATTTCTGTCAAATATGTGTAATTTGCACTGGTTAGATAATATAGACGTTATACTAAGTAATCGGTCCATGCTCTTAAAAAACCCAAAGTCACAAAGCAGAAGCAATAGGAAGTACTCCAGGTGAAAAGTGAATGACAACGAAACATGCCATACGGTTGTAAACATGCCATATGGTCGCATGCTGGCCCAGGAGCTTTGAAAGGACAAGTAAGGGTGCTATGGTAAACAACATGGTGAGGCCATGTGCTGTTGAACACTGGAGATAGGAAGGTTATTTCCAAAATGACTGTAAGACTGCCATTTGAAAAACTGACAACTATCTCAGAGGGTAAAGAGTGAAAATGTTCTTTTTCAATACCCAAGAGTTGGCTATGGTCTCCTTTTCAAATGACTGAGGGACCGACATCTTCTAGTTTCTTTTCTTCAATTAATTTTAAATTTTATTGCTACTACTGTTCTGGTGTGTGTGTGTGTGTGAGAGAGAGAGAGAGATAGCTCGCCGATGTCAGGTAATACCTTATGGAGTTTCTCTTCTTCCACCTTCATGTGGGCCCAGGAATTGAGCTCAGGTTATTAGGTCTGCGTGCTAAGCTATCTTTGTGGATCCTTCTTTTTCTCTTAATTAACTATTAAATGATTTCCAGTACTAAGGCATATACAAAGTTGGTGTTAAGAGTATCTTTTATATCCAGGAGGTGGTGGTGCACACCTTTAATCACAGTACCTGAGAAGCAGGAATATTGATATAACTCAATCAATAACCAGGCCAGCCTGGTTTACAGAGAGTGAGTTCCAGGACAGCCAGGGCTACACAGAAAAACCTTGCCTGTCTGTCTGTCTGTCTGTCTGTCTCTCTCACACACATACAAACCCTCCTACAAAAGAGTATTTTTTAATAAGAAAAAAAACCCTAGTAATATCCAATATCTAAGCTTTGTTTAAAATAAATCTTTTCCTATTCACACTTGCTAAAACTGGGAGCAAACAAGATCTTTGGCAGATCTTTTCTCATTACTATGACAGGATACCTGAGGATACAGGATGCTTCAGCACCTGGAGTTCTAGAGCACGGTCAGTCATGGCAGGGCGGGTGGGGGCGCTGTGGCAGCTGGTCTTACTGCGTTAGCAGTCAGGAAGCACAGAAAGAGATGCTGGTGCTCAACACACTAATGTTTATTCAGTGTTTATTCACGGAAACGATGACAGTGCTAGTGTGCTGGAGATGGAGCTGGGCCATGTGCGAGGTTTGCTGTGCTGCAGGTGCAGAGCTGGAGGGGCAGGACCACTCGAGCCTTTTTTTTTTTTTTTCTTTAAAGATTTATTTATTATTCTAAGTACACTGTGGCTGTCTTCAGATGCACCAGAAGAGGGCGTCAGATCTCATTACGGGTGGTTGTGAGCCACCATGTGGTTGCTGGGATTTGAACTCAGGACCTTTGGAAGAGCAGTCAGTGCTCTTAACCACTGAGCCATCTCTCCAGCCCCCACTCGAGCCTTTTGGATTTCAGAAGATTCCATCAGAAGCTCCAGATGCCAGTGACAGAGTTTCAGGATTTGTTTTTTTTCCCTGCTGGGTTTCAGTCTTGCTTTGGTCTGATTGTCCCTTGTTATGCATGCCACTCCCCATTTCTGAAATGTTTCAGTGTAGTCGGAAGTGTGGTCTTACTTTGTATGTTATAGGGACTCACAGTTAAGGGGCTGCCTGAGTATCAGAAGAGGTGCCTCACTTACACTTCTGTGCAGTGTTAAAACTTCTGAAGACTTCCGGGAGAAACGGAACCACATGCATTTGCTTTACAGATGGCCTGAGCCTGTGAGGGTTCCTACAAACCAAGAACTGCATGGACAACGCTGTTGAGTTGTGCTGCTACCCACTTGGAGCACAGCTTTAGTGACCTTCATCTGCTTTGTAGGCTGACTCTGGAGAGATCCAGCCCAAGGAAGGCACTACTCCAATTTAACCTTTTTCCACTTCCTTTGACCTAGTCTAGAAACTCCCTCAAACATGTTCAAAGGTTTGTCTCCTAGGTGATTTTTGATTCTGTCAGGTTGGAGATCAATACTGACCATCATAGTAGGTAAACAGATAAGTTAACTTTGATATATCTAGATAACAGGATACTTATTACTGAGTGTTACAGGAAATGAGCTTTCAAGTCACTGATGAGACATGGGTACCTAAATGTTTGGTATGGAAAGAAAAAAATCCCAGAGTGGTGTGTACTCTATGATTAGAAGATGCTGTCACTCTGGGTTTCACGGTCTGCTAAAGGGTCTGCAGGAGGAAGGGATGAACAGGCAGAGCACAGAGGACTTGGAGAGTAATGATTCTGTCTCAAGTTATAATGGAGATTAAGTGTCATTAACTAAGAACTCTAGGCAACCATGTCAGCAGTGGGAGACGACAATAACAGGGGACTATATATCTATGAAGCAGGCATTTGTGGGACATTTTTTACCTTATCCTTGATTTTATATATACCCCAAACTACTCAAAAACATAAAATCTGTTAAGGCATTCTTATAGCTCCATGTAACTTAGAAAAAGTATTTGAACATGGATGATAGTTCTAGGTTCCCAACTTGTTCCTCAACATAGGATCATCAGACACCCCACCCCCACCCCACTGAAAGCCAAGCCGATTGCCCTTGCATATTTGGAATCTGCTTATTACATATAAGGCTGTCAGCATGCCTACTCAGCCCCACGAGGTCATCAGGTGGAGGACTCAACATGTCTTCTACCACTCTGTTTCCCTCCATCTGCTATTGACATTTGACCCTGTCCTTCTCACTCTTAGCCTCTGAGCTATAGATTCTCCTTGAAGGGCAAAAGGCATTTGTACCACCACTGGCCTGCAGAGTCCTGTGCCTAGAATGTGGAGTGACAGGAAGTCTCAGTAGCTCAGGGTGTCATCATACACCAGGTGTTCTGTAGACTTATGTAAAACACGGAGACAGCCTTCCTTTTGCTTTAGATTTAGAGGAAGTGCTTTTCTTTTCTTTTCTTTTTAAATCTGTTTACTCATTTATGAATGTTAATATGTCTGCTTTCTTTGCACATTAAAATCAACTAATTTTTACAGAAATTGCATTATCCATGAACCATTGCATATTAACTATCTGGCCCTTTAAAGGAACTGGATGTTAGTGATGCATGCCTTCAGTCCCAGCACTTGGGAGGCAGAGGCACTTGTGATCACTCAGAATTCAAGGCCAGCCTAGTCTACATGGTGAGTTCCAGGTCACACAGGCAAACCCTGCCTTAAAAAACAAAACAAAAACAAAGGAACAAACAAAAAAACCCTGTTTGTCCTTTATTATAGTTAGGAAGAAGCTAATATACCATGTTTATATGATGAGACAATTTGAATTTTATTTATATATGTGCAATCCTCTATTAACTCAATTAGAAATTAAGAAGCATTTTTTGGGTACTTTTATAGCTTTTTGACCATGGATTAGAGAAATACAAAACAAACAAACGAACAACAAACATCTCCAATAGCTCCGCAATGAAAACAACTCTAAAAGAAACCAAAATTAAATACAACAGCAACAATAAAACCCAAAAGAGCTCTGTACTGGCTAGTTTTGTGTCAACTTGACATAGCTGGAGTTATCACAGAGAAAGGAGCTTCAGTTGAGGAAATGCCTCCATGAGATACAACTGTAAGGCATTTTCTCAATTAGTGATCAAGGGGGAAGGGCCCCTTGTGGGTGGGACCATCTCTGGGCTGGTAGTCTTGTTTCTATAAGAGAGCAGGCTGAGCAAGCCAGGGGAAGCAAGCCAGCAAAGAACATCCCTCCACGGCTTCTGCATCAGCTCCTGCTTTCTGACCTGCTTGAGTTCCAGTCCTGGCTTCCTTTGGTGATCAACAGCAGTATGGAAGTGTAAGCTGAATAAACCCTTTCCTCACCAACTTGCTTCTTGGTCACGATGTTTGTGCAGGAATAGAAACCCTGACTAAGACAAGCTCCATATAGTTTACACAGAAAAGGATCACTCCAAACTAGGAGGGTAAATTATGGGTTAATCTAGATTTTAGAGGCACTTTTTTTTATTATGTCATCCTAATTTCCAATAGATTTTCCATAGGATAGAGAGAGGGGTAGGGGAGACAGACAGACTGACAAAGAGCAGTGATATTACCTGTGGTTTTTGATAAATCACTCTGGCATAGAAGCTGCAACGTGTACTGCACTCATTAGTCTGGAAAGACATAGAAGACTGAACATATCACACAAAGCACATAGAAGCAATAAAAGTATTTAAAGAACTTGGTAGAAACACAGCCATTACCTGGAGGATTTCTTTTAAGCAGCGGACAACTGGAGGCTGGTAAAGCTTGGAAATGTGGTCTTCAATTGCATCAATTTGTCCCAGTGTTGGATGTGCAGAGAAGATATAACAGAAGATAGGAGGAGGCAGATAAGTCTTTGTCTGTTTAACAGAAAGGAAACTGCAGAGTAAGAATGTCTTTTGAAAGACTGAAAAGTACTATTAACATAAGTTCTTCAGTATACACATGATTATGCTTGGCTGATGGTGCAGGCCTGTGATCTCAGCTTGGGAGGGAAAAACCCAAGGATCACAAGTTCAAGGCTTACCTGGGCTACACAAAGATTTCATGGCCAGCCTGCTCCATTTAGTGAGACCTATATAACTCAGTGGCAACACACTTACCCAGTAGGAAGGAGACCCTATCTTTAATTCCTGAGACTGGAGTGAACACACATGCATGGACACACACACACACACACACACACACACACACACACACACACACACACACACAGTTTGCTTTTGGATGTATATTCCCAAGGGAAAGCTAGATAAGAAATGGGTTAGTTCGGGCATCTGGGAGACTAAGCATAAGAATAATTTGGGTAGATTTAAGATTTCATTTTAGAACAATGAATTTATAAAATTCTTAGGGAAATGAATAGATCTAGAGGATATCATCCTGAGTGAGGTAACCCAATCACAAAAGAACACACATGATATGCACTCACTGATAAGTGGATATTAGCCCAGAAACTCGGAATCCCCAAGATACAGTTCACAAACTACATAAAACTCAAGAAGAAGGAAGACCAAAGTGTGGATACTTCAATCCTTTCTAAAACGGGGAACAAAATACCCATGGAGGGAATTACAGAGACAAAAAGTGGAGCAGAGACTGAAGGAATGAACAGCCAGAGACTGACCCACCTGGGGATCCATCTCATATACAATCCCAGACACTATTGTGGATGCCAACAAGTGTTTGCTGGCACAAGCCTGATATTGCTGTCCCCTGAGGGGCTCTGCCAGTGCCTAACAAATACAGAAGTGGATGCTCACAGCCATCCATTGGATGAAGCACAGGGTCCCCAATGAAGGAGCTAGAGAAAAGACCCAAGGAGATAAAGGCGTTTACAGCTCCATAGGAGGAACAACAATATGAATGAACCAGTACCCACAGAGCTCCCGGGGACTAAACTACCAACCAAAGAGTACACATGGTGGGACTCATGGCTCCAGCTACATATGCAGAAGAGGATGGCCTAGTCAGTCATCAATGGGAGGAGAAGCTCTTGGTCCTGTGAAGGCTCTATGCCCCAGTGTAGGGGAATGCCAGGTCCAGGAAGTGGGAGTGGGTGGGTTTGTGAGCAGGGGGAGAGGGTAGGGGATAAAGGGAGTGCACTTTTGGAGGGAAACTAGGAAAAGGGGATAACATTTGAAATATAAATAAAGAAAATATCTAATAAAATAAAACAAAATAAAAAAAGATTTTGTTTTAGATTTCGCCTTTACACCAGACATAGTAGCATAAACCTATAATTTCAACTCTTGGGAGGGAGAAGAAGGGGCATCAGGACTTTAAGGGCATCCTAAGATACATCCTAAGGCCCAGTGTCAAAACAAAACGAAGGAGAAGAAGAAGGAGGAGGAGGAGGAGGAAGAGGAGGAGGAAGAGGAGGAGGAGGAAGAGGAGGAGGAGGAGGAGGAAGAGGAGGAGGAAAAATTTATTCTTCAGACTATACTGAAAGTGCCATTTAAGGGTTATTGCTTCCTCTATCATCTGCAGATGGGTGTTTCTGAGAAGGACTCTGCTCACGTGTCATGTATGCAGCACTCTGGTAGAAGGCCAGCTGTGAAAAGCTGGGGAGATGGCTCTTAGGGCAAGTTCCTGCTACAAAGTTCAGTTCTCCAGAACCCACAAATAAGAGGTATGGAGACAGAAGGACCCCAAAGGCTCACTGTCCAAGCAATCTAATCAAAATGGTGGGTTCCAGGTTTGAGAGAGATCCTCTATCAAACACCTGACGTGGAGAAGCAATTGAAGAAAGATATTCTGACATCAAGCCTTGGCCTCCTCCACATATGCCTGTTAGATGCATGTGCACACATTTCTTCACAATGTAGTGAGGAAAGGGAGTTTTCTGCTGTCTGTGGATCTAGTTTATGTTCTTTCTAACTGGTAACTAAGTGCAAAGAAATGGGAAAGCTGTGGTGTCTGCTTCAGAATGAGGCTAAGAGTTTGAATGCCAGTATCATGACTGAGTTTGGTGGTACACAGCTGCAGTCACAGCACTTGAGAAGCCGAGGCATATGGACTGTTTTGAGTTTAAGGTCAGTGTAGGCTTCAGAGTGAGGCCAAGATACAAAAATATGTATTTCTCACAAAAACTGAAATACAAACAAAAATTTATCAAGAATTTACCAGAGAGACAGGAAAAAGAACCATGAGAATGTCGGCTCTGGAAAGGAGCTGCAGTCACGGTTCTAGATGGCATTCATAGATCATTCCAGACAAAGGAACTAGATGCAGAGCTCTTGTTGCCCAAGAAATGACATGGGCTGTGTGACTGCAGTGGGAGTGCATAAGTCAGTTCCTGAGAAGGGCGGGTGTCTGTGCACAAAAATTTTTTCCAAGGCTGGGCTTACCTCTCCACTGGGCTGGCCACAGGAAGGCTCAGTCAGAGATATCACTGGGGGCCACAAACTGTCAATTAAACTGAAGAGCCCTGGTGTCCTGGAACAAAAAAAGACACTGTTGGAGGAATTCATCAACAAACATTTGCCAATAAAGGACCCGACAGCAAGCTACTCAGGAACTTAAAGAAGACAGTTCTTTATACTGTGATGAACCTGCACGTGTATGTCATCACTGAAATGGATATGAAAAAAACACCTGAAGAGTAGGCATGTGCACCTCGACCCCAGTACATGTAGCCTAAGGTAGGAAGATCAAGAGTTTGAAGACATCTCGGCTACCATTAGCAAAGACAAACCAAACCAAACCAAACCAACCAAACAAACAAACAAACAAAAAAACCAACCAAACCAAACCAACAACAAAATCAGGGCTAGAGAGATGGCTCAGTGGTTAAGAGAACTGGCTGCTTTTTCAGAGGATTAGGGTTCAATTTCCAGTAACCATGTGGCAGATCACAACTAATGTGCTCTAGTTCCAGAGGATCTGACAAGCTCACATAAACATATGTGCAGAAAATATACCAATGTACATAAAATAAAAAGCAATATAAAAACAGCCAAAACGATAAAAACAAGAACCTCTAGGATAAAGACATAGTTATCTTGCCAAATGAAAAGTAGTAACTAAAGATTAAAATTGTTTTGAGTGGTTTATCTGAGAAGGGTTTGGGGCAACATTTGTATTTCCCTTTGGATTGTTTGGTATATATGTATGTAAGTATGTATGTATGTAAGCATGTATGTATATACACACATATATAATTGTCTAATACAAAATGATAAAACATTTATAGTTACAATATACAAGCATGTATGCCTTAAATATAATTATCACTACTATTGTCCCCGTACATGTCTATGTGGGTATATGTACAACAGTGGCAAGTGCTTTGACCCACTGATCATTGGTTTTTGAATTTTGAAAAAATTTAGGCTGGTGAAATATATTTTTAATCCTAACACTAGAGAGGGAGAGGCAGGTAAATCTATGTAACTTTCAGAACGGCTAGGGATACACATGGAAGTGTGTTATGTGTCCCAGGATTACTGAGTATGCCTTTTTGAAGTAGGTGTGGTCTTGTTGGAGGAAGTATGTCACTGTGGGTGGGCTTTGGGGTTTCAAAACACCAGTCCCAGTGTCTCTCTCTTCCTGATGCCTCCTCATTTGGATGGAGAGCTCTCAGCTACATCTCCAGCACCATGTCTGCCTGTGTGATGCCCTACTCCTCACCATGATGAAAATGGATGAAACCTATGAAACTGTAGGCAAGCTCCAATTAAATGCTTTCTTTTCTTTTATAAGAGTTGTCATGGTCATGGTGCCTCTTCACAACAATAGAACATACTATATATGTAGTGTGCATAAACATGAAGGCGCACACATCAACAGCAGGGTGACTTGCTTCCCGTGACTGCAAGTGTAAAGTATAAGCCAGGTGTGGTGCTCATACTGTAATCCTAAGCACTTGGGAGCTGGGGCTAGAGGATGCCTACCAATTTCAGACCAAGCTATCTCAGACCCTCCCTCCCCAAGTATCACTTTTCTGAAGGTGACCTAATGATGAAAGTGTTCCAATTCTGGGCTTAGGGTATCCTTTCTAGAAAATCCTGTCTTAAATTAGTGATCTTTTGTTTTATTTTGTCAGAACACAGGGACTTTTACCTGCTCTCCTACTGGCATATTCTACCTACTGACACTTTTAAATAGCAGCTTGATCTAGATACATTTTACCATTTTAAAGTGAACAGCCCCTTATTTTTCTGTTCTTCACCAAGTGGGGCAATCATCATCACTGCCTTAATTCCAGAATATGTTTTAACGCCCCTGCACAGTGACAGAAACAAATGGACCTAATCGATGATTGTTAGAGAGGAGGTGCTGGAGGGGGTCACTGGTAAGTTTCCCCTGCTCCTGTAAATAGACCTTCACCCATACTTTTATAAGTTACCCAACACAGACACAGAACATGAAAGTAGAGGAAGAGGGTAGGGAAGAGAAGGGTCATCAGGAACTGGAGGACAAGAGAGGGTAATTGGGGTGAATATGATAAAAAATGTCATCATAATTAACATGTGCTAATAAACAGCTTCTAAAAAGGGAAAGTTATGCTGATTGGCAGTCACTCCCTATTCCCCAACTCTTGTCAACTCTGCCTTGTTCTTTGCTTCTGTGGACTTAAGATAACAGGTCATTCATCATAGAGCCCAGACTTGCCCCAAACTCACTATGCAGCCAGATTGACCTTGAATTTGTAAGACATCTATTTTTCATTCTAGGCAAGTCAGGGCCACTCAAAAAAGGAAGTTACATCTCTCTTAAAGCTATGTCCACTCTCAGGAGTTCTTTCTTGTTTTCCTTAATAAATTTACATTCTCTGCTCCATATACACATGCACACACGTAGACACACATGCACACACACGCAATAGAGAGCACCGAGTTAATTTTCTTTTAAAGACTTATTTTATTCTATGTGTATGATTGTTCTCCCCTAATGTGTATGTGTGCACTGTTCTTTCAGGGTGTCCTCAGAGGCCAAAAGAGGATGTCATATCTTGTGGAATTAGAGTTACAGAAGATTGAAACTTTCCATGTGAATGCTAGGAACCAATCCGTGATGCTCTGTGAGAGTAGCAAGTAACCTTAGCAGCTTTATTCCCCAAAACATATATTGGTACATTTAGTTTCTATTGCTCAATATTTACCATATTAGAAATCAAAAGTTCATTTCAAGTTGTTTTTTACTATTGTTTGTTTTTATTTTTTGTTGTTTGGGGTCTTAGTGTTTGTTTTAGGGATGTTTTGTTTTGCTTCAGTCACGATCCTATCTGGTAGCCTTAGCTGATCTCGAGACTCACAATCCAAGGCGGCAGGATGAATTAGTGAGTATAGGAGCTTGCTACCAAGCCTGATAGCCTGAATTCAATTCATGTAACACACCTGGTAAAAAGATAGAACAACCCCCAAAGATTGTACTCTGACACTCTCCCACTCCACCACATCCCATCCATATAAAAGAATAAATAAATGTTTTTTAAAAGAAAATTGTCTCCTCTCAGACTTCTGAGTACTGTCATCACAAGTGTACACTACTATGCCTGGCTCACAAGTAAGATTTTTTTTTTTGATGAAGGGAGGAATTTTAATGTTTTTGTAGATTTTCCCATTAATTTATTCATCCAATTTACATCCTTATCACAGCCACACACATACTCCTCCCAATTCCCTCCTAACACAGCTCCTCTCCCACTTCCCTTCTCCTTTGAGAGGGGGAAGGCCACTTCACGTACTATCCCACTCTGGTACACATCAAGTCACTGCAGGACTAGGCACATCCTTGCCCACTGAAGCCAGACAAGGCAGCCTAGCTAGGGGGACAGGATCCACAGACAGGCAACAGAGTTAGGGATAGCCCCTACTCCAGTTGTTGAGTAGCCTCTATGAAGACCAAACTATACATCTGATACATATGCAGGGCGCATCTAGCCCATGCTTGTTCTTTTGTTGATGGTTAAGTCTCTGGGAACCTCAAAGGGTCCAGGTTAGTTGACTCTATTGGTCTTCTTGGGGAGTCCCTATCCCTTCCAGGTCCTTCAATCCTCCCCTCAACTCTTCCACAAGAATCCCCAAGCTCTATATAATGTTTGGCTTTAGGTCTCTGTATCTGTAAGTTGTTCCTATCTTGTGTCTCTCAGAGGACAGTCATGCTAGGCGCCTGTTTGCAAGCATACCACAGTTATCATTAATAGTGTCAGGAATTGGGTCTTGCTGGTGGGATGGGTCTAAGGTTGGGCCAATGATTGCTTGTCCATTCCCTTAGTCTCTGCTTAATCTTTGTCCCTGCAGATCTCCTCTGTGTGTGTGTGTGTGTGTGTGTGTGTGTGTGTGTGTGTGTGTGTGTTTATTAACATCCATATCACAGCTCTCTTAGGTCAGACGGCAGTTCTTGAGAGTTGTTTCTCCCCTCCCACAAATGAGGCACAGAAACTGAATTCAGGTTGTCACTCTCAGGGCTAATTAAGTACTTTTACCCACTGAGGCATCTCAGCAGTCCTGTCAATCTCTATATTGTCTGGTCTAATAGAAAACAGTGAATTATCACTTTCAAATCTCAGAAAGACTCTCCTATATATAAGAGAATGAAAAACAATAAAAAAGATCTTACTAGAAAACACTCCAGCATTCTTAACTGAATGCTCCATTTCCTAGATAAGCTCACTAGATGTGCACAGTAATGGGCCCAGAGAAATGAGCAACTGCAGAACAGACTCTTAAGGAAAGTTTACACCCAAATATACACAAGGTTTGAAAAAAACCGAGCTCTCTGAGGATGAACTAGGTCAGTAGACCAGGCTATTTCCCTACTTGTTATTTTCTGTCTTCTGTTGCCGATGTAGTTTAAATTTCTAAAAGCAAATTCTACTCTATTCCACCTTCAAAATAAAGGCTTAGATTGCTCTGTGAGATTTGCAAGTAGTTAGTATCAGGTTTGGGGGCTGGGGGAACCAGGAGAGAGAAAAATCTGACAGACAGAAGAAAAAAGTCTTTATTAACCAGCAAGGCAACTAGGTCTATAGAAAGCAGATTCTGTACCCTATAAGAGTAGAAATACCTAGAGGAAAGTGGACCAAGATCAGCTGACATCACCTAACTAGATTTAAAGTCATGTTTTTTTGGTTTTGTTTCTGTTTTGGTGGTGGTGTTGGTGGTTGATTGGTTGGTTGGTGGGTGGGTTGGCTGGTTTCTGACAGAAGAGGCCATTTTAAAGATCCTGAGGATATTCCTAGATAAGGGTTTTCTGCAAGAACAATGAGTCTTAAAGTAATAGTAGCTTCTTGGTCTGTCTCTGTTTAGGTCTTTCCATGTAGAAAGATACTTTTCCAGTAGTAGGGAAACTTGGCCCTCGTGAGAGCTGTGGAGAGAGCTGTGAGTCCTGAGTAAGAGTAATTAAAGGAGATCTAACAGATGAGCAGGCTCAGATTGAGACACTGATCCTAAAATAACTAAGCAGGCAAGCCAGTAAGTGACTTCAGCTGATTGTTCAGCACACAGAAAACATAGACTTGTTCTCACCCTCCAGTGGCCTGGAGTGGGTGGGAATCTTGGCTGTTCCTACTTTGGGTGATTCTTTTTCTGAATGGCATCCATCACCTGCTAGACTATGTAAATTACAGTGGGTATTTACGAGGCCAGAGATTGCTACTTGTTTCTTTCTTTTCTTTTCTTTTCTTTTCTTTTCTTTTCTTTTCTTTTCTTCTCTTCTCTTCTCTTCTCTTCTCTTCTCTTCTCTTCTCTTCTCTTCTCTTCTCTTCTCTTTCTTTCTTTCTTTTTTTTAAATCTGACTGGGTATAGTGGCTCATCCCTGTAATCCCAGTATTAGTGAGGCTTGGACAGAAGACTAGGCATGAGTTTGAGATTAGCCTGGGCAACATCACAAACTGTACAATATACACAAACTCTTAGAGATTGAATTAGACACTAATGAAGGATGAAGGATTCATCAAAAACAAGTTCTAGAATAAAATGAAAATGAGAACACAGCTACCAAACCCATGAGATTCAATGAAGGCAGTTCTGAGGAGAAGTTAACTATATTTTAAAAATAATAAGAGATATCTAAAAAAAAAGAAAAAAGAAAAGCCCCTTAATAGTCATGCTGGGGGGCTTTCACAAAACAAGACAAACTTCAAATTGGTAAATTCAAAGAAATAACTAAGTTCATATAATAATTGAAAAGAAAGAATAAACAATAAAAGAAGCTATAAAACAAAGTAGTTCGAACTAACTAGTACCCCCAGAGCTCGTGTCTCTAGCTGCATATGTAGCAGAAGATGGCCTAGTTGGCCATCATTGGGAAGAGAGGCCCCTAGGTCTTGCAAACTTTATACACCCCAGTACAGGGGAATGCCAGGGCCAAGAAGTGGGAGTGGGTGGGTAGGGGAGCAGGGCGGGGGGGGGGGGGGATACAGGGGGCTTTGGGGATAGCATTTGAAATGTAAATGAAAATATCTAATTAAAAAAAGTAGTTCATTGAAAAAGTAGATAAAGTTTACAGACTCTAAGCCAAAGTAGCCAAATGAAAGACAAGATCCAATTTCATAAAATTATAGATGAAACAGGTATTATCACAACAGATAGTAATGAAATTCAGAAAAATAATAGACTATATCTTAAAGATTTATGTTATACTGAATCAGCAAACTGGATGAAGTGAATAGTTTCCTAGACACACAAAAATTAAACCAAGAAGAGATAAGTGATTTAAGCGAATCTATAGCAAAGAGCTGGATTGAAGCAGTAATAGTTCCCAACCAAAAGACATCAAAGTCCAAATGGATTCATTGTTGATTTTCTCCGACAGTTAAAGAAGATCTGACAGATCTCCATACTCAGGTCCCACGGGGAGTGAGCTGGTCTCCCAAGAGAGCTGACACACCTGAGAGCACAGGTGAGACCAGCACTTCTACTCAAATGCCTGGCCTAAGAGTGACCTGCCCAGAGCCATCAGGACACAGGAACCAAAGAACAGCTGGGAATGGGATTCTTCCAGTTTATATCTGTGCCCCTGAACTGACCCTGTGCCACAGCTCTCTATACCCAGATCCCACCAAATAACCCTATTAAAAAACGGGGAACAGAGCTAAACAGAATTCTCAATTAAGGAAACTCCAATGGCCATTAAGCACCTAAAGAAATGTTCAACATCCTTAGTCATGAGGGAAATGCAAATCAAAATAACCCTGAGATTCTACCTCACACCAGTCAGAATGGCTAAGATCAAAAACTCAAGTGACAGCAGATGCTGGCAAGGATGTAGAGAAAGAGGAACACTCCTCCATTGCTGGCGGGATTGCAAGCTGGTACAACCACTCTGGAAATCAGTTTGGCGGTTCCTCAGAAAATTGGACATAGTACTGCCTGAGGACTTCTGGGCATATACCCAAAAGATATTCCAACATATAACAAGGACACATGCTCCACTATGCTCATCATAGCCTTATTTATAATAGCCAGAAGCTGGAAAGAACCCAGATGTCCTTCAACAGAGGAATGGATACAGAAAATGTGGTACATTTACACAATGGAGTACTAGTCAGCTATTGTAAACAATGGATTCATGAAATTCTTAGGCAAATGGATAGAACTAGAAAATATCATCCTGAGTGAGGTAACCCAATCACAAAAGAGCACACATGGTATGTACTCACTGATAAGTGGATATTAGCTCAAAAGCTCGGAATACCCAAGATACAATTCACAGACCAAATGAAGCTCAAAAAGAAAGAACACCAAAGTATGGATACTTCGGTCCTTCTTATAAAGGGTAATAATATACTCACAGGAGCAAATATGGAGATAAAGTGTGGAGCAGAGACTGAAGGAAAGGCCATCCAGAGACTGCCCCACCTGGGGATCCCTCCCATATAAAGTCACCAAACTCTGATACTATTGTGGGTGCCAAGAAGTGCATGCTGGCAGGAGCCTGATATAGCTGTCTTCTGAGAGGCTCTGCCAGAGTCTGACAAATACAGAGGCAGATGCTTGTAGCCAACCATTGAACTGATCACGGGTTCCCCAATGGAGGAGTTAGAGAAAGGACTGAAGGAGCTGAAGGGGTTTGCAAGCCCATAGGAAGAACAACTATATCAACCAACCAGAGCTCCCAGGGTCTAAACCACTAACCAAGGAGTACACATGGAGGGACCCATGGCTCCAGCCGTGTATGTAGCAGAGGATGGCCTTGTTGGGCATCAATGGGAGAAGAGGTCCTTGGTTCGATGAAGGCTCAATGCCCCAATGTAGGGGAATGTGAGGGCAGGGAGGCGAGAGTGGATGAGTGGGTGGGGGCATACCCTCATAGAAGCAGGAGGAGAGTGATGGTATAGGGGGCTTCTGGGGAGTGTGAAATCAGGAAAGGGGATAACATTTGAAATGTAAATAAATAAAATATCCAATTAAAATAAATAAATAAATAAATCTGACTGAGTATAGTGGCTCATCCCTATAATTCCAGTATTAGTGAGGTTTAGACAGAAGGCAAGACATGAGTTTGAGATTAGCCTGGGCTACATCACAAGACCCTCTATCAAAATAAAAATTCATGATAATATTCTGTAAAGCTTGTTTAGCATTGTCCATGAAGGAGAAGTCCTGTTTCATTTCTCATGTCTTTATGTGTTTCTAGTGCTTCTCTTTGATACTGTTCCTGACCACACTACTCAGCTCTCCCCTTTCAGGCTGCACGGCCTCTTTTGCTCTTCTACAAAACAAATAAAAAATATTGGTGTTAGTCCTTTAAACTTTGTAGTGAGTCTGTTTCTTTTAGGTGTGGTAATTTTTATTTATTACTGGTTTAATTTGCACCTGCTTCTTAAAGGTCTGTCTACGTTATTCTCTCAGCATTGTTTATCCTCCATGGGTCTTACTCATCGAGAACTTCATCGTGTTCTTTTTATGTTTTCCAATTTGGTGTAGCAAAGGAGTTTTAAAATAGATTTTCTTTGAAGATACTACTTCTGTTGTAGTATCTCCCTTTTTATCTCTAATTTTATTAATTTTGATTTTCTCTCTCTTTTGATTAGTTTGGTTAAGGTTTGTCAATCTTGTTTATCTTTTTCAGGAACCAGCTCTCTGTTTTATTGATTCTTTGTACCCTTGTCATTTGCTATTTTGTGTTTGTTTGTATTTCATCATTAATTTTTGCTCATAGATGTCTTGGGTAAAAAGCTCGTGCTGCTCTTGCAGAGGATCAGAGTTCAATTCCTAGGACCCACAACAGGTCATTAACAACACACTGTACTCCACCTTCAGGGGATGTAACACACTCTTTAATAATAGATTCACAGTACAACTTAGATCCTGCATAACATATTAACCATTAAATGACTACATAATAAACCATCACAAACATTAGCACTTAAATAAGACCCTATTGTGTAAATGCATTAAGTATGGGACACTGAAAGGTAGAATCTGTGCTTTTTAAAATAATGATTGAATTATATGTAGTTCATAAGTCATCTATGCTTAAAAATTAAGATGTGTACATTTTTCTGATTTGTAATGTCAAAGCTACTATGACCTTTCTGAGTAGAGAACATGTTTCCTTGCTAAGTTGTGTGGACAAGGAAAGGACTCTGCTGTTTTATAAGTATATTTTTCCTTTCACATTCTTTTCACAATTTTAAATAAAAATACTTATATACTCTTCTGTCTTAATTATTTCTCTCCATCTACTACTGATTTGGGATTTTCTTTGGGGGGTGGAGGGAGAGGTCCCAGTGTAGTAAAATGCATCATTAAGTTTTTTGGGATCTCTCTGATTGTTTTTTAAGTATGCACTTAGAAACTATAAATTCCCTTCCTAAGACTGACTCCCTTTATTGTATCCCATATGTGTTGATATGTTGTATTTTCATTTAGTTCTGGGACTTTTTAGAATTTCCTTCATGATTTCTTTAAAGACACACTCGTCATTCAATAGTGCATTATTTAATCCTTATAAGTTTATGCATTTTGTAAGTGTTACAGTTCTGATGGGAAAGGCTTTCCCAGTAGAGATATTGGAGCTCTGAGGGGGAAGGGTCCGCAATGCACTGTAAGTGTCAAGGCTCTGAAGGGAAAAGTATCCTGGCCGTTCAAAGTCACACTACACAGCTAAAGATTTATTGGGAGAGAAGCAAGAAGGTGGCCATCTCTGCTTGGGGGAGAAGCAGTGGAGAACTGAGCAGGAGGAGGCTTTATAAGGTTTCTGGTGTGGGTGGGTAGCTCCCCGGGGTGGGGATTGGTAGGGTTTGGTAGATTTCTCAAACCCAGAAGTGGGCTCAAGCCTTTTACCCTACACATTGTATGGAGTTTCTCCTGCTGTTGATTTCCAGCAATTATCCTGTTGTCATTAGATAAAATACAAGCAGTATTTCAATTTTCTTATATTAATTGACACTTCGCTTTTTCCAAGAATGTACTGTTTTAAAGAAAGTCCATGGGCTAATGAGAAAAATGCATATTATATAGTGTTTAGGTAGAGTGTTCTGTACTATCTGCTAGATAAGCTTTGAGATCATTTAATTACAATATTTGCTTGTTTTGTTTTGTTTTTGCCACACATGTTCTCACCTAATGGTAAGAATGGATATTGAAGCTGGGATTAACCTCTGGCTTTATATCTAATAGATTTTATGAAATTGGGTTGACCTATATTCAGTTTTTATTCACTTTTAGAATTGTGATGAAGTTGGTAGATTGTTCCCCTGATCAAATAAAGGGACCTTCTTAATCTCTTCTGACTGTATTTGGTTTAAAGTCTATTATCTCAGATATTAGAATCTTAAAGCCTGTTTGTTCCATTTGCGTGGAAAATCTTTTTCCAAGCTCACATCCTAATATAATATCTACCTTTGATAAGGAGGCATTTTTTAGAAGCACCTAAAAGGATGATCCTGTCTTCTAAAGCAATGTTTTCATGGAGGAGTCGAGGCTATTGGTATTAATTACTGAACAGTGTGTATTTCTTGTCATTTTGATAATTTCCTAGTCCTTTCTGTCCCTTAGTCCTCTCTTTCTTATCACCTGTGTTAGCATGGCTTAAATGTTTTCCCTGTAGCCTATTAGATTATTAATCTTTCCCTTCAGTGTGAAGTGTTTCTTCCAGTCTCTTCTGTGGGGCTGGCTTACTAGTCATAAATTACTGTTTTTATTATGAAGAGTTCTTTCTCTTTTGATTATGACACATAATTTTGACAACTATGTCAATCTGGATTGGCACTTGTGATCTTTAAGAACTTGAAATATGCCTATCTAAGCCCTTTAATTCTCCATTGAAAAATCAGAATTCTCATTTTGATGGGCCCATCTTTCTATGTGGCTCTTATCTTTCTTCCTGCTTCAGTACTCTTTCTCTGTTCCTATAGTCATTGTTTCAGCTATAATACAGCATGTGTTGTTTCTTTTCTGGTCTTGTTATTTTGGTGGACTGTGTGCCTCTTGGGTGTGAAAGGCCATCTCCTTCCCCTAGATTCCAGAAATTTTCTTATTATTATTTCATTGAAAATATTTTCTATGTGACACTACTCCCAGGAAGATGTGAATAACTCATCTTCTTACCCCTGACAAGTAACCAAGAGTTGGCCTCTGACTTCCATATGCATGCTGTGCCACACCCCTCATCTTTCTCCTCACTGCCCTGATCCCACTGTGTATCCAAGCCTGGCTTTGAACTTACTACATAAACAAGAATTAATTTGAGCTGCTGATTCTTTTGACATCTCCTCCTAAGTGCTAGGATTATAAGCATATGCCTTCATGCTCGGTTTATGATGTGCTGGGATTGAACCCCCAGGGTTTTGTGCATGCTAAACAAGCACTCCACCAACTGAACCACATCGCCAGCTCCTGGACTGTATCACAATTAAAGTCTTGTATTGAAAAGATCCTGGTAAAAGAGTGAAAACAAGCTACAAAGAGAAAATATTCACATTTCATATCTGTTATAAAAGGAATTCTCAAAACTCAAGAATGAAAAGCAGGTGGGGAAACAAAGCATCCAGTTAAAAAATAAGGAGAGGGCAATGGCAAGAAAATGCAGAGGATTTTCCCAGAGAGGATCTATGTGATGTCATATAAGCAGGTATTGAGAAACACTGTCACTCATCCTTAGGAGAGAGGGCAAGTGAAGCTCCTAATGAAATATCCCTGTGCTTCTTTAGAATGCCTAAAAGGAAACATGCGCACTCCTGACGCTGGTTAGGATGCAAAACCTTCTTTCACATTTTGCTGGTGGGGATGTAAAATGGTGGGTGTGGTCACACTAGAAAGTTAGTTAAGTTTCTTAAAAGAATTAAACATATACTTACATTAACAACCAAGTCTGCCGGTTATTTTTTGGTTGTTGTTGTTGTTAACTTGACACACACACACACAAAACCGAGTCATCTGGGAAGGGGAAACGTCAATTGAGAAAACACCTTTGTTTAGACTGGTCTATAGGCAAGCCTGTAGGCTTTTCCTGATTGATGGTTGATGTGAAAGGCCCAGCCCACTGTGTGCCATGCCATCCCTGTCAGGTGGACTGAAATTGTATTCAAAACAAAACAAAACAAAACAAAACAAAACAAAACAAAACTGACCCATAGAAAGGGGAGCGAGCTAGTAAGCAGCATTTCTCCATGGTCTCTGCTTCAGTTCTCCTTCATCTTCCTGTCCTGACCTCCTTCTGGATGGATGTAATTTGTGAAGGGAAACAAACCCTTTCCTCCTTCACTTGCTTTGTTCATGGTGTTTATCACATGAATGGAAACCAAGCTAGGATACTGTCTCAGCTACTTTTCCATTGCTTTGATAAGGGCAACTTATAGAAGAAAGGATTTATTTGGGGCTTACCATTTCAGAAGAGTAACAATCCATGATGCCTGCAGAGCAGATGCAGCAGAAGGCAGACTGCTGAAGCTCACATCTCCAACTGCAAGCAGGAAACTGGGAGGACTAACGCAAAGTCAATCTTTCAAACCTAATTCTCTAAACAGCCAACAATTGAGGACCAAGTATTCAATTGCTTGAGACTTATAAGGGCATCTCATCAATACTCAAGAATTAAATGAAAAGTTTATATTCACA